>NC_089524.1:27273236-27578080 GCF_963924715.1 Thunnus thynnus | reverse complement strand
AATCGTTTCAGCCCTGCTTATCCCTGATTAAACTCCATTTTCCAATTAATTTGATGCTAGTATCAAGCTGACTAAGCTCCCATCATAATGAAAACATTACACTGACAGATGGCTGCACCTGACTGCATTTGGTTCATTCTTCTGATTCCATGCGACACGTCAGGAATCCGATCACAATCACTTTGTTTCGAAGTCTTTAAGTCTCTGGCTGGGACTCGGTCTCATGTAGCAGCGCGTCACACTTGGTTAAAGCCTGTAACTCATGATGATGATGGCCTACGATAACATGTGGTTGATACCAGACAACCATCCTTAAACTATCAGTCTTTGATTTTCGTTGTACAGAGAGGCTGTCACACGTAAAAGAAGACCGCAAAACAAGGAAAAAGTAGGAAACTCTTATCATCTCTCTGCTCCTGCCATCCACATCATGCTTAAGTGGCATGAAAACAGAGCGTTTATCCGCAGCTGTAAAGAGCGGCAACACCGACTGAATAGCTGACACCTTTTTGTATCCGTTGCATGTTAGCAGAAAGTCAGCTTTAGTGTTGCACAGTGGCATGATTTATTGGAAAGCCAGTATCAGGTGGTGACAGAAGAGATTCTTCTGGCCGAGATAACCTATAAATCACTGAGCAGCACCAGAACGAATGCAGAAAACATTCTTTAGTCATGCAAACGTAAAAAAAAAAAAGAAAAAAAAAAACAGTATCCACCCCCCTCAAACGCTGATGACTAGAAGATCTTTTGAAACTGCTATCAGCTTCACATAACAATGGTTAATCAACTTGCAGGGAGGAGGGGGCCTTCAAGGAAATCAGGTTTTTCTTATCTAGATTACATGCAGCTACTACATTCCCACTGCTGAAATCAGCTGCAAGAAATCTGGTTTAAAATGTGGCGTTTGCTGTTAAACACTGTTGAAAAGGACAGGAGGATAATCCAAGTTACACAGCGAGAGACGGACATTTAAATCCGACTCCATGAGGCACTGTGACTTTCTTGCTTTTCCCCTCATAGTACAGCAGAGTAAAATACTTGCTATAATTCCCAGTAATCTCACAAAGTCTGCTTTGAATGCCTGATCGAGCCTGTTTCTGGGCTGGTGAAATCCCAGTCCCCACAAAAGCACATCCTTGCAGCTTTCCCAGTGGCCCAACTAGCATTCCTCACATACTTTCACAAAGATTTCTGGGAGTTGAAGTTTAAAGCTCTCGCCGTGCTGTGCTCCATTCTCAAATCCAGCGAGACACACAACTGTAAGAATGATTTTAGACTGAAATACAGCATTATGGAGCAGACTTCAGAGCTGTTCTTGACATACTGGTCTGAAGGAGGTGTTTTTTTTTTTTGGTATGAAAAAGGAAAGGGGGGGGGGGGGGCTGGATAACAATAGCTCTCTGTGTTAGGTGTGTGAACCAGGAATGTTTCAGGTCACTGGAAGTCATAAATCTACTGAGTTTACTGATGAGTCTGAATGATTGAGATTTGAGACAGACATCAAGTTTGCTCCTCCATGAGGAAGAGGCAGATTAGTAAAAAAACTCAGGTGACCAGACTGGCAGGATTCATAGCCTACATGTACAGTAGCATGAGCGGGCTTGCTGTTTGGTGATACCCAACTCCTCTGAAACATAACAAAGCGGAAAGGCTGAGCTGCTGTCTAACCCAGTCAAAGCCAGTCAGACTAAAGAGACAAACTGGTAAAACATTACTTTGAGAAGAGAAGCAGCTGCACGGTAGGTGACCATGGGCGTTACATCCCGTGTTTGCATGGGAACTTCTTCAAGAGGTGGGGTGGCCGACTGCTGCCAAATCTCAGCTGATTCATCGGTCCTAGCTACAATGTATCACATTAAAGGGAATGGAGGGAAATTTACTGTCCTGACCCCCACCCCCCCTTAAAAAAAACAAAACAAAACTGCCTTCCCTCTGCCATCGCCCCCCTCCCTCCCTCCCTCCGGCCGCCCTGGCATCTCCTCCTGTAAATTAAGGCTGTTTGTTAGGAGGACTTGTTGAATTAATCTGACTTTGTGTGACTGTGTGTAATCCCAACACTCCCAGGCCTTTAGCATACCTATCTCTGGGGTCAATCCACGAAGTTTGCCGGGTGTTGTGGTCGATAAAAAACACTCTGCCATCGTAATCCCGGGCTTCCTCCCAGCCCGCGGGCAGCGGCAGCTCCGAGCTCTCTCTCCGCTTACCGCCGCTGACCCACGGCATAGCGTCGGGATGGTGAGAGGGCTGAAGCCCCCCTGCCCTGCTTTTTTATCCCCCCGAAAAGTCGGTCTTCACTGCATTACAACAAACTCTACCTCGACGCACTTGTCGGCGCAAAAGAATGGAGACGTAAATACAAAACTTTCCACCGAAGTTGTCCGTTGGAAAAAAGTCCCGCTGGAGGTACATCCACGTTTCTTCACACAACTCCCCCTCCAAAAAAAACACCGCCGCCGCCGCCGCCGCCGCGCTCTCACGGTCCTCGGTCCTCCATGTTCGCCTCCTCCACCATATTTCATTCCTCCGTGTCCATATTCGGGAAGAGCAAATTTGCATAAACGGTCGGACGTACGACTGAGCGAGCTCCTCTGTCCAATAGGGAAACTTCAGAGCTCAACACTTTCATTAAAGTTCATTATCTCTGCAAAAAACATCGATACTCACATTTATTTAACGTTTATTCACCTTAACGTTAGCTCAGTGAGCAGCAGCGAGGAGTTATAAAGAGGCAGCGGTATAAAACTTTATCTCTATCTAACCTGCATGATATAACGGGCCGGTACCTTCATAAAATTAATTATTATCATTATTAACTGAAAAGGGGACGTTACTGAAATAGGTCAGTAGTTTGAAGACGTTTAATTTAATTTAAATCTACGGACAACATCAAGAAAGCAGCAACAATGTCGTGGTTTGTTGTTGACTGCAAGTTGTCTCAGTGATGCAGCAGCGCCACCTGCTGTCTCCACTTTACACATCACTTTCCATAGCCCCTTCATCATGTAGGCCAGTGGTTCTCAAAGTGGGGTCCGGGGACCCCCAGGGGTCCTTGAGGGGGTTCCAAGAGGTCCCCAGCAAAAAGGGGAATAATTTATTTTCACTATAATTACATCCATAAATAACACAATGACAGAATGTATGACTACTTTGGGCACTTTCTGTAATAAAACATCTAAGAGCAAAAATCTTATCTGATGGGGGACCGTGGTCTATTTTGTGTCAGTTTAGGGATCCTTGATGTGAAAAAGTTTGAGAACCACTTATACAGGCTACGTACCTACATTATGGATATAAGGTGACGCTGTTTTATGTCTTTTTATTCTTTTTAAAATCACATAAACAGAACCTGACCTGTCAGTCTCTACATTTGGTCAGTTAAGCACTTCTGTGGCTCCAAGTCCCTTAAAGCCTTATCCTAAAGCTCTCTACTAAGCACCATTTAGGGACGCTGAGTACATTTTGGGGACAATTTGGACCAATTATTGGCCCCTCACAACCAAACACTTGCTATAGACAAGGGCCCACAGTTACCAGCTGCAGAAGCAATGTATTACAGCGAGTGCAACAGAATAAAAATTGATGTTTCTCTCATCACAACTTTTAGGCAAACAGTTTTACAGAGTTCAGGGGTCACAGCCACTGTGCTCTCTGTGATTTCCCCATGACCACTAAATAGTGATAGAAAAGTATACAATAAGAGCAGAATATAGAACACCAGATATAAGAGAATTATCAGATAATAAAATAGATAAATATAGACTATATACACTATATACTATGTGTGTGTGTGTGTGTTTGACTGACAGTTTTGTTGACATTTTAGGTAATACAGGACATTTGTCGACCCCTATCTGTGACTAAAAGGAACTGCAACAACACTAATAAAACATTTCCTCATAGTTTTTTCCAGTTGACAGTGCAGTGACTGAAATTGAGTGTGACGTGAAAATCAAGTGGAATTTCCAGTGAGGGAGGATTTGTGTTGACAAACTGGTCGTGATTATCACAAGTATTTTCTTTATACCTGTTTCCTTGAGGAAATGTTCCTCATAAGAGACTGTAAGAGGAAATACAGGCTCAACTGAGAAGAGGTGTTGTAATGAAAAGTGATTCCTGTCAGCGGTGCATCAGACAAGTGAAGTGCACTCCTGCTGCAGTCTGACAGTCAGTGCAGTCAGCTGAGCATTTTGTTCTCCACAGGAGGAGGAGTTTAGCAGGCTGGGGATTTTATCTGTGCGTTTTTGTTTTCGTATTTGCTTGTGGAGTGTACAACTGTGTGTGTGTGTGTGTGTGTGTATGTGGCTGGGAAACATTTTTTCACATCACAGCTTTGATCTATATCCTCCTACGTTCATTTCCCACAGGCTATGTTGTGTTCATATGAGGGGACACAATAAGCTGCACTGTTGTTTCACTTTTAGTCACATGCAACAAAAAGCCGGAGTGTGAGAGCAACTATCCCAAACTGATGAATGTAATGTCATTAACTGGTCATATCTACTGCTGCGATCATCAATAAATCTCCTCTATCAATGGAGCACATTTTATTTTCCTTACATAATGATATTACATGGATAATAAATGAATGATCTTGAAGGCACTGGTTACACATTTCTGTAAGTGTCCTTTGGGAGAAACATAATACACTGATAATAATGTCTTTATGAATATATGTACATTTTATTGAAGTTTACAGGATGGACACTTCAGAGGGAAGTAGTAAATGTAAAAAAATTTAATCTTAATCACACAGATTAAAAAAAGTGAAGATTTCTGCTGAAGAGAAGCTTATCTCTGTCTGCTCAGCCTGTTATCCCTAGCCCATGTTAATTGTGCGCATATTTGTACACTGAAATTGTCTCCTTGAGGACTAACAGGATGCAATAAATGGACATCAGGGAGTTAATTATTTTTAAAATTAAACTGCCGTCTACATTGAAGTGTGCCCCCTGTGGCCTGCTGTTGCATAACGTATTTGACAATGATCTTGTGGAAGCTTGGCCATCTCTGCCTCTGCCCCTGCTGCCCATTGGCACAGCAGCGGGAGCAGGAGGACCACAAAGGGGAGGGCCGAACGGGGCCCCCTCTCCTCCCCGCAGCAGAAGATGTGTGCTCCTCTGAGTGGGAACTGTTTGTGAAAGAGCTGCGAGTCCTGAGCCTGAGCGGTCAACTCTAATTATCAGGTGTTGTGAGCAGCTTCTGTCCCAACTGGACACCACGGGCCTCTCCATCTGAAGTGCAGCCGGAGAAGAACTCTTGCGGATCTGTCAAGCGTGGAGGCCAGAGTGAGAGAGAGAAAGAGAGAGAGAGAGATGGACACATGCGCCTGCGCTTTGGAGCTGCTGGGGATGCTGGTCTATGTTGGAGCGTGGCTGTGCGCTTTAGCCACCACTATCTTACCACAGTGGCTGACCATGTCCACTGCGCTGCTGCCCATAGAGAGTTACGAGCTGGGCCTGTGGGAGACTTGCGTGGTGCAGGATGTCGGGGGTATGGAGTGCAGAACATATGATAGCCTGCTGGGCCTTTCCAGTGACCTCAAGCTGGCCCGCATCCTCATGTGTGCCTCCCTCGTCGTGGGTTTGCTGGGAATCCTGGTGGCTATACCTGGACTTTACTTGATCAACAGCTGTAAGGAGCGGGGAACCTATCGAACCAAGAGGACTTTAACCATCCTGGGAGGGGTGCTGGGAATGGTCTCCGGAGTGCTGTGTCTGATCCCTGTGTCCTATATGGCCCATTTAGCCGTGATACATTTCTTTGATGAAACAGTACCTGAAGTGGTGCCACGATGGGAGTTTGGAGATGCTTTGTTCTGCGGCTGGGCAGGAGGATTTCTGCTCATAGTGGCCGGGCTCCTCCTGGTCACCTCTTGCTTATGTTCACAGGTGGAGCCGCAGCCTGTGCTGCAGCGGCGGTACCAGGTGATGAGTACTGATGTTTCCTTCAGGAAGCGGTCAGAGTATGTTTAAGGTGCCAAATCATGAAAGAATGACGCGTATAGAGACTGACAACACAACACAATCATCTGTAGAGCTGCACTTCAAACTGCTTATAAAACAATGTCAATAACTGGTTTTATATCAAAGACGACATTCTGTATAAGAGTTGCTTCATCACTTGTGGAAAAAAAAAGAATTGTGTTAAAATGCATGAATATTTGTTTGTAAAACTCAATCAATCAATCAACCCGCACAATCCAACAGTATATTTGAAGAGAACCTGCTGTGACCAGTAAAAATTAATATTTTTTTGAAGATATGTTTTATAAAATGCTTTATATTCCTTATTCTGGGATTAAGGGCTTCAGGATCTTTCTCTTATCAATGCCAACAAAAAATACTATTTCATAAAGTCTGTTTTACACGACACTTTAGCTTTTAAAATGCTGTGATTGTACATTATTCAGAGTACTAAAAATATAGAGATGACTTCCTGAAGCACAAATGATTGTGTGCCTGCTTATTTTTGTTTATGTGCTGCATTGTGTGGCACAATCAGATGATCCACATAAAGAATTATATTGAATTTCTGTTGAAAAATTGTCTCTTGTCAGTTTCTTGCTCTGCACCGATTGAGCCAGCAAATCACATTTCTTCTGTATTGGAAAATGCTGAATATGATTATTTATTTTTCAGAGGACCTGTGACGTGAATCTGTATGAAACACAAACTATGTTTGTCTCCAGTTAGGTCAGAGGTGGAAACATGGCTGCTCTTTTGCCTGTCCATTAGTCACATAAACCCGCAACCTATTTTGGTCTGAAGCGGTCCCTGGTCGCCCTCAAACCAGACGACAAGCTGAGCAGTGAAACTGAAAACAGCCGTCTTGGTTCGTCAGGTGTGTCTGCGGCGGTGGAAACACAGCTTGAGACTAATTCCATCAGATTTCCTGGTCACTCGCTGAGCTAAGCTGTGTTTAATGAATGCTTTAATGGGCAGCGTGTACTGTGAAGAATGTAGAACAGGTTGCCCTTACGGCTCCTGCTTTGACATAATTACACAAATTTGCTAAGGTCAGAGGCCGCCGCCGCTCTCTTAACTCCAAAACTTCTGTCTTTATCATTTATGTATACACAGGTACGGTGATGCAGATGTGTTACTGCATCGACTTCTCAGGGAGGATCCTACTGATGGTACTTTTTGTGTAGTCAGCTCTTACAGGATGAAGTTAATGAGAGATAATGAAGTACACCTTGCCTGAGGGGCCCGAGACATGACAGACTTTACTTCTGAGGATAAAAAAGAGGCTAACAGTGGTTCTGTCAGGCCTCACAGAACCAGCGAGCAGGGAGCGGATTGAGAGGCACCCTCCTATCCACTGACGCCATGCAAGCTGCAGGGAGGGCCTGGTGTCTCCCAGTGTGAGGGCAGCTATCAGCAGGGAGGCAGTAAAAACAACTACAGAGATGTTCTTTTTGATTATCGTAAAGACTCCAAGGGCTGCGGGGCCGGGCAGTGCAGCTACACTCAAAGGAAATGGCATGTTCTCTTCTCATGAAGAATTATTTTAAATACATCCGATTGCAAACAAACAAAACCGCCCCCGAAGGGGTTGATAAGCAAATTGCTCAGAATATTTCATCAACATTTTGCTCAGTTTACTTATTATCTTAAGAGACGACTGAGTGTAATATAATTCTCTATTCTGTTCAGATGGAGATAAAGATCATCCAAGCTTGAGTTCAAACTTTGATAAGATATGATAATAAGTGCAGGTTAGATATTGCAGTTTTGTGAAATTGGTCTTCCACAGTTCAACACATCCATAAAAGAGCTTAAATAATCATGATAATGTTCCAACACCCTCACAATTCACTTTAGGTTAACTCCATCTCCTATCCATCTTATCTGACAGTCAAAGGATGAGAACAGAGTTATATGTCATTCACATATATCATACATGCTCTGATTATTGATGATTATTGACTTTACTTGTAAAATGTGCCAGTAAACCTGACAGTAAACTACCTTTTTCCAAGGTAGACTACATGAAAGATCAAGATGATTTCAACTGAAGGCAATGGAAGAAGTATTCATGTGCTTTCTGTCCTGCATTCAAAATCATACGTCAGTGAAAGTCGAACATATTATCATCAAAATGTACTTAACATATTAAAAGTATAAGGATTCACTCTTCTGAAAAAAGATACATCTGAGGGGTTGTGAGATGATTAATGAGGTTGGAAAGAAGAAGAAGAAAAAAAAAAAGTTCTGATACATAAATTGTACTCAGTGTTTTGAAGTCTTTTCAAATATTTGCTTTTTTGTGGAATATTGGATCATTTTTATCTCTGTGGGCCTCAAACAATTAATTAAATTAACCTGTTAAATGACACTGTCCCACTCTGACTTTTTGGTTGTAAAATTTTAAGAGTTGTCTTTCAAATGAAGGGTTGAAGAACAGTAACCTTTATATTTTGGGTATTTGGGTATTTATAGTATTTGGGTAAGTAGCACAAAACAGAAATACTCCAGTTCAAGCACCTCAAAAGTAACTTTGATAGCACTGTCTGTAATAACTTTTATCTGATATTGATCACTGGGAATATTTGCGGAAATTTCAGAGGAAGTTCATCTTCCTGCAGCTTTGAGTAAACTGTAATTAAAACGTCATCAGCTGAACTAAAACGCCATCTTTGCGAACCTGCTGTTGGCTTTTGGCAACACATCCTGACGCCTTTTCATGTTACTGATCACCTCTCTATCTTAAAACCTTCACCCCCTCCATTATAGCTGATAGAGATGATGAGTTAGCATAACAGATAAGATAAAACATAACCAGCTCAGGGTATTATGTCAGACTTATCTACAGAGGGGAATGTGCAAGTGTAGTGGGAAGGAGTTCAGACAAGAGAGGAGATGGAAGATAAATTATCTAAATATTTTTCCCAAATTTCTTATCTGTAGGAATGTTTCCCCATAACATTTAGTTATATTCAATCAGTGGTTCTCCTGTTTTAGATTACTGACAGCAAAATAGGCAGTTTTTGTGTGTCCGTGATAATACACCTCACCACCTTCCTGAAGTGGTCTGAGCAGGTCTACCATTCATCCACTTGTGGGACTTGTGTTTTTGACAGAGAGCAGTGCTCAGCTGAAGAGGGCCTTTTGTTCTATTGCAGCTACCCGCCTCCAGAGAGGTGCACTGTGTGTGTGTGTGTGCGTGTGTGTGTGTGTGTGCCTTCCCTGGCAACAATCACTACTGTGAGGCGGCCCCCTCTCCATACTCACATGCCTGCTCTCGTCAGCCTCCTACCCAGGTCACATGAGCAGGGCCCCCACTCCAACCTGACCTGCTCAGATCCCTCCTCACATGAGGCCCGTTAGGAGCCCACACCTTGGCATGTCATGTCACCTCCCCCGGCCTGTGTGGCAATTATGCTGAGTCACTACAAGAACGCTCAGGTCTCTCTTTCAGACTGCTCTGTTGGAGAGATAATCACTGGAGAGATAAAGTTTATAACAATATCTGTCTTTGACCTCTGGCAGCTTCAGTCCAATATATCTGTGCTCACTTAACAGGAACAATAAAGTTAATATAGAATCCAGCTGGCGTGCTGTTATCTCTACATTTAATGAGGAACTTGACTGAAGGGACACATATCATAAAGTCCATTATTTAAATGGATAAAATCAATATTTTTTATATCACCAGTGATTCATATGATTACTTGTATGTGAAAGGTGCCTGCTATCACACCACACTGCAATTTATAACATATCTCAGCTCGCTCTTGTGGTTTTATGACCTGCAACTTTACTGTTTTGGTTGACAGCTCCACTGGCAGCTGTGGTTGAAATTTAAAGTGAGACAAACAGTTAAACAGTGAGTCTGTCAGAGCTTGAAATGTAAAACTCTGATTCTCACTGTTGGCTGCATCAGAACTCAGTTAAAGGCAAAAGGTGATTGAATATTGGGATTACATTTGCCAGGTGACCAGAAACACGACTCCAAATCAAAGCTAATGTTGCTCCATATTTGCTGGAATTGTAAATTAGCAACTGTTTGCTAACATGTTCACCATATCAACTTAAAGATCCCATCCAGAAATGATGTAAGATGTAACCCCTTAAACTGAGATTTAAAGTTCATAAACTTAAATTTTATGATTAAATGAAGGAATGGTCTTCATTTGTGCTCTAGATGCAGTTATAAACTCTCCGACCAAGTTTTATGTACCAGTCATGGGTTTTTTTGTCATGTGGAGGACATGTCAGGGTTTTGATATTGCAATAGACTCAAATCAATCAATGCTTTTTCAAATGTGAATAAGATTATTAAATAAGAATCTTCACGTTTTTTTTAAGTACTAGTAGTTTAAATCACTTTTTATTTTTCAGATTGTGGTCCAGTGACAATGAAATCTTGATTGTTGTTCTGGATAATGTTTTTTCCTGTGGCATCCTGGATCAATGTACACAGTGTTTCTGGTAATATAACATGATGACAATTGTTCTGCCATATAAACTCAAAGGTCCCAAGGTCAACAACAGATGTTTTGACTCTGCAGCACTGAGTTTAAATGTGACTTCTCACTCTGACATCTGAACGAGTCACTTTTCTATGAATGAAAATTTTGAAAACGTGAGATTTTAAGTCAATAAGTTGTTCTTGCCGTTGTGTTTTGCTATCATGAGACTTCCTCGATGTAGAAGGCAGGATTATCTATGCCCCGGCTTTCTCCGTTTGGCAACTCAAATTTCTGTGACAGGGCTCCACTGAATGGGTCCCGGGTGCCTCTGGGGGCCTCTGACCTCAGGGTCTCCCAGACGTACTGGTAGCAGAGAAAAAACAGCCCGCTGATGATGATCAGGATGGAGGCAAAGATGCCCACTCCGATGGCCGTGCCCACTTGCTGCTTGACGGGAGCTGTGGGGAGGTAGAACTCTGGAGTAAAGTCTATGGTGCTGTTGTTCAGCACAGAGTTCATGTTCCACGCCAGCGGCACCAAGCAGATCGTCCCTGTGAGCACATACAGGGTCCCTGCCAGCACAAATACCAGCCGGATGTTCCTACGATCCTGCACAGAGAAGTAAGCGATCCTCATGGCTACTGCAGCACTGATGTTCCCCGCCATGCCGCAGATCACCGCCAGCAGCATCAGCACCTGAGCCACAGGGATCTCTGCCGGAACAAAGGGGTCCGAGATGCTGATGCTCTGACAGTTCTCTATTTTGGGAAGGGCGTGGCTGTAGAAACACACCCTCCAGATACCCACCCAGGCCACGCCCGAGGTGATGACAGACATGTCGGCCACCTGCCACAGACGCCACTCATTCATGCCAGTCGTGGTCATGATGAGGATCCATGCCAGGACTCCTGCCAGCAGGCTGAGGAACTGCCAGTGGGCTGTGTGAGCCAGGTACATCATCCTGCCCCGTGTCACTGCTAATGCTCCGAGAGACGGATCTCTGAGTCACACGTTGTTGAGTTCACATCCATCACTCCTGCTGAATACAAAAATATTCAGCTGTGTTAAAGAAGCTCAAACTCAGAAGCTCACTGTGTGTTTCATAGATCCGCATTTACATCCTGGTTTACGCTCAGATCTGTAAACACAGTGTACTGATCACAATACACTGGAGACATTATGAGATGGGGATGGGGGGTCTATGGGGATCAGTAGTTTGTGCCAAATGTATGCTGGGATTCACCTCAGAGAGACCCTTTAAAGGGTCAGTTCACTAAAATATATATTTTTTAAATTACACTATTGAATTAAATATTTTTTATTATTATTATTATTTTTCCTGACACATTTGGTTTTTCTTTTCCTCTTCTCAATCACAAGTTCAAATCAGGTTTAGGAGTGCTGTAACTTATATCTTTACATTGTTGTATGCAATAAAACGATAAATCAAACAACCCCCCCTCTTGACAGACACATCACAGACCTTGACAGTGAGGTCTGTGATAATCCACTGTCAGCAATTGTCATTGGAACAACTTCCTACTGAAGAAATGCATAAAACGTGAACTGACCCTTTAAAGAGTATTAACTGCAGCAGGTAAATAAAATGTGTGAGTAAAATGCTGATATTGTGTGAAAAACAGACATGAAAACAAAACATTTTTACTGGTGATTAGTGTGGATCATGTTCTTTTTTTGTGAGGATATCAGGCCTTTTTCACAGAGGACATTTTAACATGTCACAGTAGGAAAAAGCACAAGTGTAGATAATAAAATTAATGATGGCTGAATTCTATTTAACTGCTTCAGTCTCAGGGTCCTGGTGTTACACATGCTGGCTCACTGTCACACTGTCATGATTTACTGAGACACTTGAAAAGAACAGAGCCCTCGTTAATGTTATTAGTAACACCTGTGTTTTCTCTGCTGTGACAAGTTAAAACGTTCTCTGTGAAAAAGGCCTGTTATCGTCACAGCACATGCGCTACATTAACCAGCATATATATATTCATATACAGTACTGTACATTTACTGATGTATACCTGCATATTTACAATAACAATATGAAAAGATTCTTATACACTCATCTTATCTTGAAACATTCACATTCTGAAATACTCAGCATGTTAGTAAAGGTGATAAATCAAGTTGTAGTGATATTATGGTTTCTGTGTGATTCCTTGGTGTCTTTTTTACTTTATAAGCATTACACTTATTTTTCAAGGTGAGCTGTACATATACTGTAAGAATCTTCAACTAGATTAATAGAAGGATAGATAGATAACATTACATCAATAAATATCCTGATTATTACAGTGGAAGAAAAACTTGGACGACGGAAAGATCGTGTTTCAAATGCTTCCATTTTTCACACAAAATCTGCTTTTAATCCATGCTTTTCTTTTTCTCTGTTACACAAAGTTGTCAGACATCATAGACTCTGAGTGATCTGAATATCGCAGCTATCATACATAAGTTTCTCCTAAATTATCTATTGTACACAGTACATTACATCTACAAATCATTATGGTGAAGAATCACCTTTTGAAGCTTTGGAAAAAACATCAACACTATTCAAGATGAAAATTCAATTTTTTTATCAGTTAGAAATAGAATAAATCTCTTTAGTTACTGTTGAGTTGCATTGAAAGCTTGTTTTTGAGTAGCTGCAGGTAGTTAGTTTGAGCACTGATGTGGTTAATGATTGTCCATTTAAATATTTCCAGGTAAGTGAGGAAATAAAGCAATCCGCTAACACATTTTATCCTTTTTACTCACCTCGATGATCAAGTTCAGTTTTGTTTCTCCTCAGTATAAACTGAATACTTCCACAGATGCTGAAACAACTTGATAGTCTGCATTTTGCTTAAGCTACTTTACAGGAAGGCTGGCTGTAAAGATATTCCTCGTCATGTCAAAGTCTTTATCTTCCACACTATCAGTAGAGAGGAGGGAGTGTTGTAGTTAATGAATGACACTTCAGAATGAGCTGATCACCAGAAAGAAATCAATCAGACACCACTGCCTGTTTTCAGCAGACTCTTTATTTGATATAAAGTAGCACAGCTGATAAAGTGTTAAGAGTCAGGCTGTAGCAGTGCATGAAGCGTGTAAAACTGTAACATACTCAAATGTGCAGAACAAACAGGCTTTACATTTGGGAGACAGATTTAATCCCTAAAGTCTGGAATTTAAACATTTGATAAGACTGACGTTCAAGCTGGTCAAAATGCTTTGGAATGATTTTTCTTCCATTTTTGGTGGCAAAATGATCAACCTGAACAATTTTTTAGTGTTGAAATTAAACTAGAAGTCAAGTAACGACTGTGGTAACTATGCATTCGACATCTTCACCGTGAGTAACAATACACAGTAAAGTAATGAGACCCCTATACAAAACACAACAACACTTGGTCAACTTATATGTGGCCACGTCATAATCTAAATAAGATGTTCTGGCTGTGAGTGAATAAAACAGAACAGAACTGGCAAAAGTGGATTAAAGAGCGGACAGTGTTTGCAGTGACATGGGTGACTCCCAGGCACTTCAAATGTGGATTTCACTTGAGCCAAAAGTCTGAATGTGAAGTGCTTCTTCTGTGTAGAGAAGTTGAACAAGTGCTCTTAAAAATGACCAGAATCTGCACACTCTTCTCTACAACCTTCCAACTTCACCTCACGTTTATCACAGTTAAGTTTAATGCAGAAGAAAAAAAGCTTCTTCAGTGATAAAAGCAAGGACACAAAAGTCTTTGTAAAAGGCCACTAGTTCATACATTAATGTTAACCAAAACAGCCTCGTATTTGCTGAAATATTTGGCCAGATTTTCAAATGATGTGAAACGTGAACAGGGTTTCAGAGTGTGAAATTGTTTAAACATAAAAACATGATAAATACTCCTAGTTGCTCAGCGTTT
The DNA here is from genome assembly GCF_963924715.1 of Thunnus thynnus. Classification (NCBI taxonomy): domain Eukaryota; kingdom Metazoa; phylum Chordata; class Actinopteri; order Scombriformes; family Scombridae; genus Thunnus; species Thunnus thynnus. The sequence goes on along the minus strand of NC_089524.1, from coordinate 27,563,749 downwards.
TAACACACATCAGGTAGCATGGCAGCTCAAATCAGTTGAAGATAAAATACTGTCCCCTCCTGCACGGATTCAAACGGCTACAATAAATTACTAAAAAAAAAAACAAAAAAAAAAACATTAAAATAAAAACAAAGCAAAAAATGGCATTAAAGACATTAGATACAGTGGTTGTTTGATGCCAGGAAAAGCAGCATCTTTCACAGAGGAGTTACTTCTGGATACTGTCAGTCCGGTGTAGAAGATGTGAAGTAGTAGGACGTGCTCGGCTCTGTGTGACACTGAAGTGAAAAATGACAAAAAAGTTCAACAGTCTTCATGGATCCAAACAGGCCATTTGTCTCTAGATTCTCATCTCTGTCTCCCTCTGCTGGACACAGGGCTCAACTGCAACTAGCACAATAACTAGCCTTAATCATTCAAGAGTTTGGGCTGTTTCAAACACAAACAGCATCCAGCTTCTTCAAAAGGACAACCTTTGTTCTATCGGCAGACTGTCCATCAGACACTTGAGCTGCTCCTCGCCCAGTTTGATTTTGTCCTCGAGCTTGCGCTGCTCAATGATGAGCGCAGACTTCATCTTGACAAAGTGCTCGTAGTCTGTAAGGCTGTCCTCCTGCAGGTAGTTGGCAAGAATATCAAAAACCACACGCTCCCGGCGGTCCAGGTTCTCCTTCAGCTCCTTCGCATCCTCATGCTGTCGGATCAACAACTTTCTCTTCTCAATCAATGTACGCTGGAGAATAAAAAACAAACAAAACAAAACATCAGGATTTGAGAAGATATACAATGTTTTCTCTGCTGGAGTGAGCAAACATTAAAGGACTGTTTACTAGCTATCTGTTAGGTTTACATTTACTCACCCTCTCCTCAGGAGTAGCATCCTCCTCCAGACTGTTGAGGGCGTTCTCCACTCTGGCCAGACGGCCTGACAGGGACAGCAGCAGGCTTACCACCTTGTCCAGGTCCCCGACAAACATCCTGAACTTATCCAGCTCGTTGGGTTTGCAGACCTGCTGGACTCTGGCCTCCACCTCGTCTCCCAGAGCGTTGTTGTCCAGGACGTCCTCCTGAAGACTCTCCCTGGCTTCCCGCAACACCTGGAGCTTCTTGCTAAGGCTGTCAATCAGCTCTTGCTGCAAATGAGTATGAAAATATAATCAGTTTTATTAAGGGGAAGACGTATAATAAACTGTGATCCTACATGAATTAAGATTTTTGTAGAAGGTGGGTGAAAACAAAAGCTCTCAAGCTTAAATGGAGGAGGTTTTTATCAAATTTTCACACTTTTTAGTTCTTTCGAGAACGAGCACTTCCTAGTTTTGTTATCATATGAATTCTAAAGATCAATGGGCTCTAAGTCTAGGGTACCTTCTTGTTGGCCAAATCAATGTCCAGTTCATCTTCAGAGTCCTTCTCCTCCTCCTGCTGCTCTTGCATGTCCTTCATCTTGATGAGGAGCTCAGCTTTGGGAGCAGAAGTGCTGTAATATGTAGAGCTGGTCACCATGGTGACAGCGGCCGCCATGCTGTCCTCCTTTTCCCTGAGATACAAATAACAAATAACGTTTCTCATATTAGTGAAGAAACCAAACAAAATAAAGTGTAATCTTGTCAAAAGAACCACTGGACCTCAAGCGAACTTGTTGCATTCACCAATTTTCTCTTATTAAGAATTTAAAGCTTTTTCACAAATTATCCAGGCCTTTTGAATGAGTCATGTAGAGATAATCTGCCTTTCTCCACAGTGGAAAAAACACTTGTTTGACTTAAGAATTGCCTTCATCTGGAAGAATCTGGAGTTTAATGTGTTACTGACATCAACTAAAATAAAATAACTAAAACAGACCTCATGCTAAATTAATATTCCGTTCACCAAATCATCATCATCATCATCGTTGTGTGCTTATTTCCTGAAAGGTTTGACAGCATTTGATTTCTTTTTTATTTATTTATTTATTTTGATATTATTGGCATATTTATTGCAACTTATACAGTTCATCAGCTGTTGGAAACATTTTCTCAGTACAACAGTTGCCTCAGGGTCTTTAAGCACGGTGAACGTCCTTTGTTGTACTCAACAGTGTAACATCACTTACTGTATAATATTCTCTGGTTCCTCCCCATGAAAGTCACGTCCTTTTGACCTCCTGCCATCTAATTCATGGACTGCTTTGCTTTAGAAAGATGTCAAACCATTCCCTCTTTTCCTCACAATACAGAGCAGATCTAATGACATATGGTTTGTAGCTCTATTAATATTGTTTTGGGGTCCTCTAATACGACTACTGACACAACTAAATTTGTTATGTTTTTGTCTGCTGATTTCTGACAGCAGAACTTGAAGCTCAACATTATGTTTCTTCTTTTTTACTCTTGGGTGACAATTTTGTCAGTGGCAGAACAGACTATGCTAGTGATCAAATCTCACAAACATGCACCTACTCATGAACAGGTGGCATTCATCAAGTTGAAACATCAACAAGTTTGTGCGGTTAGAAAGGTTTGGTGAATCAAACTTGGAACAGAGGCGCAGAGAAAAAATAAATGTCAGTTTAAGCAAGTAAAGAAGTAAACAAAGAAGTGTATCTAAATAAGTATAAGTATAAATGAGTAAAGCAGTGGTAAGGTGGCTTCCCACTGTGACAAAGGCAGCCACCAGTTAGTCTGACTGGCGGTGAGATGTTGCTGTTGGGTAGATTTGGTTTGTCAAAGCAGAAACGTCAGCTAGGTCGGACCACTGTGTTTAACTATATATCTTTAAATGTTACAGTTATGGCTGAAAATGACAACAGAAATAAACCAGTCTCCGCAATTCAAATCAACTGCCAGTTGTCTATCCAGAAGTGACTGTTCCTGTTAGCGAGACGTCACAGTGATTCAAGTCTATATTTTTTCCAGGATGGCACAAAAAGATGTGCAAGTCATGAATATAATATAGTTTCACCTCATATCTCCAACACACATAGTTGAATAAATGTAAAGCTGTAAAGCTTTTTTCAGGAGTGAATTTTGTTTGTACATGTCAAATAAACTGAGTATGCTGAGAGTAAAAACACTCTAAAAAGGTCCAACAAGGTAAGGTGAGCAAAGGTAAAAACTAAATGTGTCTTCAACAATGTAATAAAAATGTCAACACCTCTAGTAAATCACTGATATAAGCTGCAGGGTTCCTCTCAGGTCTAGTATGGAAGCTAAAGATAGAGGCTGACCTTTCCTCGGCAGGCCGGGTGACGGTCTGTTTCGCTGGCACCTTCCTGCGCTGGTGAGCTCCTTCTAGCAGCTGCTCCCCCTGAGGGAAGATGCCCTCCATCAAGTCCATGGTGGTCTTCATCTTGCTCTGGTCCAGAATGTCAGCTAGTGACTTATCCTTCCCCATGATGTCTCTGGCCAGCTCCTCTCTCTTCTGGTCCTCAGACAGTCCTATGGTTACGCCGGGCTCCTCTGTGGGCTGCGGTGGCTGCTGACTGTTGGAGGTGACGTGATCTTTAACAGTGGTCAAGTATGGGTCTCTTGAGGGCTTCGGGTCTGTCTGCACAGCCGGCATGCTGTCCGGCTCTCTCTGCCGAGTAAAAGCGCTGCTGCCCAGGCTGCCGAGCCTGGTTACATCAGGACTCTCAGCCTCAGCAACAGGGGAGTCAGTGTGCCGTAAAAACGGACAATTCTCCTTCTCTGCAACTCCCTCTGAGTGCACAATCCTGATGGGTACTTTCTTCACTGCGGTATTTTGGTTTTCTATCACATGTTCCATCCTGAAATATAAGCAAAGAGAGAAAACAGTCTTATAGAAAGAGTCTCCTTGAATCTTCCTGTGAAAGGGGGAGAAGAACTGTTTTTGCTGTTATTCCAGCCATATGCTGATTTAAAGTTTCATTGCGTGATGGCAACTGAGATTTTTTCCATGCCCAGTATTGCTGGAATATCCAAGACTCCTGGACTCCTCCCACCACTCTGGTTTCTGCTAGCTGTAATAATCGGACTGTACAGTCATAAATTCACTACAGATGATATCAATTAGTTGTAGAATCAAGAAGATGAACAAACAGCTTTAAGAGAAGGGCTTTAGACTACACTTCACATTTTCTGCATTTAGCTGAATTGCGCCTCAACCGCCTGTGGCTTTTATAGAAATGCGGAGAATCCCTCTAATTTACTGTGGCTTGATAGCACTCACATGTTGACTCTCAATAAGCTCCTTTGTACATGTAGCATAAAAGACACAATGAGTAGAAGTTCTGACTACACTGAGCAGTGGTTTAACATTCGCAGCGATATTTGCACTCGTTTGGCTCCTGAATGAAAACTTTAATTTTCTTTCTCATGAGATGAAAAAGTTAAGATTACCTGTTTGAGTCTTCATCCTGAAGAGAGACTGGAGGCTTGTCGCTGAGTCTCTGTGGGGAAAACTGTGGCGATGGAGAGCGCTGCCCCTCCATAGTGGCCAGCCCTGAAGGTCTGTAGGAGGAAGCTGGGGGAGAAGAGGCAGGCTGAGGATTGGATGTTGATAGCTGATGCACTGCCCCTTGTCCTTTGTCCACAAGTCCTTTGCCGTGCTCAGAATCTCCCTTTGGAGAGTGGGTGGGGACAAAGGCGGTGTTAGAATCACTGTTGGGAGAGCGGTGGGTGAAGATTTCACTCTGGGAACTGGCGAAGGACTCGTGGGAGTCTGGGCATCTGGGTGGGGGAGGCTTCTCCAGCACAGAGGGTTTCCTCCTTGGTCCAGATGGTGGCTCAGTGTGGCTGTGGTCTTCAGGCTGAGGGAGGGCAGACTCTGGTAGACTATGAGAGATAGATGTGGGTCTGTGGTTCACAGTGGCTGGAGTAGCTCTATGTCTGCAGTCAGGGTTGGTTCCTGTCATGGGCGGAGGGGGTGGCGCTGAGTAACGCTCAAACTCCACAGGCTTTTCTCTCACTTTACAGTCACCGGGCCCTCTGTCAGAGAACCTGAGAAACACAATAGAAAGCTTTTAATTACACAGCGAGACAGCACGGACTATCATCTGCAGCTCAATCAAATAATACACTGTGGCAGAGGCCTTGTTCCAGCAGCCACTATGATTAGGACTGTGCCAGCATGACAAGACACATGTCTCCCTCTCTTCTGCGAGTCTCCTCCCTGGTAACTGTTCAGCTGGCAGCCTGAAGAGGCATATTTCAGTTCCCACAAGTCTGCATAGAGGAATAAATAATCCTCCAGTGCAAAGAAGCAAGACCGAATCACTTTTTCCTGCCTGATTCCCATTTACAGTTTTAACTCTTTGTAGGTAAAGTCAGACATCATTGGAGGCCTAAAGGAGTTGAAATGATGTTGTGTCTCCTTTAGCATAGTTTAACCATACAACACAGTGGCATGCTGTCATTAAATGAGCCATCCAGACTGTAAATGGTAAAAGCATGCAAACCTGCTTCAGCCTGGTTTCATGCACACAGATTACATTTCCATGCATGCAAGTCCTCCGAAACAAATTCAATTAGGAGTACTCGGAGAACATTAAGACAAAATTGTATTGATCCTGCAGTCACAAGATACAGTGTGGTGACTTGTGGACAGACAGACGCCATCGTTCAAACCTCCCAATTGGAATTCTTACAAGCTGCGACAAGTTAATGTTCCTACTCACCCCAAGTGAAGCTTTAACCCTGTCATTTCCATAGAGTAGAAGTAAAAGTGAGTGTGTCGTCTGTCTGCTAGCTCTCTGTGACAGAAGCCACCTGTTGGTGTCTCTTTACGCCTGTATCAATGACAATATCTGGGTGGAGCATGCCTCACTAAGCTCATCTCCCAGACTTTTCAATGACAATAACATCCGCTACACTGTTGTTGTAATGCAAACGTAGAGTGTCATATGGCGTGGCTGGTACAATGAGGTTGCTCAAGACCAGATACTCTATACCCGTCAATGAGTTTCACCTGTGGGAGCTTAGATACTGCATAAAGCCTCCTGAATAACTGGTTGTAAATCCATGAAGTCATCTTGACTATGTCACAATACTGACTCCATGACTCATTCTAAATAACTGGAGTAAAAGACAATCATGTTTTTTTTAAACTGGTTATTAAAGAGTTGGCATTTTCAAAACGCTGGCACTGGAAAATAATTCCTCTCAATGTATAGATCAGGTAATACCTCTATTACAAAGCATTAAACTCATCTCCATTAAAAGGGGAACCCCGGCAATTTAGTATTATACTTTCATAAAGTTGGTGGACTCACAAAAGAGACAGAATTTTAAAAAAAAGATTGGTCAAATTAACACAAAACAATTATATTTCACTGTCTTCATAAGACAGGAGTTAATACTGGGTGATCAAAAGGTAACATGAAATCATGAATGCTTCACCCTGCCCACAAAACAAACAGTTACTGAGGAGGCAGGTTTGATCCACTATGACCAAACCATTTTATATATACAGACCTCTTCATATTATTGTGTGGACGATTTAAACTCTCAGTCGCATAAATACAATTCCAAACAGAGCTGGAGTTAATATTTCCACACTATTTCAACAATGACTACAAAAAAGAATTATCTCATACAAGTCATGATTACAAGTTAGTCTGCATTTAGCTGGTGAAACCCTCTTACTGAGACACTATATTCTCTTTAGCCTACATCTAATTATTTGAAAAAAAAACAAAAAAAAAAACAGCAGAATTCTGCATTATTCTTTTTTTTCAGATGCCAAAGGCAAAGCAAGAGCCTGCAGCCATGCTAGCAGCTCTGAGGTTGTATCTTGGCACAGCGGTGCTTTTAGCTAAATGCTAATGTCAGCATGCTAACATGCTCATAATGACAATGCTAGCAAGTTAATGTTTAGCCAGTATAAGGGCGGGAATGTAAGTTTTACAGGTATTTGGCCATAAACCGAAGAATTTGACAAAGTGAAATTTTGACCTAAAGATGCTGATTACAATTCATCCTGATGGGGGCCTGAATGTCTTTACAAACCTTTATGACAATTCATCCAATGTTGTGGAGATATATCAGTCTTGACCAAAGTGGTGGACCGGCTGACCCACATTACCATAAATCTCCAATTGTGCAAAGTAACAGATCTTATTGATGATAATTTCATGCCTTCAGGCTGGCCCCCTGAACTGGGCTCCCCATTACACTCTGGTGGAGGGCAGAAGAAACACTTCCTCACTGTCACAGACACAGTCAGATGCCTCGCCTACAGAAGTAAGCCTCCACTAAATGACACAAAGCACAGCCAGAGAGACGGCTTATGTTGTCACAGCTGCGCCAAGGCAGTGCCACTGGTATGCCTTGACAGATTATAAAGACTTCACTGTTCTTCTACAGACTTACTGCCCTCTATGACTGATCAAGATCATGAGCAGAAACACACTAAGATATCACACTAAGTATGCTGACAGAATAACGAAGACACTGGTGTAAGAGCAAAATAATTAATAAAGAGGTCAAATAGAATACTGTTCATTGTAATACTAGCATTTAGTTTCAACCCTACCCACTGATGACACATAATAATACCATTTCACTACACCAGAGATTACTCAAGATGACACAAAAAGCAATCCTCAAATCAAATGCAACACTGACACTCTTTAAACTTTACTATGTTACTTAAAAAGGTTATAATTGCACTGTATTGTGGACACGGAGAGTTTCCCACTGCAACAGATGTGCTGACAAGTTACATCAAATGAGATTTACTCACCCTGTGGCTGTGTTGTGTGGCGGTTCAGACAGTTTACTCTCCGCCTGGGAATATTCTGTCTCAGACGTTACTGTGGGAACTGGAATCTTCTGTAAATAAAGTAAAACAAACACATCTTACGTTATGCAGAAACATCTAAAAATCTACAGAAAAGAGGCTTCCAACTCATTCAAGGAGTCAAAACTCTTGTCTTTTGTTAATTACTCTTACAATCTATGTTGCAGCTTCCTGGTTTTGTACTGGCACAAAAAAAAAAAATCAGCAGGTTGATGCCCCCCTCTTCCTTAAGCTGAGGGTGTGTCACTATGAACAAACATGGATTAATATTTGACTTGGCTGTTTCCTTTGTTCCTTTCACTTCGTCCAGTGTGCTTGTCTTAACAAGATGTAAAATCACCATGAGGTTTTGACACAATTGCAAACTCTAAGTGACTAAAACCAAGTTACAGTGAGACCCCTCACCTCACCTATTTTGGCTTATTCCAATAAAATGTGTAAGTTTCGAATACAAATCAGGGTAATGGCCAAATCATTTTAGATGACTAAAAATCAGACTTTGTCCCTCACCTGCCCATAGATGTCAGCTGAAGGAGAGGATTGGGATCTTTCATGGAAACAGGCAGTTTTAGTTCTCTCCTCTGGCCCTGGATCCAGGATGTTATCAGCTGACCGGTACCGTCCAGACGCTTTTGTCTCTGGAGGTTTCTTCTGTATATTCCACCTCGCCTCATACTCAGCAAAGGTGCCAAGTCTTTGCTGGTCCAGGACGTACTGTTTCTGTGCAGAGTATGGGACTCCCTGGAGCTCCTCAGTATACTCTCTGCTCCTGATCCCTTTCAGTGTGTGCTCTGTTTCACTGGTGGAGGCAAGACCTCGGCCCTTGGCCTCAGCTGGGTTCTCGGTATAGCTATGAGGGGGCATGTGACTGGGGAACATTGGTTTCCCGTTTTCTTTAAAGAGCTTTTGTTGCTCAAGTGAGGAGCTTGTATTTTCATTGCGAGGGAGCTCTTCTTTTACCCCAACTTCGTGGATTTTGTCTGGTTCAGAGAAGGACCTTACCTTCTTTTCTGCTGGAAAACGCTTTCGGCCACCAATGCGAGTTACCTGACTGCCTACAGGCCCCGATTTACTCATTACAGACTCTGACACAGTTGGTAGAGGGGTGATATCTTTCCGGGCCAGAGCTGAAGATGGGTAGGTAGGTAAGGCCTCAGCTGCAGGGTGCTCCAGTAAAATAGGCTCCAGGTCTTTCCTCCTGAAAGAAGTAGCCTTGAGCACCCTCGCTTGTGCTTCCTTCAGATTATCCTTGTAGGAGTTGGTGAAGGGGCTATCTGCAGATGTCGGGGTGTTGCTTTCAGTCGACTTCCAGACATCCCGATCCTCTTCAGTCTCACCCTCAGTACCAGGGAGGGTAGCTGCACTTTTACTTTTTTGCAGCTTGGCTCTTCTCATTTGGATTTCACTTCTTAATGTTGTGGCAAAACGCTCGCTGCGTCTCACCTGCTTGCTTTCAAGGGACTCATCAGTGCCTCTTGATTTCTCATCTTGGCCTGCTGCATCCATGGACAGAGAGTGGAGCATGGGGGTTGCCTGTGGGCAGATCTTGTTGCTGACTTGGCTGTGATGTCTGATGTCTTGGGGTACTTCTCTGTGTTGCAGTGGCAGAGACCTCCGTTGTTCAGACTGTCTGCTAGGGGAATAATTCATGTACTGAGCTTCTGCATTTTGTGAGTTGTGTCCTCTCTGGCCTGCCCTATCATCAGAACTGACTTTAGGTACAGAGGTTTCTAGTACAGTAGTAACTTGGTGCTTGCTGTATCCGTTACTGTCTCTACTGTGCGAGGAGTGTTGTTGCTGCTGTTGTTGGGGCAGATTATACTTGGCTTTGGTGACTGACTGTGAGTTCCGCTCATTTCCAGTCTGTGCCAGATCTATGCCTGTGGCACTTTTCCTGTCCTCTGGTTTTCCTGACAAGGTTTGGGGGTTCGGCTGAGTGGGCTGGCATGTAGTGACACAGTAGTATCGGCTATGTCCACTGCTATCAGTGTTTTGATCAGTGGCAGTGGTAGCCAGGGAGGTGCTTAAGTTCCTTCTCTGGTTCTGACCAAAGAGTTGTGGAGAACCGTTAGTAGACAGCTCCTGCATACTACAAACGTAACCACCTACGTTCTGTGGCTTTGGTACGGATGTAGCCCAGGGTTGTGGATAAAAAGTGCTTTTGTCACTATGGTGTCTTTGATGGTAGGACTGGCTAACATGAGAGGACTGGCCTTGCCGAACGTCACAGCTGGACAGGGAGTACTGCTTGTTTGAGTTGAACTGGTTGTGGTTGGACTTATCAGATGAAGAGTAAAAATTGTCGCTGTCATTTTTTGGGGATAGGTTGTGGCTGCGGCAATTTTCAGTGGAAACCTTAGAGGGGACATGTGAATTAGGTCCTTCAGGGTGAGCTATAATGAGCCCTCTTTCATGTACCTTGGTTGCAGCAAAACTGTCACTGCGTGCAGGTGGGAGCGGTGGGGGAGGAGAAGGGGAGGCGGTCTTCTTTTTTTCAGGAACATGCCAAACAGGTCCACAGCTGGTTCTACTTGAAGTGGAGTGGCGAGAGCCAGCCTGGTCATCAGTCTGTGGACCATCGCAGCCTCCTGGCATCTGAAAGTAGGTGAGCCTATCATCCTGTTTGACTCCCTCGATCAGACTCTGGCTGTTTCTGCCATTGTTGTGCTTTCCTCCTGCATCCCACTGATTGACTTTATAGAGCATGTTCTCTGTTGATGCAGCATTGCTCTTTGAGAGGGTGTAGTCTGGTGTGCCAGAGCTGGTGGAGAAGGAGCTGTAGGCAGAGTCTCGTTTGCCTCCTCCAAGGTGCTCCATACTGTTATTGGACTTGGCAGGTGACAGCTGACCGGCAGGGTATGGGTGCGATACATGTTCTAGACTGTCCATGCTGCCAAGAGAGCTGAACTGGTCGGACACTCGGCGCAGGTTTGTTTGCTCCCAGCCAGAGGAGAGATCAGTTGAGGATGAGCTGGAGATTAAAACAAAGGACCAAGTGTGAAAATACACACAAAAACCTGTTTTTCTTCAGCAAAAGTAGACTGTTTTTTATAGATCGCTGTTGTTTATTAAGTTATGAATTATGGGCTCTAATTCTACCCAGTTTCATGAATGCACTTCTTGCAATTCATGATTCTATTTTTATAAAGGGGTATAGCATTGTCAATAAAATGAATCCTCACCATCTGAGCCAATGCTATGAAGGTGTTGCCACCTCATTATTTTTAACTAACAAGAAAACAAAACCTTTGGATTTTCAGGGAAAAGTTTATGTTGTAGAATGACAACTCAAGGGAAAACTACAATTAAAAGCCCCTGTAAGTATAATGATAAACTGTTCATTAAAAAAGCTTGATATCTAACATTGAGAGTCAAGAAGCAAACTTCAAGATCCTGGAGTTACCTTGCATCATATCTGGTGTGCCAGACTGGCGTGGGTGGAGACTGTGTTTTGGCAGTCTCTGATTGGCTTTCGTTGAACTTGGTAGAGTGCCAGGAGTGAGGCCTGCTTATGGGTTCATTCCGCCTGCAGAGAGGGCAAAAGACACAGAGTGGATTAGAGACCAACCCCTTATGGAAAACATCATGTGCTTCCACATATAAATCTATGCAACTGAGAGTTATAAATGCAGCTTGTTCTGCAACTTACTGCATGTCCATCAAGGCAGTGATTTGAAACACTTCAGATTCATCCTAACATTTACAAATAAAAACTATTTTAAAAACTAATTTGCTTCTCTGCTTCATCACAAGCTTTGTACAGTTGTTAATTATGCGTGTGAAACATACCCTTTAAAGCGGTTCTTTCTGTAATGCATGTCAGGAGAAGGTAAACAGATACAACATATTACCATAAAATGAAATAAGCTTATGTTAAATACAATTTCATTTCTTTATCAATATACAAAACCTGTGTATACATGTCATGAGCAGACATTGTAATGCATGCTGTACACATGGAATGGATCTTATTTATCTAATGAAATGAACCACAAGACAATCCAAACAGGCATGCTGTGAAGGGCAGGTAATCAACCACAGGAGAGGGAGAGATGCTATGAGAGGAATGAATGATAATATTACTTGAGAAATGATTAATGTCAATTAATGGGCACAGGGCACACAGGAAGGGAGGAGAAGAAAGATAGGGATAGGTACTACTGATTACGATGACGCAACAGAACCGTACCTCATGGAACTTCGCAAAATCTTCGTAAGAAAGCTTCTGGCCACATGCACGTCATTCTCTGAGGGCATTTTCTGAGCTACAATATCCACCATTTTCAAATTCCTAGGCAGCAGGGGGAGGAACAAACACACTAAGAGCTCACCCACAATAGACTGGACTCAGTTGATAACAGAAGACAGGACAAACACCACTAACTGTTGCATTTAGACTTAGTTAGTGGTTACTTTTGAAAGGTTGTGTACACTTCAGCATTGCAGAAAACTGAGCGTGTTGGTCGCAAAAGCTCACTAGGACAAAGGTTCCCTAAATTTCCAATCCAGCTAAGTTATGACAGACTGCTTCTAATTCACTAGACAGTAATATGTAGTCCACAGGAGTGTAAATGGCTGTTGATGAATGGTGTTATAGCTCCCTCTCCTGGACAAACTACTATATGCTCATGTTGTCGCATAGTTATGAGTTTCATGCAGAAATATGAAAACTCCCCATATGATGGACCTACATCACAGCAGACAATATCAGTGAAACGCACGCAGTTTTACTCATCTCTCATCAGGCTCATTATCTGAACAGGACATAGCTGAGGTGAGCTGGTTGTGCTCAGACTTTGCCATATGGTCCCAAGGGGAACACAAGCCCAGCATGGGGCAGGGGGCTTAGAGAATAGAGAATCTCTTACACAATCAGATCAGCCACCTCACCCCTCAATCCAAGCTGTCGTCTGCCTCCCAGACAGCATTTCTATCCTCAATGAGGATAGAAAACTGTCAACATTTGACAGGAACAAGGGACTTTGATAGTACTTTGTAGTTACAGCTGTAGCTATACTCATAATGTAGTTTTATGTGTACGATTTTAAAATGAGGACAAAGGGGAAAAACAAGGGATCATTTCTTGCTTGGATGAAATGTGCCACCAAACTAATTCAAGGCCTGTGTTTAGAATGAGTTTGTTTTTTCTCTGTGACTTTTAGCTTCTAAACTCTGTGAAAGCAACATTTAATGTAAGTGCAATACATTTTAAAAACATCTTTAAACACTTCTGAATGTTTATTTTTAGCCTCAGTCTGGTATTGTATGTTAGACCAAGGTACCTAGATTTACTGAGAGGGGACCGTGAAACATTGGTGTTATAATGGTCAAGAATTTTGGACAAAGCTTTGCATGCTTTCACTCTCATTGGACTCAGGATGGCCCTACAAAGCCATGAGGTCAAGAGGTCCTGCCCCCTCAGTCACCTTGTCTAAAGGCCTTCAGTGATCTGATGACAAGAGGTCCAAACAACAGCTTCCTTTAGATCGAGACTTATCCTTAAAATCGAACTGCTGGGTGAAATAAATAACTATGATATTCACACTCATTTCATAGATTTTTTTTAGAATTTTCAGATGGAGACAGAGATTTGGTTAAGGTCAACAAAGTGGGACAATTCCAGAAAAATGAATTGTGGATTAGAGTTAAGGCCTATTTAGAGGACAAAGAAAAGCCAACATGAAGCTCAGTCTTCCTTGTCTCCTCAGAGTCCATGTTTCTGGGGCACTAGGAGCTAGCCACACATGGCGCCTGCTATTGGTATGCAAATGAAGCTGGTTTTATTAGGCCTATCGTCAGGGCTACAGCTGGGCCAGCACAGATATGCTCGGAAAGTGAATCAGTTGGCTGGAATGGGGGCAGGGGGAGAGACTGTTTTCAGAGTGATCGGTTTAGAGCCCCATCTCACTTCAAATGAGTCCGGTACCAAAGAGTCCACATTCAAAAATAAACAGCTCACACATGCATACAAAACCAAACAGAGAACATGTTAAACTTTCAAACAAACTCATTACCTATTGTGATTAGTAATACCTTACAGCTGAAATGCTAACAAGAACGTTCACAGATAATTTAGCTTTACTATTAAGCCTTTTCCCTCAAAGATTAATTTGCATTTGGTTTTGAAATGCTAAGTCTAGCTGATCGTGGCTTAACCTAAATGATGCATGACCTCATGCTGAATGATAAGACAGAAACAATCAAAACAATAACAGAGTATTAGGGTCATAAACCCGAGCAAAGGAAACCCCAATGTGTTAAAAGATAAAAAGCTGCAGGTAGGACGGCCTTCAAACACAGAAGTCAGAAGGTTTAAGACACAAAAAGTGAATAAAACAAAGTTAATTTTGACTCACCAAACATCTGGATGAAGGAATTCAAAATGGACACAAAGAAGAAATGTGAAATCCAAAAGACCTACACAATAATACCAGACTGGAGCTCAGTTTGGACAACAAAGTGAGACCAGTTTTACCCGTGTGCTGGTCAGGCACCACATTCCACAGACACTTCAGAGACAGGCCAAAATAAAGAGACATGCAGAGATCTGAGCATCATCGCTTAACTCTGCCACTGATCCACTACCTGCAAACAAACACCAACCAACAACTCAAAAACATAGAATTCAACCCACAATGACCATTACTAAAACTAAGTTCTCCTGGCAGAATTAGTTTGAACGGAGGGGAGATTTCCTTCAGGATTACTGGGGTTTTACCCCTGAAAGGGGGGTGGATGAGTGTACAGAGAAGGAGGAGGGCTATTGTCACAGCCAGTCCCCTTGGAGTATTCTCGTACCTTGCCTCGTCTTATTGGCTCTAAGGGGCTAATATGCTAATGATGGGATGAAATGCCGGACTCTTCTCTTCCCATCTCCCCTGTTGTGAGGCAGACATGCATTTCTCCCATTTCTATGGCAACAGGTTGATCTCTAGGGTGCGAGGGCACCCTGTTTCCTGAAAGCCTCGAGTAACGAGCAATGCAACTGCCCAAGTAAGGGATGTTAATAACACATGACAGATACCACTTAGTATTCAAAGTATTGACTCTTGAACATTTTGTTATGATTCTGTTATTACATTGTTTTAGTTTGTGTTGAGTTCTGCTTGTTAATTTGCGTTCTATGAACTTAAATAACAGATAAACATTTAATATTTATACCATTTATATTTACATTTGTTTCACTGGGGTTAAACTGACATTAACATTTTTGGAAATTCAGCATCTGTCACTCATATAATATTTAGAGTATATTTCGTGGTTGGATTTAAAGGATTATGACATGGTGGCTCAATTTGATTTAAAAAAAGGATTAGTATCATACTTAATTACACTTTGTCTGATTAATAGGCAGTGTGTTACAGGTCATTCATGCACTTCTTTCTAATTGTGGCGCAATTCTATTGAACAAAAATGGTTCATGTGTAGTCTTATGGCATTCTGCTATGCATAATGCTGATGTGTACTAAGATGGATCAAATTCTTGATTGGTTTAATTTAATTTAGTTATTCACAGGGACAATGCACATTAATAACCACCAATAACAATCTGAAAACGTGCCAGTGTTTGCCAGCCAGCAAATTTTCAGTCCTTTGGCAAGATGTTTTGAAAATAAACTGAAAAGTTAAATAAAGTGACAATATTAACAGGCTACATCCCCCTATTGCAGACAAGTACTGTTTATCTGATAAATGTTACATAAAAATGTATACAAAAAATATCAATAAATAATATACTTTTCTCTCAAACCTGCTTTTTAAATGTTCTTTTGTTATCAACAAAGCTGAGGCCAGGTGTCTAAGATTTTAGGATACAGCCTGTGTTGTCCTGTCCAAATTCTCTACTTCCAAAGTAAAAATAGACTGATAAAAGTTTTGTGCTCTTCTGGACTTAAATGATCTCATACAACTAATCACATTTAATAGGATCTGGTTCTGTATAGGAAATTATTTACGACGCAAGTGCTGTTCAGTTTGAAACAAATGGTCAAATGTGCATAACTTCAACCCTTTTCTTATAAAAAACTAAATCTTTGCAACTCACAAATCACAATAATCCAAACAGGTGATTTTTTATTGCGAATTTGACTAAGCACCTCCTTTTGAACAGGAGGACAGTACAGCTAGTTATAGCTGTCTTGACTTTGGATAATGACCATCCTAAATGGCATCAACAAGGAGGAATACTCTTGCTTGAGTGACCAACAAGTGTTGCTTATTTAAAAGTACTCTGGCACACTGGCAAGAGGTCTGGTGACAGGCAAGCAGATTAGCAAAGAATGGTTGCAACCTAAAGCTGATAGGAAGGCAATAAAATCCACAGTAATCTACTGTGAGGGAAGCAATCAACCATACGATCCAAACAAGGTTTTCATTGCGAGGTTCAGCAAATGCATTATTTTCTTCACAAGTTTTTTTTTTTTTTTTTAACAAATGCATCTCATAACACTCATTACACATAAATTTTTGATGTGACCATGGCGTGATTTCTTTAGTAAAACTAATAAATGTGACAAAAAGGCTTACAGTATGCGGCTTGGAAAGACTGAAGCTTTAGCTTGTATAACATCTCCATTTAACCAAAGTTAAAATTAGGGATAACTGTGATAATAACTTGTCTGTCAAGTACGTTCACTTCGCAAAGCATGTAAATAACATAAGATAAAGAGCAGTATCATGTCCAGTATTAGCGTGCAGAAACATGCTGAGGCTGTATGCACCCAACCTGCACTTGCAGGTGAGCGGGCGGATTCAGTCGGTCCCCGAGGGCCTGACAAAGGCCTTCTTCAGCAGACCCTACAATCAAACCAGTCATGTTTCGGGTGAGAGAGGTGAACCGTGAGCAGCATGTAATGACCAGCACATTCCTGGGCTGAGTGGCATACCAGCTGTCAAGTCACTGGCTGCCTGCTCTGACCCGCAGCCCAGAAACACCTGGAAAACTTTTGTCTGAGGCTGAGGGTCTGAACACCATCACTAAAACAAAGTCCTCCATGTCTATTATTGCAGTTCAAGATGTATTGGGGTAATCGGTGGGTAAGAATGCAAATATTAATTAACCATCAACCTGTTTATTACTTAAAGCAAGCAGTTGGGCTTCTCTGTTACCTGATGTATTAACACAGCCAAAGTGTGGAAGACAACACAAAGTAAATCAAGCAACAACAACAAACAGTGTGGGGATTAACTGTAGTCACTCACAATGACTTACTGTGGACTGTAATGTTTAACCACAAACAATCCATAACAGTGTCATGTATAATATAACAGTGTGAGCAAATACGAACAAAGCTGTCAAAAGTGTTGCAAGGTGTGAGAAATTATTGTTAATGTTTATGTAACGACATGCTCTGACTGTAGTTCCCCGAGAGTGATCTTCCTCATTAGTGGTATGTGATAACAAAATATTTCTCATATTAGGCAAAAGGAGAGACAAACATTGTAAAAAGGTAATGAAGATGTTGCCTTGAGACTATTTACAACTAAACTGGTGATCATGGTGTAAACAACACAGATACAGAAAACCTGGCCCAATAGGCAAAATATTACCGTGTGGTTCAAATAATGAAAAAGCAAAAATCCGAAGTTCCTACAGACATTGAATGTTTGTCTTCCAGATCCACATACATACCTCATGAAACGTTCATCAAGAACTAAAATTTCTTCATGTCACGTTGCAAAAAAAAAATCATCACAGTTCAAGGCAGGTGTATTTTTCTTTGATTGGAGTGTATACTTTAAAGAAAAAATTGAAACCTTCTTCCTGTAAAACTAGTGACATCTCTGACTCACTGTCAACTCACCTTGGCTGTGGAACAAACCAAAAAGAAACTGAGGGGTGCAGTTAAGACCAGGCTACACTGAAATCTCTGAACTATGATTTCCTCAGCTGAGACCCAAACAATTTTAAGAAATCTACTTATGACGAGAATTCAGCGCACAGCATTCCAAACATACTACATGGGCTTATTTAGAAAAACAAAGACCAGTAGATGTAAGCCACTCCACTGCAACCCCTACTGAATGCTTACACTGTAAGTTAGGCCAATAAGCTTTTCCGGGTATAATTGGATTGTGCACCAAACCTCTGTGAAGGCCTAACTCCTCTAAAATAGGCGGCTGCTACAGTAGAAAACATCTCTTCTATTGTAAAATAATAGTGCATGTTAGTGACTGTGGTACTTCTGTAACAATGCCAGAAGGGGGAAACCAAATGCTATAACAAACTTCAAGCTTCATGTTGTAAAGTTTAATGATTCTCCCAGCAGATGGATGGATGTGCTACAAATACCCTACAGGGGAGGGAAAGGAAGGCAGGCCAGACTGCGGGGGGTCCTCATCGAGAGTAAAATACCTCCTGCCCGAAACTAGAGAGGTAGACAAAATAATGTGAACACCTTGTGGAAAAGGCTGCTTTGAAAACAATGGCTGTCCATACACAGTGTAATGATTGTTTTGTGATATTGCTCTATAAAAGTGAACTTTAAATATAGTACAAAGGGGCCAAATTACAGCTTTTGGATTTTTAAAGTTAGCAAACCATAACAATACCAATCTGGAATACAGACAGTACAATTGCAATGTGCTGGTGTGGCACAATTATAGTGTTAGTATATGCAGTAGCCAGTGTTGGCACGCTTTAAACAAATTTTGCATGAAACATGCAATTAGGCCGTACGGTAGCTCACACCCTGATTTTGTTAGTGAAATAAGTTTAACGAATGTAAATGTTTCGGTAAAACTTTGGAAGATTTCCCGTGCGCAGTGGTTTTGTTGAGGCATGTGCAAAGCAACAAGATGCTTTCCCACAGATAACCACACCTGTCTGTCCTCTATGTGACGTGTGACAAGCCTCTCTCACTGTAGTCGCACCCCTCTCCAAAATGACAGTACACCAACAATCTCGCATTAGTCACCACATGCAAAAAACATGACTCGCTAAATCAAGCTCCTCCCTTATGCTGTCTGTAAAGAGACCACACCTGTACACAAGAGCAGGTTCTGACAGCTTCCTGATCCTCTATCAACTATCCAGCATTATCCCTGAGATAAAAAGAAAGGTACAAGCTGACACCTACGTGCCCAGGCACAGATGAAGCTACAGACAAACACGAAGGCCCCATGTGGGTAGATGTGGAATGCTAAACTGTAATACATTTGCAAATCTCAGTACTAGTTTTTTACACTACATGCAGACTGCATTTGGATCAAAGCAGCAAGAAGTGGGACTGGAGTTGAAGCTTTGAGGTTCTGTAATGAACAACTATCAACCTGCTGTATTCTAAATCAGACACAGACTTGTTATTGTGGCCTTGGAAAATGAGTGACTGGAGATGCTATTTGAGACAGTCGGAACAAAGTAAATTCTTCAACATAAACGAGGGGTAGGAAGGAACTGAGAGTCCCACGGGACTCAAAGTCTGTCTAAAATACAATAAGAACAATAAGACTTGTCCTAGTAAGGAAACATCTTTTTCCATTTAGAATCACAATAAGCGTACTGAAAAGACAATAACCAGATCCTTTAGTTATGCCTCCTGCTATACTGTAGTTTAATCTACCCATTATTAACTCCGTTAACACACACCTTGATTCAAGGGGGAAAATACATGTCACAACCACAGCATCATGTGAAAAGAGACACCAGCATGCTACTGTAACTAGTTAGCAAGTGAGTAGCCATAATACATGATTTAGTAATATTGGTACCTCTTGTAAGTCAATTCTCAGTTGACTTGATTATTATTGTTGACATCCATAATATAATCAGGCCTGAGAAACTGCAGGCATATGATTATGTAGTGTAGCTCTTCTTCTCAACCATTTTATACCCAGTAGATGATAGCAGAATGTTTGATTAATTGGCAATCCAGAAGAAACTGAGTGAGTGTTTTTTTTATATCAAACTCCCTCTCTTTTGTCTTCCTTCCAGTTGACGTTAGCTTGTGGGTCGTAACAGCTAGCAGAGCAATATCACAGAAGAGGTCTGTGGTGACAAAAACTTTCATATTTAAAAAGAATGCAGTTGAGGTCCAATAATTCATGCCCACTTTTGAGCAAACCAATAAAATCTGAAGGATTTAATTTAAATCTCTCTCGTAACTATACCCTGCCCTAGGAAAGATGTCACATTATGTGGCTAAAGACGCTAAGGCTAACTGCTAACTGCTAACTATTAAAAGAAAGAAAATTCTCATTATTAGGTTAAAGCTACTAAAAAAAACTTGGTTTCAAATCTTGAGTATTTTTCTATAACATTAAACAGTCATGACTAAATGAACAACAATCAGATTCAAAGTTAGGAAAATAATATTTTTAGTTATTATTTATTTAGTTAGTTATAGGAGTTTATAGGAGTTTTACATTTAAAAACACTAATCTGCTTAATCAAGACTGTACGGTTGTAGTTTGGTTTAATTGTCAATGTGGTTTAACCGACAACATTGGCAAAGAACCCCACAACAGTCATCAGATTGTGATTCAAGTGTTTGCTGAATCACAATTGGTGCACAGCCGTACTGGACATCACATTTTTCCAATGAGTCTTGCCCACTACAGACCACCGAGAAGAGCATAAAGAAATACAAATACAGAAATCTCTCGTGAAATAAACAAAATCAGTCTAACTTTGGAAGAAAATTGAGTGTTTATGGTGAACCTCATCACTCATAGTAAGAAGCTAATTGAGAAAGTATGTTTCAGAGCCTTTAAGTTGTCCCACAATAAAATGTAAAAGTATACTGTGCACAAATGTATATGTTACATTACATCTAAAATTATAAAACAGTAGTGCATCCTTGTTTTCAGATCCTATAATAATGTCTATTGAGAATAAAACACAATGAGTGAGACTCCAAGCCATGTCCTTGTGGAGAGATAAATGGAGAGTGGACTTACTTGTACGGTAGGATTTGTTCAGGGATTACGTTATGATATGATACAATACAGAAGAGGGACAATGAGACCAGTGTTTCACTTACAACAAGGCCATTTGTAAGATGGGCCTCCAGGACTCAGTTGACAAATGATTCATCAGTTAAACAAGTTATGAATACCAAACAATACGACAGAGTCAATAAGTCACTAGGATTAGCTTACGACAAAAAGAGTGAATGTAATCATTTCTCGTGGGTTTACTGTTCATCAACAGTCTGTTCTTTGGTCATTGAGAAAGAGTGACGTGTGGTGTAAGCAGAGAGAACAATGCAAATTTATCACAGAGGGACTGAGGTCAACTGACGAGGTGGTTTTCTGAACTGATTAAAAAAAATCTCTGTGCCAAATCATGGCATTTGCATCATAACTTCCCTTTGCTCAATGTTCCCACACCTGCCTGCGTAGGACCTATTATTGGGTAAATGATGTCACCCACAACCTCTCTTCCTTCTTTCAACTTGATCATCATGAAAAACCGTCACAAATGTGAACTCCTGCTGACTCCAACCCAGTACAACCTGGCAAAACAGGACCATCCAGCTACCAGGAACTCAACAGTGACAGCTACAAATCCCAGAAAGTGTAGGCAAGTCTGCAGACGTATTATACAGACAAACAGCTGCCAGGGCCAGGATCCTCCACCTCTATTCCTCCGTCACCTTGGTTTGTTGGAGATGTTACCATAGTGACTTGTTAGGCTGGGGGGCGGTGCACCTGTGACAGCAGTAGATGCAGAAGGAGAGGGAGGGGACCAAGAATTGGTTACCTACCTTTTCACCACCAGGCTGAGAGTCTTATGGGAGCCTTTCACTAGGCAGATTGCCTCCTGTCTGTAGCCACTCAGGGGAATCTCGTTGATGTTGACAAGCTCGTCTCCCACCTGGAGACTCACAGCTGCTGCCTTGCTGCCCTCCTCAACCTGGAACATAAACAGAGCAGATGGAAAACAGAGAATTAAATATACTATTTTACAAAGAGACACTTCTGCCACTATTCTCACTGGTTAGCAAGTGAGTTGGTACTTATATTGGTACTTCTTGTTGTTTTCTCTCAAAACTTCCTCTACACAACCTGTTTCCATCACATTAAAATATCAGGCCTCTGCATTAAACTTAGGTAGCACTACAGAAGAGTAGAATTAGGAAATAACATGCTAGACTATCAGTAGCTAATGTTAACTCACTGATTTGTGTTTTTGCACACAATTCATACTTAAAAGCTCCTGTTTGATATAAACAGATTTGGCCTTTTGACACTGTAGAAACTTTTCATTTCACAGCTTTGCCATGTCCAAAAACAGTAGCACTGCTTTCTGTTGAAATTAACAAGACGGAAGGATAACATACTTGTGCACTCTGTGGGGTAGGTGTTGGAATTCAGAGGAAACTAGATGACATCAGTGAGTACTGAGAGACCTCCCTCCACAGTGTTGTGAAAGCGAATAAATAACCTCATACGACCTAACCTTGGTGCTACTTACTGCTTCTCAGCACTTAACCACTAGCGATAAGCAAAACCCTGATATTTACTGTTGGGTTTAAACCCTACTGTGGAGCAGATTCCTCCTTATGCGACCTTGGATAGTAACATTTGTGTTGTGTTTACCAACTAGGGCTAATGATTTTTATTATCGATGAATCTGACTATTACCTTCTCAATTTAAAGTTACTACAAAGAACTTGTAACTAGTTAGGAAACAGTCTCATGATGCCTCTGATGCCTCTTTATGACCTTATATAAGCAAACAAAACCATCAGCAAGAACACTGAGAATGCCTGATTTTGCGGGATTTCCCACAAAATCAGGCGGAACAATTTAAGGCATGCAGACCGGAAGAGCCTACGTTTACTTTACATGTACAGTGTTTCCCCTTGGTTGACTGCTTTGGGGTGGCGGGGTAGGGGTGTGTGGGGAAAAACTCGGGAGAGACTCAGCAACCACATATTCCTCCATTCTGTTAAAGAGCAGCTGAGACTGACACTAAAATGAGAATAGCTGTCGACCTTAAAGGTCAGTCCACCCATTGTCTCTAACTTCATGGCGAAGCATTTATTAACTGACACAATATAACCTATACTGTACATTTACTGCCAGATCGACAACTTACTGCATTATTCTTTAAAGGAGCTATGCTACCAAGAGTTTCCCAGGCAGCGACGCAGAGGGTAACTCACGTTTCGGAACAGCACTGCACAAATGCTACTGATATCCAAATGACTGGATATTTGTTGTTATTGATGGCATTAAAAAAAAAAAAAGATTTTTTGGCCCGGTGGTGGTTCTTGTTAGACAGGTGGCACGCTAGTCCTATACAATTATAGGGGAAACACTGATGTAGCATTGTAGCATGAGCATGACGTTATTGTTTCATCATCGTCATATTACAATTATTAATTTTACATAGCTACAAACAGACACATTACCTCATCGCTATGCATCCTGCAAATAGCTGAGTTTAAAAAATAAAAATAAGTAGTGCCTTTCTTTCACTTGCTTCCAAAACATAGGCATATGCTAGCTAAGATCTTAACGACACGAGGCAGTGATGCTCATGGGTAATGCAGTCTTCAATCCAGGAAAACACTGTCGCTTTTGTCCACAGGGGCTGCTAAAATCAACACAAAATGAAAGCTCCTTGTAGTGACTTTAACAAACAACATTTTCAGTCAATAAAATGTCATCAAATTGTGAAAAATGCCCATCACAATTTGCTAGCCCAAGGTGGCATCTCCAAATTGTTTTTGAGAAGCTGGAACCAGAGAATATTTGACATTTGTGCTTGAAAAATGAATTGAATGAAATAGCTTCTGATTAATTTTCTGTCAAATGACTAAATGATCAATAGACAAATCTTTTCAGTTTTAAAAACAGAAGATTTTAGATTAGGAATGAGATTCTTGTTTTCTATCTATGCAAATGAATAAAAAGACAAAATGTACCAAGTTCCTCTGTTTATTGAAGAGACAAGGAAAAGAAAACCTTCAGCACAACAGATCATTTTCACAGCAGATATTTTAACAAAAACAGGAAAAGCACAGCTGCAGTTAATAACGTTAATGAAGGCTGAACCCCATTTACTTCTTCCAAATTCATGAGTGTGTGGGTGGGTGGCAGATGCTAGATTTTGACAGCCAAATATGAATAAATAAGAACTATATTGCGCAATTATGAATCAAATCTTTATGGCAGTCAAGTTAGCAAAACCAAGGGCACGTCTACAAAAAATCCTTAAGACGTATGTGCGAAAAATGCACCATAAAGCCAAGATTTGCTTGTTGACGTTCTTGACAGATTTTATAGGGTAACAGTGACAGAAAAAAAACACACTGTTTATCAAAGTTAACAGCAGGTAGGCCAGTTTATAAAGACAAGGCTCAAAGGCTATAAAAATACTTCAAAAAGCTGCTGTCCAAGCCAGTGGCATGATGTAAAAACAAACTGTACTGTGTTTGTCTGAGGGCAGACACCTGAAATAACACATCTGTCAAAGGGAGGTACAGTGAACTGAGTACAGTGGACTGAAGTTAGCAACTGCTAGTGTTGGTGTATCTCTGGACAGGACCCACTAACAAAAGGGTCGACTCATGATATAAGATATTAAACTGACAGAACCACAGCTTCATGCAAAGGTCTCTGAGGTGTCAGGTATACTGTACGTAAAAGGTCACAGCTGTCCTCATATTGCCGAGGATAGTCAGACATGAGAGGTGCAAGATAGCACGGCTCACTGTGGAAAGAAAAGCAGCGAGAACGTGCTTGGCAGTTGGCACATTAACACACAAAAGCCAAGCTCTGCAGCTGATAATCAGGTCTCCACTCAACCTGTGAGAGGGGGCTGTATGACTCAACTACAGAGGTATGTGTACATTTACAGACCATTACGTCTTATATGGCCTTTATCCTCTGCGCAGAACACCAGAGCCCAGATAGCACTAATCATAGCCTCTTTTCATTTTTCTATAATACCAATTTTAAGGCAGGGTTAAGGCAGTGCAGACTGAGGATTTTTATGATGGCTGGCTAGATTCCCAAGATGGTCCAGATATGGTAGTGTATTTTTTAGAGAAACTGAATCACTCACTGATACACTTAGTGTAGGTTACAATGTCTAAAATGGAAACAAAACACCCCAATTATACTGAAAATGCAAAACCATTCTCACTAGATAACACTTGGTTGAATAGTTCAGAGGAACAGTAGCATGAAATTAACTTCACATGGGTAAATTAGTGACTGTGGGTTTTGCAAGATTAAAAGGTAGGGTCTTAGACCATGTAGCACGCTGTATTAAAGGATCAGTCTGATGCTTTTCTATATTTTTCTTGTCGTCAATAAATCACATGAAAAGACCAATACTTTCTGACTTCACTACCCTAACTGGGGCTCTCAGAGCCAAACCCATTGGTGCCTAATGAGGAGGTAAATCTTTTTTTTTTTTTTTAATGAGTCACAAATATATAGTTTCAAGAAAAAGCCTCAGTAATTTCCTAAAACAGCAGGGCACTGTAGTTTTTAGCAAACGTTACGCATACAGGAGTAAATAGTGTATTAACTTGGGACTATTTTCAGTTGTGGATGAATGATGCTCCTGTGAGTTTTTACAGCAGAAGGACTGTGCATGTGGGGTTAACTCATGGGATTTATTGACACAAAGAATAATATACCATGTGTCTAGGTGTAAAACTGTAAACCTAAGTTTGACTAAGAGATGGGATAATTCCCATTAAGTTGCACTGTTTAAAATATTCTTCTAAGCTACATTTTTGTAAACATTCCAAAGCTGGTGAGCACATAGCTGATCTTTAATGATATTTGAAAGGTTTTAACTTGAGGCATTTGTGATAAAACACCAGAATATAATTGATTATACAGTGTTTGGGACCAGATTAGGCTGCTATGCAAAAGAAGCTTGATTACATGAAAAGAAGAGTTGACATATGTACAGTAATAGTTCAGACTAAGCAGACAGGAATCTGTAGCTACAACTAAAGAATCAGAGGAAGTCAACAGTAATGCAGGGGAACCAGGGGGAGAATAAAACTGAAGGCAAAACTAGTATGCAGCACATTTATGTTGGTCTGACGACATTACTAATTGTGTTGTATATACAGTGCATAAAAAGAGTCTTCAACATCAACAACAACTTGCTGAGACATCTGTTGGACAGCCTGGGGCTACACAGCAGTCTGGCTTTTATTCAGAGAAACTTAACAGGAAATATGGCTCTACAATAAAAAAAACTATATTTTAAGAAGGTAAATAATAACAACAAACAGAGTCAAGAGGCAGCATTAAGTAAAACAAAAAAGGTAAATAAAGGCAGTGTTTGCACAACATCAAGACAGGAGATTCATACTGCTTTTCCAAACATTTTTCACCATGGCAGCCCAATCAGCATGAGCCATACCATGTCCTTTGTTTACCATCTTCCTCCAGGCCATAATCAGTCAAACTCCAGCCATCCTGGATGCCTGAGTATCCTCAAAAATAGCCCCATGTGTCTCTGTGGGACATGAAGGGAAGGATGTGGTGGTGATGGGGGTAAGGAATGTGTCTTTTCTGCTGACAGATGTGCTGTGCAGTGTGCTGACAGGGCACTGAACTCAGACCTCATGTATGGTTTAGGCGCTGCCTTCACACATCATCGAGGGTGTTCATTCCACTTTGACAAGCCACCAGCAACCACATAAACAAACTCACCCAAATTTGACCTTTTGCTCGGCTTGTAGCTTTTTTAGCTTTTAGTTAAGAGGCATCTGTCTCTGTAAGGCAGGCAGATGTTTTAAGCATCTGTCTTTTGCAAAGTTCTTGCAGTAAATCACAACATTTGGTTTTAGCAAACCATGTTAGCCCGGACACTGAATTTGTTGTGGAATCTATGGAGGTTAAGCATAATTAAATAATTTAATTGTACTTTAATTCACAAGATGGACAACATTGCCTCTGTCTATAATGGGAAGAATAAACATAATTTAGATGAATATATTGCCTACATTTTTTATATGTTTTCCAATTGATTCCATTGGCTCATCCACCTTCATTTTTCCCAAAAGTCATAAAGCTGTTTTCAAATTTTATTTGGAATAACAGGAAGCCAAGACTCTCTTTTTTATTTGCCTTATGATAGAGGAGGGTTACAACTATCAAATTTACAGTGGTACTACTGGGTTGCAATGTTTTGGTTTTCTAGAAAGGTTGCTCTGCCCTGGTTACGAATTGAATTGTTGTCCTCAAGGGGTTTGGTGCTGGATAGCTTTTATACTCTGCTCCCTTCAAGAAATTAAGAAAAAATACGATTAAGCACATAAGAAGTACATAAATATCTTGTGTCGCCAGTGTCGTATTGTTTTTCTCCAATTTGGGAAAAATGAACACTTCAGCCTGGCTAAAAATGACATGGGAGTTAAAACATGGTTAAATTAGGACATAGTTTAACTACTGGATCTTTATGAGGACAACTATCTTAATGTCGTTTGACGAGCTGAAAGCGAAATATGACGTGCCACAGAAACACTTCTTCAAGTATTTACAACTTAGAAGTTTTATTCTGGCACGTTTAAAGAATTCAGTGCAACAACATCCAAAGTCCACACTAGAGATATTTTCCACAAAAAAATTGTTTCAGCAAAGGGTGGGTTACTCAATTATATAATATAATGGTGGAAAGTAAGAGACAGTATTGGATACAAGACTTACAGCAGGACATCTTAGTGGGTGAATGGGGTGTAATATGTTCAAAGGCACCAACACAAACAGTCAATACTCGACTGAGATCAATACAGTATAATTGGATAATGAGAACGTACATCACCCCTGTGAAGTTAAATAAATTTGATCCTAATATTCCTGACCAATGTTATAAGTACAATAATCATCAAGGTACTTTATATCACTGCTTGTGGGAATTTGGTGTTTGGTGAGTTTGGTGATACGCTACATCTCTCAAATTAACTCTCCCTTTAAGTCCTAAACTGTGTATACTAAGCATATATTCAAATAATTGCTCTCTATCTAATCGAGAAAGAAAATGGTTGACCCATGTCCACCACCAGCCAGGTGTTTGATCGCCCTGTGTTGGAAGAATGTTAGTTGCCCCTCTCTTGGCCACTGGTTGAAAAATTTAACTTCAAGTTTGACTCTTGAGAAACTCACATATATAGTTCAGGAGAAAGCTTCTGCATTTTAAAACATCTCGGAGATGTTTTTGGAATTTGTTAAAAATTGGGACATTGAAGAGGCAGTGAAAGTATGAAGTTACAGTGAAAATAACTAATCTATTGTGAGGAATGTGTGCTGCACACTGTTCTGTGTTTGTGTCTGTATTCTTATTTTATTTTTTATTAATTTTATTCTGAATCTATTGTGAATATTGAGAGTCATACACCAGACTACCAATATTCCCATCATCTTCTGCTGTGTTTAGTGCTAATTAGCATGCTACCACTGATATGGTGAACACAGGAAACAGTATACCTGCTAAACATCAGCATTGTCATTCTGTGCTAGTTGGCATGCTAACATTAGCATTTGGTTCAAAACACGACTGTGCAAAAATACACATACAAATCACACAGATAGTTAAGACATCAACCACAAATAGTAAGTTTCATAACAGAAAGTCTATGTTATGGGGGTTAGCATGGCATGTAAACCCTCAAAATGGATTTGAACTTTGCGTGACTATGCTGTCAGGGTCGCACAAACCCTGTGATTATCAAATAGCCTCTTAAACTAACACTTTCATGAGTAAAGTACAAATGACATTGTACTTGATTTTTGTGGTGAGATTTGGTTACCCCATGTCTTGAGCTGGGATCCAAAAATCAATAATTTTTTTGATATTGACTGAAATGTGTCTTTGGAACTAAGTATCAAAAACTGTCAAGTTGCCAAAAGCTGCATTTTTGTGCAACCATCAAAACATTTTAAATGATACCAGCCCCACAGATAACAGTGATTCTCTGTCTCTGAAATCCTATAGAAGACAACAGATGGAACAGATGGCCATTTTCTTGTGCAGAAAATGGCCAAACAAAGGGAATTCCCAATGCCAATGTGAGCCTGAGAACAGTTTAAATCTAATAGGTTGACATAACAAGGCAAAATAACACTAATGTAATGCCAAAGAACGTTTACAATAACATTTCCATCAACGAGCACACACTGAACCATTCCTTCTTCTGAGCCCGATCAATCCTTCCAGCATTCCATATTCCTACCTCCAAAATCCTGACTCCCACAAATAGAAAACTATTCCAATATTGAAGTCTTTTTCCTGCCATGAGCCATAATCCTATTCTCTACGGATCATCTGTGTTCCAGAGGTTGTGCAATCATGGGACAGTCAAATCGAACCCACAAAGTTGTCACACAAAAGGTTCAATAATTAGTAAAACCAGTCTACCTGCGGGGGATTTATCACAGCGTGCAAGAACAAACACATTTTTGTTTATCTAGTACTGGTTCTTTAAGAGCCAAATATTTTCTTCCATATAAAATTTTATCCTGGCAAAGGAAACATATGTATGAGGTACATGCCCAGCTGTGTTGTGTAAAACAGGATTATTTAAGTTTATTGAGACGAAGGACTTTAAGTCCATGAAGACCTTGAGCATAACCTGAGCTATGAGTGGAATGTTAAGAATTTTAATTAGATCCAGGATATTTTTTAACCAATACTCTTACCCTCTCATCGAACTGTGGGCCCTTTCTTTTTTTATCATCTTTCGTTTTATCAATCTACAAAAATGCATAGAAGTAAGAAAATAGCCAAAAAAGTTTTGAAGTGTGTATTCCCCAGGTTTACTATGCAAGATACAGACGTCCCTGCCAAGACCAACAGCGTACTCATGATGAAACAGAAAGACATTTAATATTAGAACAAGATGTTAAAAGGGGACCATTCACAACCATTTGAGGTCATTTCCAAGTGGAACTTTCTGATTGCTAACGAGAAGTGTAAATCTGACAATCAGCAGAGTGAGCTGTAGCTGAAACATACTGCAGAAAGCTGTGAGGAACTGAATGCCACAATCCACATTGTCACTGCTGTGTTACATGGTTGAGCAGTACATGGCGAGACCGGGAACAGATTTTTACAGTTCTAACTAGCCTGACTTGTCTATGTTACAGTGTTCTGTTCTCTTATCTTTTTCCCAAAAGAACATAGTAAATGCAGTGTTTTAATTTTAAATAGTTGTTCGCTCTTGTTTCATTGCAGTTTATCTCGATATTCCAGGTTACAATGTGTCATTTGAAACAGCTCTCACAAAAAATAGGACACATCGCTCATATGGGTGCAAGAATAGCTTACAATATTTTTAACTGAAATTGCCCTTCAAAGAAACGGGACAGAAAGAACAAACTGCATCAGGCAGATCACACAGGCTTGCATGTTTTACCATGTTGCTGTATGTTCACATATTTATGACTTCAGTCATGTATAGCATCATTAGAAAGACAAATGTTGGGAGTAAGAGGCCTTAAGATTTTTTTCTGTATCACAGAGCCAGTCTGTGGGCATTTTTAGTGGTTGCACATTTGATTACTTGCATCTTTATCTAGTTAACAGAAATAATTCAACAACATACCTTTGAAAATTAGTGGCTATACTCTGTGAGCTGCTCCAAAAGAGCACAAATCATTAATCCTGACTTAATTTATCTCATCATGCCATTCCAATGGGCTTCGGGCTGTCACGGATAATTCACTACATTTAGAAAATCAAACAAAGCTCCAACATTCCTCCCCTGCTCCTGGTACCACACGCTACCCCTCCAAACTGAAATTTAACCCAGCACAAAGTGATGAGAAAGCAAATGTCCAGGTGGAACCTCATAACATACACCGTAGCCTGAGTGGCAGCAAACTAAACTCTGAAGCATTTCAAGTCAGCTTGACAAACCTGTGTTAAGGCTAGTCCATGATCAGTTTACTTTTTGAGATTACTGAAAATGTCTTCAAGTGCCAGGAAGACTCCGGCAAGACTATTAAATAATATTTAAAAGGTTCTGATTAAGCAGGTGAAAAGTCTAGCGTGAGAGGTTGGTCAAAAAGTTCTGAGAAATGAACATCTCACCATCTGATGCACACGGGTCCACTTTTTGTTGGTCCTTGGAGTAAGGATGTAGCGTTCAGTGATAAAACATTAACGATAAATTGCTGTCAATATCAAACCAGAGAACTGCAGTCCAGCTGGGCAATGGTTCACCCCACACAATTCAGCAATGTGACCTCACCATTTAATCTTATAGCTTAAAGACTTAAAATGGTCAGAATTCCAGTCATTAGAATCACATGCTTTCTAAAACCTGCCGTAATGGGGTGAAGGTGGTCACAACTGTATTACTCTAAAGCCATATGGTGCCTGAGTTCCTGAGTTTCACCCCTCTGAGTTGGACTTTGGACCCCTTTTAGGTCAATACAGAAATGACGAACAAAAATCAAGCAGGGACACAGCTCTCGACAAACAGGTGCTGGTATTTTACCATGTCAAATTAACTAGCAAGGTCTTTTGTGGTAAATCATTACATAGTCAACAGAGAAGTGAGGTTAACAGTGTGATTTCAGAGCAGATTGGGCTGCACAGTGATTAAGTACACTCCCTCTCATTTACACTATATGCATTATAGTGGCTCATATCACCCATTTAAAAAGGTAATTATACAAGCTAAAGTGCAAGTTTTGTTGGATGTCAATGTTCAAAGAAACTTGATACAAAACACTCAGATTTTACTACACATTTAGCCAAATGGGCAACAATACTCAGTGCAACACTGTGCCAAATGTACACAGCTTTGTAACATGCTTTGACTGCACAGATCACACTTTAAAAACAGACAGTTAGCACCCAATCCAGTAGCTGCACGTCCAGATGTTTGTATGAATTTCAAGAATGACAAACTGTGCTGAAGAAACAACAGGCTCATGTCAGTGAGTTTAAAGAGAGTACTATGTGTTCACAATATCAAAATCTGGCATTTGTCTCATATCATGCTCCCTCCTCCATTTTTCTATTTTATTATCTTGTGTCAGAAAATGCTGTAAAAGTAGAGACAAGAAAAATGCACAGCGACATGTTTGCCATGTAAGCAGTGATGTCAGAGCAGGCATCGCCTTGTGTTTGGTTAGATGACAGCAACTAATAAAATAAAACGATAATCTTGCTGGCCCGGGTCACTACTGCCAAAACTGATTGAGCAATGTTAAACTTTGCCAGCCATCATCGCCTGTGCCATTATGATAAAGGTCACATAATTTAATTTTTTTACTTGGCAGCCTGATGTATGACAGGATATGGAGGGTGTTCACTTTTGAAAGGTTTTTAGAGGGTGATTAAGGACTTTAAAAGTAGGTGGAACAATTCGACACCGGCAGAATTGCGGTTGTAAAATTGACAGCAAACACACACCTGCTCTGACTCACAAGTTGTAAACCTGTAACTTCTGAACAGTGACAGTGGATGAGAAGAATGCTGCAACATCTACAATCACATTTTATTAAAAGGAAACTTTTGCGTACATTCCTGAGTGCAAAGAGAGGTATCAAAAATGAACACTTTTTTAAAAATGATATTTGACATTTGTTTAAAATTGACCATTTACAGATCAAAATGTTATTGGATTTGGATTTTAAAGACACATAGAAAGGATTTCAGTCTTGCAGCAAATTCTCTGCTGCCTTAGAAAGTCTTACCTTGGTTATGAGCAGAGGTTCTCGATGCTCCAGACCCCCTCTGAGTGTAAATCCCCACGGTGCACCTCCTGAAAGAAATACATCCACCAGCTTCCAGCCCTCCCCATCTCTGGTCCTCTGTTCCAGATCTCCTGGTTTCTGCATCACATGCCAAAGGCTCTCTGCTTCTGTATAGTGTGGATCATTTTTATATTGCTCAGCATCCATGGCACTGATATAGAAGTAAAGAAACAAAGAGAGAGAGCATGTAAACATGTTCAGGCAACACATATTAATAAGAACTCTTCCAAAAGTATGATTAGTTAGTGTAGGCCAAGTGACACTGTATTTTAAAAGACTCAATTTCTGGCCCAATCCTCTTTTCATTGTGTACTGACCAACGTGGGCACATGATCTGTAAGTATGTTCTGTACCACTGCTATGCTGATGACACCCTGCTGTAACTCCCACTAAAATCTACCGTCCATGCAGCCTTGACAACCTGCCGAAATAGAGAGCAACTGGTAGGTCTTCACCAGTACTTAAGAATGATACAATATTACCCACATTTCAGTGTATTTACTCTGGTTGACAGTCAATTTTTATGATCAAGATTTTACTGATCACTTTCACAGCTCAGCACAGTCTGGCTCCACGTTATGCTGCTGATCTTTTAAGCCCTTCTGAACCTGAGCGTGACCTGAAAAGACAACCAACTGTTCTACAATCTAGACTCAAGAATAAAGCAACCTGGGCATTTTCAAGTGGCTGGAGAAGCCAAAATATAATTTAAGGACTCACCTTCAGACTGGTTGATAAGTAAATTTTCAATTTCAAATATTCTCTTTTATTCATTTATTTCCTAATTGCTTGTTGATATTTTTTATGCTACTTTTCAAACCTGACCTTGTTTTGGACCATTGTGTTTAGTGCAGAAACTAACAATTATTTTCATTATCAGATTATGTTCTTGAATAATCACTGAACTGTTTTGTCTGTACAATATCGGAAAATAGTAAAAAATGAATGAACTAATTTCCCAGAGTCAAAAGGGGCTGTCTTCATATTGTTTTGTCCAACCAACAGTCCAAAACCCAGAGATATTCAGTTTACTATGATGTATATAAAAAGCATTAAGAAATCACATTTGAGAGGTTGGGAGCAGTTTGGCATTTTTGCTTGAAAAAATTACCAAAACAATTACTTGATAATCAAAACAGTTGCTGGTTAATTTTCTGTCGATTAATTAATTGACTACTGGTTGTGGCTCTAGCTGTGTTTATTATGTGCATGTATACGTTTTAAATTTCTTCTGCTATTTATGGGAAGCACTTTGTGATCACTGCTTGTTTTTGTTGTTATTTGGCAGTACTGTGATTCATAATGGCTCCATGGTTCCCAATCCGAATACAGACTAAATAAAAAATTAAAAGAATACCAAATCTTTATAAATAGTATATACAAAATGATCTAAATATGTAGTTGAGCTAAATTTGGAATTTTACGGAATGCTGTTCATATTATTTTGATCAAAAATTAATTTCAAATATTTAATTTTGACCAAGTGCATCTTAAAACACATCTTTGTGTATAACACTAGTTGCTTTTGCTAACTTTATTGGCTTATTAGCAGCCTGCAGTCTTTAAAATGGTGTACAGTTCAACTGCCATCACTGACAATAATGTTAAGAACAAAAGAAGTATCATAAGTATCTAAATATCAAAGTATGATAAGCTTCTTGATAGTTAGCTTATATAAAGAAATATTTAAAGGGTTTATTTTTTTCGAGATAAAGAATTACGTTAAATATTCCACGACAAAGACTCTGCTTTGTGTTAGCATTGTTTATTAAATACAATTTCAACACAAATGCCTCTCATTTTAAGGATTCAGCATCATTTCAATGGTTTAAGGTTGCTGGAGGCAGCTTTAAAGCCCTTAGCCAAATTATTTTTTACTGAGACTAGAACTTGATGAAATAAGTCCGTAAACTTAACCATAAGTTTCTGATTTTCATAGTTTTAACTGTTGGACTCTTGTACCACTAATATTGCAAATGTGCTAAGGAACTACCCTCCAACACATTAAATGAATGCCTGATTGATGATTTTAGTAACTTTGCCTGTAATGAGAGATGTTTTCGTGGGTTTATTGTGAATAAAAATGCATCCTTGTGTCACTAAACTTGGAAATCTGTAACGCTGCGTAAACACCTGTTGTCATACTCCAGACAGGCTGACTTAAACTTAATGCTCTTATGTGTGAGACAATTACACAACATTGTCGAGCAGCACAATGGAAACCATCTTCGCATGTATCGACAGATAAGCACAGAGCTCAGCAAACCTGTTTAAATTAAATAAGTAAGCGTGTCTCCGAGTGAAACAAGCAGTTTGTCATGAAATTTAACACTCGACTCAGCAAGGTCCCTAGCTTTTTCCACATTTATTACAAAAGTCATGCTTAAAAAACGGCTGACCTTACCTGGAATTCAACTTCTGGATAAACCGGTGGACACAGTCGTTTGGTCGGGGGTTGCTCGCAGCTATCTCCCAGGTTTACGTTACACATACTTCATCTTCTGGAGCTGTTTTTATTTCCAAAGGAATCACTTTTTTGTTTTTTGGTTATCCGCCAGTTGTTCGCGCACGGTTTCGCAGAGTACGCTAAGAGTTTTTCTGTTGTTTTAGACGCTGCCGTTCAATCCGTATCCTACTTCATTATACAAACCGACACACTGACACACTCAGGAGAGTTTAAATCAGCTAAGCTAAGCTAACCCCATCCATGGACAACAGGGAGAACAAGTGTAGCAGCAATATAGCGCAAGTGTGCCATCTACCGTTAGCTTGCACATAAACTAAGCTTTCCCTCAAAAAAACGATGTTCTACTTTATAAACACATTTTACCCCCCAAGTGGACGCTTTAACAACATTTTCTGGGCGTCAAACCCAATTAATCGCAGTAAATTGATTTTGGGCTAACTTTTAATTTGGGTAACGTAAAAGAAACGCTGAAGCGCGTAGGTTCCCATGACAACTTGTTACTTCAATTTAAGGGTGCGCAGTAGGACCAAACTTAACTAAGTCGCGGAAGTGGGTGAGTGTTGAAACGTCACCAGCTATTATGCTGCAATCACTAGAGTCAAACTATCAGAAATTTTGACGTATAAAACAAGTAAGTGTGCCATTAGAGCATGCTCAAAAACTTCTTTTAACTTTATTGACAAATAATTTGAAGTATGTTTAAGAACTGGGGAACCTGGCTCGGGATAGAAAACGAAAATGGCCAAGTTAAACAAGAGAGCGAGTCTAACGTTACTGTTGATGATACTGAAGACACGAATCACGGAATAAACAAACCGACCGATGTAGCTGAAAGTGAGCAGAGCAGTGAGAAAGACGCTCAAACGCCCCAACTTCTCGAAAAAGCGAAGGGTTTCAGTGGTAAGTTTTGTAAAGTTGATAAAGTACAGTAGCTTAGTAGACTTAGTACTAGTAAACTTCTCAGGATGTGTGTGGTCTCTTTGCTGTGGCAGCAGGGTCCTCTGTATCCTCTGTAAAGTTTGTTAAACTCGCTTCTTTGCAGGTTACATCTATAATTTCGCCAGCAATGCCTCCAAGAAACTGTCCGAGTCTGTCGTTGAAACAGCACAAACCTTAAAGAAAAGTGTGGAGGAGGGGAACATAAATGGGATTATTGATAAGGTAAACTTCTCTTCCTGTCTGTTTTCATTTGAAAAATGAATATACCCTCTTCTTTATATTGAAGAAGTATGACCTAAATATCCCCCCCCCCTCCCCAGACCATTTTGGGGGATTTCCAGAAAGAGCAAGAAAAGTTTGTTCAGGAGAAAAAATCAAAACAGTTTGGTAAGCACTGAATGTTTATTTATGTATATAACCAGACATGTTGAATGTCAGTTTTTGCTCTCCAAACTGAAATTGACAACTGAAGATTTATCACGATAATTGCTTAATTGCCAGCTAACCAAAACTGCATCATATATAAGTACATGAATATTACATAACCAGTTTTCATTGTTCCTAGGTGCTGCTGTGCCCCCATGGGTGGGTTATAATGAAGAGGACACCATACAGCATCAGATCTTGGCTCTCTCAGCTGTTAGTACTCTACATTCAACAGAAAACATTTCTTTTGATATGGAAAAATAGAAAAATTCTGTATCAATATAATGGCAGAAGTTAACTTTTGGTTTATTTGTTGACAGGACAAACGAAATTTTTTGCGTGACCCTCCTGCTGGGGTGCAATTTCACTTTGACTTTGAGCAAATGTACCCAGTTGCCATGGTGATGTTAGAGGAAGATGAGCTGCTCAGGAAGATGCGCTTCCATCTGGTCCCCAAACAGTAAGAACGTTATGACACTGAAATAATACTTTGTCCTGTGTTTTCATCATGTGCATCTCTGCAGAAGAGTGTGTTTATTAAAAATCAAAATTATATTAAAAAAAAAAAAGATTTTAGGTCTGTACGGTGTGTGTGTGTGTGTGTGTGTGTGTGTGTGTGTGTGTGTGGTGGTCGATGATGGGATGTAGTCTCCCCACAGTACCATTCCAACATGGACATATCTGCCATTTCCTCTTTGTCATTCTTTGCAGGGTGAAAGAGGAGGTGTTCTGGAAGAATTACTTTTACCGCGTGTCCTTGATAAAACAGTCAGCTCAGCTCACAGCTCTAGCAGCACAACAGGCTGCTGAGCGGAGGGACGTCGAGAAAACTGGGTCCAGTCCTGAGGATGTCCATCAAAAGGGTATACTATGCTCTGCAGTGTGAAACTATAAGGCCCTCTAGTCGGGGGTAAAAACGAAGATAATTTATTTCAATTCAGAGCTTCTCAAGCAAATCCATAAATGGTCAAATATTGTATGATAAACCAAAGAAACAAAACCATGCTTAACAACATAGTATTTTACTGTTTAGTTTTGTGAAATAATCTACTTAGTAGCTTCTGTAACCTGTATTAGACAATGTTAAATACATTACAATGTTCAGTTCTTTTCATACAAATAAAGACACTGCAAGAAGTTTGATAAGCAACAGTAGGAGAACTTGAACATCGCCTTCTTCTTGTCTTTTCATATACTCGAGAGATAATGTGAAAAAAATTGTTTCGCAGATGTAGTTAAACGGAAAATTCCCGCTGCCATCAGCTGTTCCAAACCAAAGCCCAGTGAGGTGAGGAACCTGTTACCAACTTTTACCTTCATTCCACCATGAAATCCAAGAAAATAGAGAGCTCATTATAAAGGCAGTGATTGGGCTCAAACAAGTTTAATTGCAGTCTGACCTCTTTATGTTTCTGTCATAAAAGGATGAAGAGGAGATCTCCACCAGCCCGCCTGCAACTGAATTTGTGAGCGATGCTTTTGACTCATGTAAGATAAACGAAGACGACCTACGCAAGGAAATAGAACAACTTGTTCTAGACAAGAGGGAACATCCAAACACGCAACAGGGTAGGTTTTAGTTTTTATTTGTTAAACTGAGTTATCATGTAATCAGTGCAGTTGCTTATCAAAGTTCAATGAGTGACTCATTGTGTTTTGTTTTTTTACAGAGGACTCTGCAGACTGGGAGAAAGAGTTGCAGGAGGAACTTCAGGAGTACGATGTGTTGCCTGATACTGAGAACTGTGATGACAATTGGGACAGAGAGATTGAAGAGATGCTTAAGGAGGACAATTAGAGCAATTACACAGACCCCTTTAAGGTCAGAAACATAAGCCAATTGTGATGATACATGTCAGTATCTGCATAATATTTTTGGATACTCTCAGAATTGTCAAGATTGAGAAATACCACTGAACATCATCAAAATGTTAATGTTTCCATGGCTAGAAATAGAGGATAAATGGTACTGCAGCTCAACAGAATCTGAATTTGAAAATCTGAGTACGACTCTCTGTGGATAAAGATACATGTGAATATTACATCCTGATTAAAAAGTCCAGGCAATGAATGAAGATATGCAGCAGCCCAAATACCGAAAAGAGAAGGCTTGTATGAAATCATAGACTTTAGCTTTGATGTGTCTTTCTAGCTAGACTAATTAGTCTTCTGCAGAAATAATATTAATTGAAACATTAACTAAATTAAGTATTATTACAGTTTTAGAGGATTTCATATGAGTGACAGGACATGTATGGTATATTTTGGGAGAAAAGTTTATCCTATGACTGAGCCAACTTATTTTATAAATGGAAATGATATTATTGTGATATCACTTGTTAAATGCTGTTGAACGACTGACCATGTATATTTTATTTTATTTTTTTCTCCACATGCACACATACTGTAGACGCTGATATAATGTGTGGATATGCCTGTCCAAACAAGCTGGGTGTTCTTCCTGTTTACACCAAACTTTATTGAGAAAAAAACAGACTCAAAGCCATTGTCTTTTGTGTTTATACTTATGCAAACTGCAGTGTATTGTTACATTGTATTATGAAAATGTTTATATAAACATAAACTCTATTATTGAATTAAAATGTCTTTTTTCTTGAATTGATACATGTGGTTCTGTTTTGTGTACGGGTTGTTCTTACAGTGTTTTATCAGAGAAAAAAAACCAAAACAAACCAAAGCATATCTTTTTCTCAGGTTAGCTGAAAACCTCTCATGCCCAGCGAGCGTACTTCAAACGTCTTTGTCAGTGTGTAACAACACTTTGAGAGACATTTGCTCTTTTCATTACTAAAACTCAACAGTCCACTCCTTACATGCTGTGGGTGACCAGTGAAGAATGAGAGGAAACAAGCTGTTTGTGACAGTACAGGCTCTCTGTCCCGGAGTACTCTTTATTGCTGAACTTGACAGGAAAACACAATCTTCCTCCTTTGCCTATTGTAGACACTGTAACAGCAAACTACACAATTCATCCTTTGTCAGAAAACACAAGTCCAGTAATATAATAAACAGGTTGCACTGCATTCATGCTTCAGCTACTGTATATTTAACTTTTCTCACAGTATAGAATAGCATAGATTCTATCGGTCACACTTCTGAGATACAGCATATCATGTACTGCATACATTACACATGAAAATGCTCATTTAAAATAATACAAAAGTTATAATAGGAAGATTTCAATATTTCAACTGTGATATACAGAAGATGTTGCAAAATAGGAAAACCAAAAAGTGAGCATATATAAAGATTTTGGTTTTAGTTTAAACAATACCAGCTTCTTAAAAATGTACATAGTGTGCAAGAGAAGATAAAATACAGATAGAATGCCAGTTCATGTTTGTACAGTCCTGTGCACAAGGCATTTTACATTTTACTAGGTTTCTATTATTTTTAATTACTCATCCAAGTGGCTGGAAATCACTGACACCACTGATGTTTTATTCATGTTCATTCAAGTTTTAACTATCTTTTTTTCAGAGTCACAGTAGTAACACAGTAGTAGTAAATCGGTAAGTTTACATGCTGTACAGTGTTTGACTTTGTCAGTG
Organism: Thunnus thynnus; assembly: GCF_963924715.1. Taxonomy (NCBI): domain Eukaryota; kingdom Metazoa; phylum Chordata; class Actinopteri; order Scombriformes; family Scombridae; genus Thunnus; species Thunnus thynnus. The sequence continues at coordinate 27,523,915 of NC_089524.1, read as the reverse complement.
GCCAAAGCTTCTTGGTTTTTAACATTACCAATTTGGGGTAGACAGTGAAACGGCTTTTTAAAAAAGGCCTTGCACACCCTCACAGGTGTTTTCAGTTAGTCTTCCTGATGAGCTTAGTAGGTTGTAGTTGGGTAGAACTATTACGTGAGGTTACCAAACTCCATGTGCTGATGGGAAACAAAGGTCTAAATAGGTTGTGAAACAAAGCTAACAGGAGAATGAGGGAGATGTCAATCAGACACAGTCCAGGCAAAGTATCTGAAAACACCTGTGAGGGTGGATGTTAGGTGTGTGAAGGTTTTAAGGTCAAATACTCAGCAGAGATGCCTCGGCTTTAAATTGTCGTGTCAGAGTTCTATATGATTGGCACAGGCCTGTTTTTATATAACACTGTTATTAAACAATTCTTAAGTCATAATCACATCCAGTCTGAAAGTGTAAAGTTAAAGCTGCATTAATCAGATATTTTTTTAGATTAACATTAAATCAAATGAATACATTTAAGTATAAAAGGTGTAGCTCATAGTAAAGAATCCAAAGAGCAACTTCAACTCAGTAGCTCTGCGGTGCTTTTTTTTCCTTTTTAGCTTCTTTTAGCTCACTGTTTTGGTTTAGTTGTCACACATGTATTGTATGTTCAGTCTCACCACTCTCATTAACCCATTTTCTAGCAACAGCAGCCAGTTGTATCCAGTAAACAAGCTCTGAAAAGTCCAGTGTAGGTAGTAACTAGCTGGTAAACAAAGTCAAATACCTGGGAGCTAAAGATCCAGATATTATTCTCAGTAGTTGGTGGAAACCAAAACAGAGCTAAAGGGCTGTGAATATCAACAGGTGGTCAGAAATATGACCGCAATGAGATGATGATGTTGCGCCAAGCTTTTTTTTTTTTTTTTGCTAACAACAATGTAATAAGGCCATAATATTTCAATGCTGTGTATGTCAGCTAGCATCTAGTGGCTGAAGATGGACTAATGCAGCTTTAAGTGAAAAGATCTCATTGATTAAATTCTGCCTCGACAATACTGATTAGATATTTAAAGTGACTGGAATATTACAATGTCAATCGCTGAAATGTTTTCATCACAAAAAACCTATAAGAGAGGTACAGTAGCGAAGAACAACATGAAGAAATGTCAACAGTCAATTTAGTTCTTGCACATAATATATCAATAAAACAAACTCAATGCACTGACCTGCTACACTGCAGTGGCATGCAAATGCTACTGAATTATGGAGCATTAACAGATTCTCTCACTTCAAATAAACAGACATCAATTTCTCAAGAGATTAAGGCATTCAACAAGGCATGAACCTGTTATTAGAAAGACCAAACAGACTATAGGAGTAAAACAGTCCCTCATTATATGACATACAACAATTTCTATTTTCAAGCCAGTTTATCCACAGTGATTTCACTTCAGATTGCAGCAGTGCATTACAGTGTAAGTCAGTGGGTCAATTTGAAATGCTGAATATGTCTGAAACTATGATCACAATGCAATGTTTAAGTAACAAAGGCGAGATGAAACATACTTCTTTGGTTTTGTAAATGTAATACTTTTGACTTCCCTTTACAATATCACATATTCTTTGGGTCTAACACATTTGTAATTCAGAACTACTTCTAAAATTGTGAATCTATTTTACAGAATACAATGATCACATCAGCTTTGGTCAAATATAAATCAAGCAGTTAACTCAGTACAGCATCTACCTGTGGACCATAGACCATACAATCTATGCTGTGGACTGAAAAGCAGCAAAAACATTTTTTAATTATGCTGCATTTTCCCTTAGTATAGTAACAGTTAATGTCATTACACTGAACAAATAGATAACTTAGTAGAAAACATACAAACAGTGCTACATTGTCTGTCACAGAGTATTAAAAGGAGAAAACAAAAGCCTTGTTGTGGAGAGATGCACAGGGAAACCATGCCTGTGTGTGTGACTGTGAGGTTGTGTGTGCTCAAATGTGAATTGGTGTTGGTAACGGCTACGTACAGCAGAGTAGCTGGCAGAGGAGGGAGGGTGTGGTGTGTGGATGGTGATGAGGGCCATTTTATGTCAGTCCAATTTCCTCCAGAACACTGCGCGGGGTCTCTGCGTCCTGTGAGGGGAGAGAGGAACCACAACTCCAGTGATCAGTGAGCTGCACACCACTCATTGATCATAGCAGATTTCCACAATAATGAGTCACAACACACACTGCGACGCAACATTTTGTCTTATGTCACCACTGCCTCAGCAGCAATAGAGGTGATGGGAGAATTCACGGACATGGCAACCACTCGGTTGTCAGCTTTATGCAAATAACAGTTTACCCTCTAAATTGTGAATGATTATTTAAGGATTTGATACTGCAATTAGTGGATAAAACTGTGTTAATCAATACTTTGGGTATTAACATTGAATCAAATTAATACATGTAAAGTGAGAGGGGTGAAACCAACAACTCTGTAGTTCATTTCACCCTATTTGAGAATTTGATACTGCTCTTGATATGTACTATTATTTGTTAAAGCTGCATTCATTGACATTTATACTATATATATGTGCACAAACACACTCACATGCATCATTTTGCCAAAATACTTGTTACTTGTTATGTTTTGTGCCTAAGCTAATGTGACTAACGGCACAGATATTATTCATATTCTTGTAGCAGAAAGAAAGAGAAGCACTTACTTTTGCATCCTATAACAAGGTTCAGCACAAAGTAAAGAGAGTATTTGCATCAGAGCAGTGAGACACAAATCTAGCCTTTTTTTATGGTACAGTAAAAGGAGAAAAACAACCCACTTCTATACAGAGACTTCTGTAATGTCGTGTCATTTTCAGTGCGAAATGTTCAACCCAGATCTTGAAACATAAACTATGCATTATTCACCAATTACAGCCTTTTTTCTCTTGGGGAAGATTTTGCAGAGGCGATGAATCTCTAATTGCCCTTTTATGTGGGCTAAACATGTTCGTCTGCAAAGCAAATGGAGCTTGGTACAATTCAGCGGTAAGGTTATTGGGATTGTTTTTCTCAAATTAGAAGAAAACAGTTGCAGTAAAAATGAATTACTATTTACTAAATGTCAGACTGAACTTCAAAAGGTATCACATGTGGGGAAAAACCTGTTTACACAGGGACCAATCAGTTATAGTAAAGAAAGACACCAGTGTGTTTAATTGTCAAAGAATCATAAATGATTTATTTACCTATTATATACATTGATAAAAATATCCTCAGTTTATCATAGTCTATAAATGCAATCTTTCTTTATTAGTAGAACACAAATGAACATTGGCAGATCATATAAAAGATTTGAAGTGCTTAGCCAGTGTGCATTTATGATAGATGGATAATTTGTAGGGCTAATTATTTCACCTCTGTTTAAATATTATTGTGGTGTAGAGAGCAAAAAGAGCTCTTAGTTAATTAGTGCAAAGAGCAAATATTTCTTTAGCATTAATCCCACAAGTAACACTTACCTTGAGAGTGGGCTTTTCTCTATTGATTTAAATAAGAAATTATCAGGGTCTAAAAATAATTTTAAAGATTTAAAAATAACATACTGAGCTTATTATTGGACAAATGTCGAAAAGCTAGTATGTCTTCTAAGAACAACAACTCCTAGTAATCACAGCAAGGACAATACCTAAAAACATATTTTCTAAAGTGAGAAGATACAAACATAAGTGACAAATCCACAACAGACATGATAAAAGGAACAAGTAACACATGACGTCTTTTGCATTCACTGCCACCCATGAACGTGAGTTCAGTCACAAGAGCAAGAACAATGAGGGAAATATGACATTTAAAAATGATATGATGAACACCTCTTGGACATTAAACGGTAAGGTCCTCCATGTTTCTGAATTAACATGATCATATTTTGTGATCAAGCTTTTCTTTTTAGAGTGCTCACTTTATACATAAATACTCGTGCCTTGATGGCGGACTGTATATTTGAACACAGTCAGTCACATTTGTGCACCTGTATTACAACGTGTGCAACAGGGGGCAGACTTCCCCCACATATTTTGAGAGGCACCGGCACAGATGAGCAGAAAAGGAAGTAGAGATTTAGTGAGGAACATCTATTATAACAAAATAGTTTTGACATGATTTGTCTTTTACTTGACAAATCAATACTGTAAATGTGAACACTCTTCAAAAGTTTAAAGAGGTGACTTTCAATCGTGTGCCATCCTCATCCAATAATGTGCAGATTTTCTTTCAACCAAAAACTACAGCAACTGATTTCAGCCAGTATTTAGTAATTTAGCTGCTGAATCATTGGTTGAACTAAAAACTGCATTACTTTGTTGAGTTTGAAGTTTCATTCTTGACCTTGGAAATAGGTCAAAAAATCCTCAAAAATAAAAAATAAGCAATCTTAAATCAAGGTCCACTTACTAGATTTCTCCCAGAGCTTTAAGCAGAAAGCCCCAGAAGAATTATAGTACAGTAAGTGGATCAAAGTCCTTGTCAAACAACTTTTGGGCAGCAAACTTGCTGCTTTACAGTGATAATAATAAAAAGAGGTGTTCAACTGGTGCAATGAAACCAACATTAAGAACACCAATGACAGGCATGTAACAATATATCACCACAAAACATATTATGACTCAATAAACATATTGGTGACTCACTTCTGTATAAGTGAATAGTATTAAAAAGTAACATTTTCAGGCCCCAGTAACAGGACCTATGCTTAATCCAGCTTGAGTGTGTTAATCATTTACTGTAGTTTTAATCTTCTTTTAACTTTGTGATAATATTGTATCATGACTGCCATGTAGTGAATTGAATAGTGAGCTGAGAATATTGTAGCATCCCAAAACCAGTGACAATGACAGGTGCTCAGAGGGCAGAGAGAAAGGTGCCAGGCACTGAGGAGCTCAGCATGCAGGGTGGATAGCAGCAGCAGCAGCAGCAGCAGCAGCGATGGCAGCCATTCAGTACACAGGCACATTAAAGTACTCATGACGGGGCTGAGGGAGAGAAATGCACACAGCTTAGAAAACACAACAACACTGCGTCCTACTGTAACAGCCACTTCTTCCACAGGACATGCAGGAGACAGAGCAGCAGGCAGGAGGTTTCACTTGGTGACAAAGACGAAAAACTCTCACCACTTTCCAATTTTCTATTAAAGATATAGTTTGACTTTTTGGGGAATGTGTTTATTTGCTTTCTTGCAAGTTTTTGATGGCGCAATTCTCATGTCTCTGTGCTTTAAGTATGAAGCTAGAGCCTACAGGCGATTAGCTTAGCATAAAGACTGGAAGCAAGGAAAAACAGCTAGCATGGCACTGTCCAAAGTTAAGAAATCCACCTACCAACATCTCTAAAGCTCACTAATTAACATGTTGCATTTTATTTGTTTAATCTGTAAACAGACAAAATGTAAAAACCACAATTTGTGGGATACATACTCCAGGAAGTCACTGCACCTAGCTGAGAAATTGTTCCAGCATTTAACCCCAAATAAAACCACAAATTGTTGTTTTTAAATGTCTATTTTTGTTCAGTTTGAACAAACAAAATACAATATAGAGGTGCTGGTAGGTGGATTTATTTTTACGTTTAGACAGAGATAGGCTAGCTGTTTTCCTGTTTCCAGTCTTTATGCTAAGTTAAGATAAGCTAATGGTCTGCTGCTGTTAGCTTTTCATGAGAGTGGTACCAATCTTCTCATCTGAATCTTGTCCAGGAAGTGAATCAGGGCATTTCCCAAAAAGTAAATCTATTCTCTAAACTTGAATTTTAACAATATAGTTTGTTGGAGAATTTTACTTTTCCTACGTACCCAAAGTCGGACAAACTCAGTGTTTTTTTTGCTTAACAGTGATGTTAGCTTAATTTAGCTCATATTCTTTACGAAAAGACTTGAGTAAGAGGAAAAAATAGTAAATTCCCCCAGAAGCAAAACACTTATTTGAGTTTGGGTGGGGTGATATGAACACTTTGAAACTAACAGCTATGGAAACAGTTTGAGTCCTGTTTCACTTTCAGTGCTTCTTAAATGTATCTAACTGTAGGCACACAGTCAAAGTGTCAGTTATCCAAACTGCAGAGATTAAATCATATAGTAGTGTTGACAGTGTCAATGAAATGTTGGAAAATGGAAAACAAATACAGACAGACTACAACAAACTTTGTTTACAATACAAACATGTATTTTCAGCTGTAGAGAGACTGTTACTATTGACGGGAGACCAGGAACAAGACCAGGAACACTGTCTTACTGGAACTGAGCTACAGACAGACTGACGCACAGTGTAAGAAGACTGAGACTAGTTCTGACTAGGGGACTCTAGTTGTACAGACGGCCTAAATCCACAGACACAGAGTATTCACCTCAGCAGGCCTAATTCTGGAAAAGACCAGAGGACTCAGAGGCCACATTTGGGACCATCATACCTGTGAGGCAAACATTTTTATAAAGACAAAAAGTAAACAAAATGATGCACCACTGGTCAACTAAGGTTAAGTGAGAATTTCTCAGTAACCTACAGTGTTGACACATCAACAGTATATGCTCAGGGACCAGGACATTAACCGTGCACCACCATAATAACAATGCCTTCTTCACTGGGGCTTCTCTGCTTAATCTATCTCGGATGTCTCAAACACAGAATTGAGCTGAGCTGGAAATCTTCTGAGGCATCATTATTCCAGAAGAAGATGTGCTTGCTGGCACCAAAGTAATGGCCCGCTCCTGAGAAATGTTTCATTAAAGGCTTATTAAAATAGCTTAAACCAAATCCCTTGTGGTATGTTTTCCATGTAATTACTGCACTATGCACTACTAATGCCAGAGGCACTAGATCCAAATGTACCTCAATTCAACCCCTGCAGTATTTCAACCAAGCAGTTTCTTTTGTATCCACTATGTTCTGCAAGATGACAGTAACTTAAATTCCTCAAAATGAAAATCAGGGAATGGATTTTGTTTGTTTGTTTGTTTGTTTGTTTGTTTGTTTATACATCTTATACTGAATTTTTGAAATTTTGACAAAACATGAGGAAATTCTGCATCTCACCATTTCAATCACAATGGTTTAAAACTTCAGCTGATTAGCCTGATTACTAAATTACACCAACAAAGAGTTTGATTACAAAACTGTTTCTCTATGTGCCATCTCAAGAAGCATTTTTGAATTTGATCTGAATTCTGTCCTGAATAAAATGACCTTGATGATAATTTGTTTTCTTTGCATAGAAAACCATAAAAACATTGAAACATTTTTTGGTTAACACTAGCTCAAAGGATACAGCTGGCAATATTCTTTTTTTTTCTCAGTCAACAAATCCCATGAAAGGAACAAAAATAGCTTATTCCTGTGTGCCATAGAGCTCCACTGTAGTCCAAAAAACTATAAAAAAAACACAACAATTACTGTATTACCATGAACATGGGCACTGTAGTTTATTTTGAGTCAATCTCACTTATGCTACTTGCTAGTGCACAAAATGTGTATGTGTACCCAAATATGAAAATAGTCTTCTACTACCCAGCTGTTTTAGGAAATGACAAAGCCTTTTTAAAAAATAAAACAATATATTGGCCACCTGTTTTTAAAGATTTATATCTTCAGTTGGAACAAATGGGCTTGAGGCTGAGTGCCACACGTAAGTTAGGGAAGTTGGAGAGTATTAAGAGATAAAATCACACATTGTTGGTTTTTCATGGTATTTGTTGACAATAAAAAATATAGAGTAACACCAGCCATATTCACTAATATCACGGCATTAATTAGAAGAGCACTAGAACAGCTACCACAACAACATACTTTGGGGTCAAATGGCACCATATGTAATACCTGGGGAATTAATATTAGTACAAGTTAATAAAATACTGTTTTAACAAAGTGTTACTGTTCAGAGATCCTTTTCCACCTTTTATAACCAGCATACATAATCATTAATCAGCAATTTCATTCAGTGCTGTTAGTAAAACAACAAGCTACTCTTCACACAGGCAGCATAGCTCTTTCACTTCAAGTTACAATCCCAATTCAGAGTCACTTTTAACATATTACAAATTGCATCCATGAGAAAAATAGAAATCAAATAGATTACTTTGCAATAATGTCAAAATGATCCAAATTTAGATTTTAACACCAACAGCTTCAACCAAATTGAAAAGTGTTGGATTATGCCACCTGTAAGTGAAACTGAGTGTACTCAGACATGGCCTAAACGTTCACGTTTTAGTCCATGCCTGTTATGACCCGTACATTGCGTCATGTATTTATCACTCAGAGTCATGAGACAGTCATACTGACAGAAGTACATGCAGGTAGGAAGTTCACAGCACACAGTACTGGAAACCCATGCTGACCGACTGACTGCACCAGTCTAGTATTTACCAATTGCCTGGATGGACTCTAGGCCCTTTACAAGATCTCCTCATTTGGCAAACTCCCCCAGTCTTCACTTTGGCTCTATAAATACAGAATTGAGCCAATCAGAGACCTCTTTCTCTCTCCCTCTCAGGGAAAATGTGGGCTGGCAATCTTGGGGTTTTGACCCCCACTTCTACCAAAGTAAGAATTTCAACTAAATGATCTTAAATAGCTTCTCGCTTCATGTCCTTGAAAGGAAAAAGCCTACATTAAGAACTTACCATAAGCCTTTTAGGATCACTGTACAGTATGTTCTCTACACTGCAGCGACCGGATGGCCTTGCTGACCGTAAATCAATGAACACCTTCACAGTTTGTCCTCGGGGATTATGGACTTGGCTGCATCTGGCTCACAGCTAATGGTCATGGGCCACATTTGCATTTTCTAATGCTCCATGAATTTATTGCTAATTTAATTACTTACTTTAGGCTTCTTTATATTCCAGGTTTGGTAATGTGTAAAATGTCAAAGTGGGGTAAGTTTTAAACTGTTTTACCCTTGTGTTCTGCCTATGTCTTCTCTATATATCTTTATTCAGTGATATTTTCTTATGGAAAAAGGTATTCCAGCAAAACACTCATCCACATAAAGCAAGGTACATCACATCATCATTGTTTAGGATGGATTTCTTTTAAAATACATGTGCATACATTGACAGGAGGATATTAATGGTCGATATTGGTAAATCTCAAGTTGCTTGTAACAGTATGAATGTTGGCAGATGTGTTTTATACATTTTTAGGTTTTTTTTAGTATTTATTTTTCTTATTTGTTGTGTAGATATTCTGCAGAACTGTATATATATTATTAGGTTATTTTTAAACTGCATACTATCCTGGCTCAGTGCATATTTTTATCAGTAATGGCCAAATTTGAAGAATCTTTGCCATAACTATTCATGTCGTGTGTTTAAGTGCAATTCTCCACTGGATGTTAATGGGTTTGCAGCAGTGGCCTGATTTTGCTTCCCAGAACTCATTAGCAGTGGCCTTTCGGCTCACTAAACGTTGAGCAAACAAATCCAACAACAACCATCAGCCTGCTGACATTGATTAGGTCAATACTATACGACTTTGTAATGCAGTGTACATTTATGCCCCATTTACTGTATAGTCAACATTAAAAACTGCATCGACAAACCTTTGAAATCATTCTGACAGTATGTTGTTTTGCATTGTATACGCAGATTTAAACGGGTAAAGATATCTAGTTTTGATATATGACATTAACAAAGTGAAGTGAAAGAGAACCTCTTTTGTAACTAACATTGATACAGATCTGTCATGCTGTGACCAGTGTTTGTTGATGTATGTGGATATGCTTACAGTCAGCATAGTAACTGCAGTGACACTGTGGTTTTGCTGCTGTAATTGTGCTCCCTAGATATAGAGAGCCAATGTAGGCCACAAAGCGTTTGAGTGGTCTCAGCAATGCAGACAATGAGGCTTTGTTTCTGGGCTGCAACCTGAGCTCCCCTCATTCAGCTGTCAACCGAGTCCAGAGAGACTGTAAAGAATGTGTGAATTCTTTAAGTGGATAATCACATTATTTCAGATATTTTAGTGACACTGGAAGGAAAAAAAACAACTGAATGTTTATACTATGATTGTGCTATTAATGTATAACCCATAATTAAATCATCCTGTGTGTACTTGCATCTACTACAGCTGTCCACTGCCTTCTCTCTCTTACCTGATATCAAACATTATCTCGATATATACATTATGTGGCCAACACAAGTGGTTTGATTTTTCTCTTCTATTATTAAGAGATGTTTCATGTAGATATGCTGCTGATGAAGAGTTATTGGCTAGTCAGTGCCTAGGATTAAAGCTACATGGGATATATCAGGGTTAAAGTCGATATGAAGCAGAAAAACAAACCAGCAACTTCAATATCTATAATGTGTTTATGCCACTTGAGATATTGCTGTTGCTGCTGTGTTGTCTCTGCTGGCGGTGGAGGTGAATCTACTTCTAAAGGTACTGCTCTAACACTACAGCAAGGGCGAGCTAGGTTTTTACAAACTGTACCTGAAAACAGGCGCGTCTGAAAGTCTATATTCTGTAAATCACAACAGTAAAGAATACACAGGCAAAGAGAGAAATATGTCAGCTGATTAAGATTAAGAAATGAAATGGAGGACGATAAAGCGCTGTGAAGCCAATGAAAGGGAAAATCACAAGAAATAAAACGTAAGACATTTGACAAATGAAGCTGAATGAGTCTATTCATGCAGCTCAGGAAATCAAAATTAATTAAAGATAGAAGTGGATTTACCACTGATCAGAAAATTGTGCAAAAGGAACACCAGGAAGAACTATTAACATTCAAAGACTTCCTAAGCAGACAGCAAAGTATCTTAGGTATAGCTACTCGTTTCTGTGGTTCTGTGGATTTCTTTAAGTGACAGTAAACATTCAGTCCTACCTTTAATAACCCTGAGTTATTAAAGGTAGGACTCTAAAACATACCTGCTCTAACTCACTAACCTACACACTAAATGACTAAAGAGTACCACCTAAACAGGTATCACTTTTTAAGGGGGGGATCTTTCATAAAAGCTTAGTGATTTAAGTAAATTTGAAGTACTTAAATAGTACCCTTAAGTGAAGAAGTACTACTAATGTGATATTCCACTTCTCCTCTAACTGTTTCTATGTCTCCTGACTTTGGTCTCAAGAAACAGAAATGTAGATTACTAATGAGGTGGGAGAAAGAAAACTTAACAAAGTCATCAGTATGAAATCGATATTGTGCCCACTTTGATTCTATTAGGTGCCTTACCTCCTGTAGCAGGTCAGCCTGCTCAATGGCCTTCAATACATTCTTTTTGGACGTCTCCTGAGCTTCCCCACCCAGCAAGAATTCATCCAGAATGAAGTAGGCCTTCTCAAAGTTGAAAATAATGTCCAACTCACAAACCTGTTGAGTTAAATAACACTGATTATAAATGAAAATAATTTGTAGTCTGTGCTCAACAGGTGGCAAAAATATGATTAACTGTTGCATGAATACACAACATTTGAAAACTAAGAGAAGAGAGGACACAGCACAAACGCACACTGCCAAAGTATTTATCCAGCAGCTCCACGTATCTGTGGATGATCTCCAGTGTGATGAGCTCGTTGTCCTGGTCCTCTATGGCACAGCAGAAGTACAGGCTGGCATATCTGCAAAAAAAAAAAAAAAGACAAAACAGCCGATTTCAGCTTGACAATTCAAATAGAGAACAACAGCGTTTAAAAAAAGCATCCTTCATGGTGAAAACTGCAACGTCAACCTGACAAAGAGGATATAAGAAAGAGCTGACGTTATGCGTTTTTATCATTTAGACTTGATCTCCAAGTGATATACTGTCTCCCAGCTCGCTGTAATAGTGCTGAGATAGTGGCTCCTTGTTATTAGGGGCTGCTGTTTACTGTGGGCAAGGTATTCATTTAAAAACCAAAAGCCGGATGCAGGAGGCTGTATCAGTTAAGCCTCGTTCTGCCATGGTTCTTTATCCCTGATAATCCCTAAGGCACTCTTTAAGCATGTGATGATTGGCTAATAAAGGAGCAGGTCAGTTGATCCCACCAGCAGGGCAGGAAGGCACAAAGGGCTACCCTGTTGATTTTAGAAAGACAAAATACTGGCTCAAGTCTCAAACTCTACAAGATTGCAACCAGTTGGCATTTCCAATCCATTCTCAATTGATTAACAGTTGTCTTTGAATTCTTGAATTGTTTCATGGTACACTCCATCATTGTCTGCTGTTTGTACAAGTGAATGCAAGGCACAGCCAAGCTCAGGAAACACAAAAGGCTCCAGTTCAGTTGTTCAGTTGTCTGTGGCGCAGAGAAGTGAAGCAACAGTTTATGCTACCAGGCATAGAAGAGGAAGTAAAGGTGTCAAACCTTTTGAGGCAAATTCATTACTCTTTGCGGATGTTGCCAAAATAATTTGCTTCTCAGTGTTGCATTTGGCATCGTGATGACACAGTTAGACACTGTGTTAAACATGGCTTTGTTCTCAATTAAAACATATTTTTGGAACGTTGTTTATGACTTTTTTAGGGTTTTATAGTCAAAAGGGGATGTCTTTTTCGAGTGTGGCAAGAAGCCCAGAGCCTTTCTTGGGATTACATTTTCAATTATCAAGTATCAAGGTGATTTAATTTGGCAAAAATGTCAGCAACAGAAGTTCCTATAGTAACAGATTCAGCCTTATCGCTGATCACAGACTGATTTTGACACAAGGTCAGAATTGAAAAGGTATGCACAACTAAATCTAGATAGCTGAAACTACAAGGTTTCTGTTGAGCTGTCTGGACTATTTGTTCTGCTTCAGTGCAACATTTGATATTTTATGTTTCATATTGTGTTATTTTACATCATAAGTGGCCTAAAAATCAAACAGCAGCATCAGTTATTGTGTCCTGAGGCTCAGCTGGCTCTGCGGCATGGTACCATGTACCTACAAATCTGACCTGACGTCTTATTATTTCATTTTTTTCTCACTGAAGTTTCTGTGTCCAAAAGTAACAATGAAATGAAGTATCTATGGCTTCTCATGTCTTGGTACATACTCGATATGTTCTCAAAAATAATTACCATTCTTGGACCTCTTTCATACATTTGCTGAAGGTGTAAGTATTTTCATTTTTGGCACAGAATTATTAAATAACACTCAGATTGTAACTCCTAAGAAAAAGAACTTTTGACATGTTGGTCTTCATTACGGAGAATAAGATATGTCCTGACCACTGCAGTACAGATAGATTGTCAGGCAGCAGTCCCAACGACTTAACAGTCAGACGACGTGTTTAATGACACTGATATACCTTAGTATTACGTATTAATATTAAAATGGCAAGGTAACTACTTGAAATTGTTTAATTTTTGGGGGTTAATAAATGGCTGAGGGTCACTGACGAGCTCTGGCACTGAGTCTGTTCCTGTTGGGTCACCAGGGTTCACCAATAGTCTGCCTGCCCGTCCGTTGGCACGGCAACAGAAAATAATGAGGCAAAATTAATGCTCTTTCTTGTTGTAGTGATGACGCCTTCATCTCTTTGATAAAACTCTCCCAATTCCCCAACTGAGTCGTGTCTATGAATGATAGGTCTGTGAATTGCCCAGACAAGTGTGAGAATTGTATTCTGAGAGCGTTCACCCGGAAAACACTTTGTTCATAAACAAGTCCCAATCTCTACCTACCTCTTATACACAACCTTGAGGTCCCTCCATTCTAGAAAGCTGCACATTTTGGGCTTTCGAGCCAGGACTGTCTGCACCAACTCTCTGGTGATCTTCTTTTTCTCCTTATCAGACAAAGGCACGTACCATTTCTGAAGCCTGAGCTTGCCTTGTCGACTGAACAGAAGCATGAACTGCATCTGAAATGAAGAGACGGAGAGAAAAAAAAAACACACACAAGAGGAGCTGTGAAACACTGAGAGATGGGAGGAAGGAGTGAGTGATTAAAAGACATCCGCAGAAAGAGACAAAAAGCATTCAGAAGAACACATCTCAACACTTTTTAGGTGATGCTGTGTGATGTTCAGGGTCAGACTGATTCAGACAAGTCAAAAAAACTGAAGAAATTATAGGACAATTATAGGAGAAGTGCACAAGTATTTACCAAGATGTAAGACAAATTCAGTTTAATTCGGTCATTCAACTCAGGAAGTAAATAATTGCATCTATATACCAATTAAATATGTTATATCAATAAGATTGTTAAGTAATTAGTGTGTATGGTCTGCTGCCATGTGTTTAACATAAACAGAGCGCACCGTTTCACTTCCTGGTTCAAATTCAGCCTGAGCGGTTAACCACAGACAACCTATTGAATATTTTCATTTCACTGAAAAAGGTAAAACAAAACTTGACATTTTAATAGCCAATTCAAACGCCGGTTCACTCCGGTTATACCGCAGACATGACTGAAATCATAACCTCGCCTTATCAACAGCTTGACGGAGGCACCGTTAATAACACCGTTATTCGGCGGTTAGCTTGTTCAGCCACCGGCTGGCCTGTTTAAAACACGACATGCGACCGAGCGAGCATGTGTGTACATTTTCATGTAAATTGTCAAATTATACAAGCTCAAAACTACTTACCTTGAATGAAAACAGTGTATGCCCCTATGAAGAAATGAACTACCCAACGCCACCCTGAAACACGCCCAGTTGGCATCAAGTTTCTGATTGGCCAATGGAGCTTTCATACCATTGCTCATTGGCTAAGGTTTTATTTTTCGGTAGTCCCCGCCTTTTCGATGCTTTAATTGGGTAGTGTGTGTGTGAGTGGCTGATAGAGACGTCAATCAAAGCACGACGGGCTTGAATGGTTCCGCCCACTTAAACGTCATTAACAGAAGCCTCAGCTAAAGGTTAAACGGACGGAATAACTAACTTTATTACAACTAGAAGTGGCGAATTTTATAGGAGACATAAGAGTGTGATACATATGGCTTTTGATAATGTACAATATTACAATACTGTATAGGCTACAATTACATATAGAATGTGAGCAACAAACACTCGTATTAAAGGTTTGGTTCACCTAAAACAAAAGATAAATACATTTTAAAAATCTCAATTGTTGTTCATGTTTCTCCTGTGATTTGAGATATTTGTCTTTGAAATTTCTGCTTCTATTGCAATGCTATATGCAGGTGAATGGAATTTATGTGATTTTTGGTTGATTCATTTATGTGAACTGACCCTTTAAACTACATTTGCGATCTTGCAGCCAACTGGACACAGACAAAGTGCAAATAACAAATTACTTTGCTTGAGTAAGTGATTTCACATAGTGACGTCCCATTTCTCATGCAGCATTTGGAGCCTTTGCAACCTCTTGAAGACACACTGCTCACACAGTTGAAAGAAACCTTAGTTTAAATACAACAAGACATGACATGTGTTTTTATGCCTTTATTAGAGAACTGATAGTAGATAAATGACAGGTCATGAGGGGAGAGAGAGATGCAATAATGACTTGCATAAAGCAGGATTTGAGCCGGAGATGTTGCAGATCATGGTCAGCACCTTAAACCCCCAGGATACTCTACTTTTATATTATATTATATTATATTATATTATTTTATATTATATTATATTATATTATATTATATTATATTATATTATATTATATTATATTATATTATATTATATTATATTATATTATAGTTGTGAATGTTGCATTAGGTTTTAACATTTCAAAATATTAACACAAGCCTTTGCATAGGTCTTGGATTCTCAACTTCTTTTGCATTTGATCCCTCAAAACAAAATATTGCATGCGACTCTTTCAACCAAAGAATGTATTTTCCAACCCCTTCCAACTTTCCAACCCCTGGCATAGATCTTGTCTAACATGGCGTCCATGTATTCATGAGAGCTGTAATCCTGATAGACATCGCTGCCACCATGACACTTGACTCATGAGGAGATGATGATGTATTCAGCACAGGTGCAGTACAATAGATGAAGCAAAGGGAGGTGTCTAAGGACCAATAACGAGTATTAGATAAAGCCACTGCACGCCTGTGGATTACAGTAATCCTATCCACTAGCGTTGTATATCACACACATTGCATTCCAGCACAGCTGAAGAAGACGATGGAGGTCACTGCTCGAGCTGCTGTGCTCTTCCTCCTGCTTCTATCTCAGGGTAAGTCACTAGTGTAAGGCACCAGTGTGAGGGATATTATACTCTCTGCCTGAATGGAAGAAATGAGGAATCTCTGTAGAACTTACCTTAGTCTTTTTGTGCAAGATAGAGAAACTTTTTTTCTGAACTAAAATATAGAAATAACTATATTTCATTATGGTGACAGTAGCAAATGAGCAGTTATGTGTTTGTTATTGTCAATACTGTCAATTTTTTCTATATTATTCCATTTTTTTCTCAAAACCAGTTTCTTCTGGACACATACCGCAATTTATACACATATATTTAACAAAATTGTACTGATTTTGTTCCTTATTTTCTCTTTTTGTTCTGTCAATTTGGTTTTAGTTTACACATATTATTTAAATATCTACTTTTATATTCCATGCATTCCTATTGATGTGGTATAGCCCTGACTACTGTCCACACACAGGAGGTAAGAGTCCAATAGTAAACCACCTAAAAAAAAGTCTGAAACGTGATTTTAATTGACTCTGAGAGCAAACTCTGGATTAAATCCTTCCCTGTTTGTCCTTCAGGAGGAGGAGGCTGTCCAGGAGGAGGAGCTGCAGGAGGAGGACCAGCAGGTCATCGAGACATGGACGTCAAATGTCAAAGCCTGCACCTGTGACTGTGAATCTGCTGAATCACCTACACGCATCCCCACCGTCATCTCGCCTGTCGCCCCAACCTCACTTCTGCCACCACCACCACCTCAGAGTCAACCACTGAACTGCATGCCAGGTGAGGTCTGCTGACCTGGATAGACTTGTAGTCCTCTGTTTGTCCCACTCACAGGGATGTTGGACGTCCTTTATCTGCTTTGAAAGTCATGCAAGCTCTTCTGTACCAGGCCAGTATGTTATTAAAAAGTGATAAATGGGATACACATAGTCCTTTTCATAATTGTATTATGTGAGGGACGATGACATGTTGGGGAATATTACACACCTGAATATTAATGTATGGCAGAAAGCTCTCCTGTGGAGTTTTTGGGTGTCTGTGGACACACAGAGAGTTGCAAACGGTGTGATGGATCACATAGCCGATGGTAGCTGTGTGATCCAAATGAGTGTCCTCAAATGCACTCAGCCTGGTCTTGGCTCTGTTTCTTCATCTCTGCGGGGCTTTAACATCGCCATCCACAGTGATCTTGAGATCCTCTTACTGGGGTCTGAACTTGAAACTTTTATTGAGATAATGACAGTTTGGAGTTAAGAAACTGTGAGGAAGAGAAGTGGAATGGTGAACAGCAAATGCTGTTAGATAATCTCATTACCTGTGCAGGAATGTGATGAGCAGATTAGGGAGCCTAAAATAGGGCTTGCCCTTCGTCTAATAGCTTGATACTGGGCAAGGAAGCACACATCAGATGCTGTCCCGATCATCTTCCTCTGCCTTATCACGCAAACGTTCGAAACTTCTAAGAAACTCAGTTAATCACTGAGTGTGACAAATAAGACACATCATCAAGTGACTTCCTCCTCCTAAAAGTAACTTCTAAGAGAATCTCTCAAGTGATCACATATATGCTCAGAGAAGGAAAAACCAATCAGAGATATGGACAGATATTGTACAATCTTTGAAAAAAATCTTTACAGTTTACTCAGTGGTATTTTATTCTGCAAGAACATATACAATTATACATTTTGAAATGAATTTTATTTATATGAAATCTTTAAATCTCAGCAGTAATTAACATGATATTAACATCAATCTAAGATATTTGTTATGTATAAGTATATAAAAAATAACATAGAAAATCGGCTGAAATGGAAACAAAATTCAGCTGCCAGACATTCTGCTATTGATTGATGAGGTACATCAAAGAAATCATACAATAAGGAGAATTTAATTTGTTTTGAAAAAATATAAAGTAACAAAGAAAAAGTGGTGTACCACCCTAAAGGAGTGAATATATCAGGTAAGAACAACTCTGTTCTTAATTATACTGCTTCAGTTAATGTATTATTCATCATGAACAATTATATTTTGTACAATCAGACAGAAAACAGGTGTGTTCTGCTCTTAACCAAATTAAGAGATCTCTGGAGCGCTCTAAAATGTAACAACATCTCTAAGTCAAAAAAAAAAGTTTGCTCAAGAGCTTTTATTCTTAAGTTTGTGAGTAAAAGTGACAGATTTTTACTTTTATCTTTTTTACTCTATCTTCCAAATTGGTCAAATCAAGTCTGTCATGCATTACAAACAGCTCAGCCTTGTCTTGATATCCGCAGAGAGTTAATGAACCATTTGAAATTGTTTCCTCCACAGAGTGCCCCTACCACAAAGCCCTGGGGTTCGAATCTGGATCTGTGTCATCAGACCAGATCAGCTGCTCCAATCAGGAACAATACACTGGCTGGTACATCTCCTGGATCCCCAACAAGGCTCGTCTTAACAACCAAGGCTTTGGGTAAGTCATGACAACCCACTTTTCTTCTTCTTATGACCATTGTAAATATACGAAAACAATTGTGTATTTTGACTGTATTTTTGTTTTTGTTAGGTGTGCTTGGCTTTCCAAGTTCAATGACCAGTACCAGTGGATCCAGATTGACCTAAAGGAGGTGGGAGTGGTGTCTGGCATCCTCACACAGGGTCGCTGCGATGCTGATGAGTGGATTACTAAATACAGCATCCAATACCGCACCGTGGAAACCCTCAACTGGGTCTATTACAAAGATCAGACAGGCAACAACAGGGTAAGTACTAATACTAATCAGCAGTGTGGGGAAACTGAGTGTGAATTTTGAATTGTGTAAACTTCACAAATTCAAACATGCTTTAAATTTGCTCAAATTGGATCGTTCAATTTTTTCTTGGACAATCCATTAACTGTTTGGTGTGTAAAATGCCAGCAGTTTGATAAATACAAGTCCTGATCAAATCAAGGCAAGAGAGCTGCCCATCACAATCACCCAGAGCCCAAAATTATTCACTATTGTAATTTAGGATGACAAAAAGCAGCAAATCTTAACATTTGAGAAAATAAAATGTTTGCTATTTTTGCATGAAAAATGATCCGTTAGTAGAAGAACTGCAGATTAATTTTCTGATCAACTAATTGACAGAAAACGTCAGTCAGCTTATTAAAGGAAACTTACACACCGACCTTGCACTGAACTTTAAATATCTTTAAAAAATACGTACAGTAGTAGTGACCCAATGATAAATATCATAAAATTACACATTCTCTGGAAGACACCAGTTTGTATGTGAAAGAAGTAACCAGGAGAACTGCACATACAGACTTTTTCAAGCTGTTTCATTAAGGAAATACAATAATGAACAGCCTCACAATAGCTGCTTTTGTCCAGATAGTCATAGATATTCAAAGCCAAACACACTGCCTGTACATCACTGAGGTTTAATGGAGCATTTATCCGTGTTGTCTGTTGCTGTTGTCGACTTATAAACCTCCCATTTATATCAATCATAGCCTATTAACAGTGTATTGCTGGTAAGGTGAGGGGGAAACTAATCATCAATGTATTTTGAATCAATGGTTCAATCAAGGGGATCTTTTCTTGTGACCTTTTGTCATCAGGTGGATGTCAAACAAAACATTTCCCTTCTCAGACTTTTATATTGTACATGTAATTTTCAGAGGCCTGAAGAGGTTAAAACAACCAAGTATTATACAAGAAAGGCGCAAAGGTCAGATTAAAGTCCCTAATTCCGATTAAAAGTCTTTAAAAGTGTTGCAAAATTTAGTCTTCATTATTTCCTCTCTCGTGCTGCCTTGTTAGCAGTTGGTTATTGTAGTAATCAAGTAATCAAGTAGAGTCAAAGTAGTCAAACTACTACTCAAGTAAACGAATCAAATAAGGCTTTACTAGATAATAGAATAAAATGATTTGCTGCTTTTTGATGTCTTAATTACAGTAAAGTGAATAATTTTGGGCTCTGGATTATTATGATGGGCAGTTCTCACTATTTTCTGATGTTTTACTAACCAAATAGTTAATGGATTGCTGAAGAAAATGATCAGCAATAGATTGACATAATAACTTTTTACTAAAACATGATAAATTGTCTGGGCTGATATTTTCTGATCCACTAATCAAAACTATAGATGGGATCTTTGAGGAAGTCAATACAGTGATATCAGCATGTTGAACAGATCCTGTAAAGCTTGTTATCACTATAACTGACTGTCATTTTCTCCTTGATAGCAATACGTTAGACTTGTCTCCTTCTGCATCAGATTCATGTTGTTTATGCTGACTGAAAGGTTCCAGCACCGATGAAAATGCCACGCTATGAGTTCAGATGTCACTTTTATGAAGATATATTTTGTTTGAGTGCATCCTACTGAATAATCTCTCAGAAAAAGGCGACACAACAGGGTTTAGCATAGCATTTTTGATGTGGGGACTTTAGTTTTCACTTCTGTTTTGCTTTCAAATGGTCCTCATCAATTTGTATATATAAAAATCTATACCAAACATAATGTGGAATCCAAATGTAAAAAAAAAAAAAGTTGTCTCAGTTTATTTTAGTTTAAAATGAGACTTTGTAACTTTTGTTGATCAGCAGCCACTAAGTGACATTTAGGGGACATTGATAAATGCAAGATTAGCAAAAGTGGAGAAGAAGTGGCCCAGTTTTTCCTGATTCATGACCCTGAATAATGAATGTGTAGAGACAGGCGTGATATAATGACCCGTAAATCTTTATATGCTTTCCACTCTTCAGGTCTTCTATGGGAACTCTGACCGCTCCTCCACGGTGCAGAACCTGCTGCGCCCACCTATTGTGGCCCGTTACATCCGCCTGCTGCCGCTGGGCTGGCACACCCGCATCGCCATGAGGATGGAGCTGCTGATGTGCATGAACAAGTGTTCTTGAAGTGCACTCAGCCTGCTTTCCCTTCCCCTGCCAGCCTGCTGCTTGCCAAAAGGGGGACACTGGTCCAGCATCTGGAAGATCTATCGTGTTACCTTGTAATGACCTTCATGTTTTTAACATGTCTGTCTTTCTTTGGCGAGGCTCGAAGCAAACTAAGTCTGGGCAGGTGGACATGTTTGGTGTCCTTTGATGCATTGTTTTGTCTGTCTTAAAATCTGTATAAATTAATTGTTTTAATATTTAAATATCCACACAACACATTCCAGTTGAAAAGGCATTTTTGGAGGTCTGTGTTCTTCATGAAGCTACAAGAGAGAAATAAAGATGTGGTCACTCATTCCTAAAAGTCTTTGAATTAGAGTCAAACACTGTTTTGCAAAAAGAAAAAGAAGATTGTACAAGCTCAGTGTCAAATCAAACGAGTTTGTTTTTATTTGAGATTTACTGTTACATATGTAAACATGAATATTCTAAAATTGTTAAGCATTCATTTGTGGGTTTATGTTCTCATGTAAATGCTCTGTTGGAAAAAAAAAGCAGATAAAACACTGACTATGCTACTAATTTGTGTCTGTAATAAAAGCACAAACTTAATACTTGATTTCATTTAAACAGTTGAGATAAACATCTTCTGTTATAAATATTACCAAACAAGTAGTCACACATCAGTATTAATATAATACACGGTGTTCCTTCAGCAAAACATTAATCCAAAGAGAGAAACGTACTGTGTCGAGTACAGAGTGTGCACGGTCCTCACAGATGCACCACACACAATACGATACGGTCATGTTTGGACTCAGTGTGTTTACTGTGGGAGCGTCAAGTCTCCACACACTGTGCACATGATGAACATGAAGTGAGGAAGAATTTACAGAGTCAGAGCAATATTGCTGAAAACACACAGTCTCTTCAAAGTGCAACGTTAAAAAGTTTAAGTTTTATTTTTCTGCCGAGCTACTTTCATGGCACTTTATCTCAGACAGAAAACGATGTTACAGTGCGGAGCGTCTGATCCCACTGTGGTTTGAGATTTCTTTAACGCTCGTCCCAAGTGGCTCGATGTGTGAAATCAGTTAAAAATGAACTAGTACACCCAGAATGGCTTTTGAAATCCTCTAACTGCTGTAAAAATTGGTGTGTAACAATGATTAGGAAAAAAAAACAACAACTTGCATTTCATGTTTTATAAATCAAATTTTTACAGCAGTTAAACTGTATATAATATTTTGGATGTATTTGTGCATTTCTTTAACTGTATTAAACAAGTAGAACCACTTAGAAGAAGCTTTTGTGAAATCCTTATGTAGGAAATGAGCAACAAAAAGACTTCCTTGTCTCCTGGTAGTGAGGGAAGTTATCAGAGAGAGTCACATCCTTCCATTTCAGATGTCCTTTGCCATAAACTGGATCCTTGAAGTTTGCTCAAAACAGTGCAACCTATCAAGGTTTTACTACTGTATGATTCACCAATAAGGGTGCTTCATAACACTCGTACATACATAAACATTTCAGCGTTTAAAGAAATTAATTTTAGATTACAATACTACAAAAAATACCTTCTGTATATTCTGTTACAGTGTTATTATGTTTGTTCTATTGGACGTGATTGAGGTGTGACCATAGTTTTAATAATTTTATATATATATGAAACTGATGCATGACAAGTCAGTGCCTAACTGTTAATATGCTGTAATCTCAGTCAGAGAGAGTAAATGCAGTGCTTCGTTATGTCCTACAGAGGGCGATGTAGGTTAGGATTTCTGTCAGTTTATGGCACCATAGTGTCTAAAATGGCTGCATTTCAAAAAGACATAAAAACCTAGATATCCTAAAACAAACAAACAAACAAACAAAACAATCAAATCTAAGCTTTATAGATTGTCAGTGCCAACAGCTATATGTTCAAGAACAAGACTGCTTTGACATTTTGAGCTCCTGTGACCAGTATGACAGAGCACATCCAAAAGCAGGACAGTTTGGACGAAGAGTTACAATCCCGAGTGAGATGAACACACATTACTGACATTACTGTACCAATCTCTATTGTAACAACTGATAAAACTTTATTTGTTTAGAATGCCTTAGATAGTCTTAAGGAAATACTACGCAGTAAAATGTACTATATTTCTATATTGAATAGAAACAAAAATACTTACACTTAAAATCTACACTTTATCTATCCATTTATATATATTTAATTTGTAATGTATTTACTTTATGATACAAATTATAATCAGAATTACAGAAGTAATAATATAAAGTCTATCAAACATGGAAGCTTTAAAAAAACATTAAGACATAAAAAGGCTTTTGGCCTGTTTGCAAGCAGTGTTTAAACTGAAGGTTTGGTATCTTGTGTTTTCGTGTGTGTGTGTGTGTGTGTGTGTGTGTGTGTGTGTGTGTGTGTGTGTGTTCAGCAGGTGTACTGTTACGCAAGGGGGGGATGTGGGAGCAACAGAGGGGGAAACAGAGGAGTCTGAGGTGGATCTGAGAACTTTAGATTAGAGATCACAGAGCCGTCTCTTTCAGGTCGTTGAGGTTTGGCATACGAGACCTGGAGGGGCGTCCGAAGCCGTGCCCGTTCTGGCCCCCCTTGATGCTCATTTGCTCCGGGTAGGGGTTTCCTTCAGGGCGGCCCAAGGCGGACGTGTGCCAGCCGGACTCCAGCTGTGTGGGTAGTGGGTAGCCTGTCTGTCGGCTCTTCAGCTGGGGCGTACTGACCCCTGAGTGACCCCGGCTTTCGGTGAAACCACCTTGAGCAGCTGGATTAGGTAGCGGTTGGTAGCGCATATCAGAGGGTGTGGTCTGGTTGGAGGATGAGGATGAAAGGTGCAGGAGCTTGCGCAAAGACTTCAGTGGCTGACTCTAAAAAAGGACAAGTCACATGACAGAAGATCAACATATTTAAACCAAATCTTTCAAAATAAAAACAGAAAACACTTTCATTTCTTCTTTGAGACTAACCGGCGAGTGTGAATCAGACAGTTTCTCAGGTGGCCAGTCCTTGTCCCTGTCTCGGTCTCGCTCTTGGTCCCGGTCTCTGCTCTTGTCACGAGTCCTGTGGCGGCTGCTCTGATGACCCGAGGACCTGGAGGACTTCTGGATGACTGTATCCACCCCATCACTAGGAACCTGTCACATCGTGCATGTAGATATCATTCAAATCAATCAGTTCAAATATACAACCTCACACTTATGATCAAGGTAGGTCCACACAAACTAAAGAACAAGAAATGTGCTTACAAATTGTGCTTTTAGGTGAAATAAGTGTGACATTTCAGCCACAGCCACTTCATTACAGTGAAGGTTACAGCATACAGATCCTATATCTTATAAAAATGTGTGTTTCTTGTGCACATTTTGTATGTTTGTAGTTGTCCTTACATGTGTGGACCTACCATTGCCATGAGTCTGGTGACACGTCTTTGCAATATTTGGTCTTGAGTGCAGTGGAGTCTAATAAAAATTAAAAGCTGGAAACTCTGGATTTGTTGATCTGAGGAAGAGGAGAGACAACTCCTCTTGTTTATTGATAAATGAAGCTCTTTGTGTGATATTAGTCCATGAGAAATCTGAAGCCTGCAATATACACATTACCCCCCTCCATCCCCAACTGCCTGATTCCTCCTGGCCAGATTGCGTTTATTTGTGCTCTGTCATCAGCAGTAACCCTCCTCTCAGAATCTGAACAAACTGCCGCATATAAATAGAAATGTGAAGGGAAGAAAGAGTCTCAAACACCTGTTTCATGCTGAACCATTGCTGCCACTGAGATGGCAGTCAGTTTCACATGTCAAAATGTGTCTGCTTTTATATTTAGCAACTATTTTGTCAGTTGGTACCCCCTCCTTCTAGATCTCTGCTCTATAATCAAGATAAAATGATCTAAAAAATTAACCTAGATAGAAATTGATCAAATGCTTCCATGACACACACACACACACACACACAGTCTCTCTCTTCCTCTCCTACACACTTAATCACCCCCCCAGCACACCAATGTGAAATATAATGTGTATATATATATATATATATATATATATATATATATATATATATATATATAGGCATATTAAGTTTTAATATTTTTTCAGGCGAGACAGTAAACACTTAGATTTCCAATATGTGGTTATTTCAAATAACGCCTATTTGGAAATTTGCTCCAATGTTTTCGGATATGTGAGGAGCTGCTGGCCGGTTGTGACCAGCTGGTCATCTCAGCTGCTAACAGCCCGACTCCTGATCGGCCGGTCAACAAGTCGTCATACCGGGGAGAATATAATCTGATGAACTGATCTGTGCAGCTCTTTGGTAATTTATCGCTGGCTCTAATGTCTCTGTAGCATTTTTATATATGATATAATTCCTTTTGGAAGATAAATGTTGGTCTTACAGATGAAATCTAACAATTAACAAAAGGCCCTATTTCAAATCGGCTTCAGTCAAAGCACCTTATTATTATTTCTCACCTACATTCTGTGAAGATCCCCCCACTCTGCCTCTGATTAGCTAATACCCGTTTCCATTGTTGGTTATGTTGGTTAGGTTTAGGCATGAGGAGTGAGATTGGTTCGGGTTAAGATAAGAATATCAGGGTCAGAGCCAATCAGAGGCAGAGTAAGGGCGGGTCTTTGCAGAATGTGGGTGGGAGTCAAAGGAGAAAGGTCTATCTGCAGTCTTGCAGACCTACATGACACATCCGCTTCACTACATGACACATCCACTTTACTACACTTCATACCCCGCCTGATGTTGTTGCCCAAGCAAGTAGCTCCGGGTCTGAAAAGTGAAGCCAATGCGGAAGTGACTTAAACCTGCATTCTATCTAATGGCCAACAGGGGGCAACTCCACTGGCTCCAAAAAGAAGTCTGATTGTATAGAAGTCTATGCTTTAGGACGTAGCTACATTGTGACTGCCAAGTCGCTACCACCGCAAAAACGTTAGTTAGGTAACCTCAGATTCAGTAGAGTACAACAGAGTATAGGCATAGCTGTAGCTGTTGCTATTTCAGTGTGTTTTCAGTTCATGAAAGTTTATTGTAACATTTTGGTCACCTAAAAAGTCTTGTTCAGCGTTTCCTCTAATGAGTCAGATGTTCAGATTTTCTGGTAAATACATTTTCTTTCAATGGTTTAAAGCCTGTTTTTGCTAGTGAAAATTAGCATTAGCATTTTCACAGTTAACCATAGACTGTAAATGCACTGTGCTAACCAAGCTAGCAGCTAGCAGTTGGGTCAGCTCCACTCTCTTGCCCAAATATGGTCACTTCTGGCTCCAAAAATCCAAAATGGCGATGGCCAAAATGCCGAACTCAAGGCTTCAAAATGGGAGTCAACAAACCAATGGATGGCGTCACGGTGGCTTTTTACAGTCTATGTTGTTACCCTAAGAGCATGTTACAAGACATACAACCCTGACCCCTAACCCTAACCATCCATCTCCTCATGCCTAAACCTAACCAAGTGGGTGTGTCATGTAGTAAAGTGGGTGTGTTGTGTAGATACTGTGAGTCTGTAGATAGACCTACTTGGAGCAAAGCCCGGCGCACTTCCTGGGGGCTTGGTCGCCATGTGTCACCACTTCCTGTATCTGTCATTTCAACTTAAAAGCCCTCTAGCATTTCATACATGATCCAGCCATATACTATATTTTGACCTAGTTTTGTTTTTATTTCATCTCTCTCATATCTTTGTCTTCTCTTTCTTTTCTTTCTCTCCTTTTTTTAATAATTGCAAATATTTATTTCACACTCTAACTGGAACTTGAGCTTAAGGAAGCCAAATTTCACTGCCTTCAATGTTTGTGCGGCTGTATTGCTGTGCGTGTGACAAAGAAAGCTCTTGAATCTTGATAAGCAGCAAAGCTCTGTGTAAGTGTAACCAGACACACAGACAACAGACTCCTTAAAACTTATGTGCTTAACTTAAGCCTGAGCGCTCTCATTCATCCTCAGCTCATAACCAGAGACATGCTGTTAGAGCTGCAGCTGAAATCAGTGGTGACTGATCAGAATCAGACGGACCGACAAAGTGAACACAAAAATGACCAGCCAGATCCATACTTGTGATTGGAAGAAAAATTCCTGAACAGCCCTGCTTTTCATTACCTAAAAAAATTCAAAGAGTAAAAGCCGGTTGCAATAAATCTATTATTTAATCTGTTATTTAAATATTCATAGGCACGTCATTGCCTTTTGGGCAAGAGTTGTACTAATGTACTTGAGAAGATGGATCTAGCTGGTTTATGTTGGCAATTCATTATTACATGAATGAACCATATTTCTCAAAACGTGTTTATGAAATTTAAAAAGAAAACAACTGAAAACGAACTTAAAGCAAAACAATTATGCAGGGTTGATTATTGGTGTTAATGCATGCAATGTTAGATATGAAGCATGGAGTTAGGAGGTGAGTAGGATAGTGTAAAACAGCATGTACCATGGGAGAGGACACTACAGGGAGGACTCTCACAGAGGAGCTATACTTTATGTTATTCTTTGGGCTAAACAGAGGGAAAAGACATTTCTTGATGACAGGAGGCCTTCCATCAGGGACTTCCATCTGTAATATAGAGGCACATGACTGGTGGCACAGGGAAACATGACGCACATGACAACAACAAGAAGTGATTTTATCTCTCAGTAAAGTTGCTAATAAGAGCATTAAACATTTGAAAAGCAGATGAAGAGATATGTAGACAGACAGTACATATGCATGAAATTCTGCATCCAGACATGGCTCAATAATGTTTGAATCGTAGAGTAAAAGTATTTGACATACAACTCACCATTTGAGATTTTTTCTTTTTCTTCTTTATTGCTCTGAAGAATCCCTGCTTTTCCTTTTCTTTGGATGGCTCAGAGGGGTTCAACACTACAGTGTCTGGGCCGGTCCTTGCAGTAAAACAGAGAGCAATGAGCATGTTGTCCTGACTAACTGTATAATATTCTTCAACCCACAATCAGACCTGACAATTTGTGTTAAAGCAGCCTTGTCATGTGAGCAGTTTGAAATTTAATCTGACAGTAAATTGTTTCACAGAGCTATGGGCAATGAGCAGATTAGTGTTGTTGTCAATGTAACTCTGGTTTAAGATGATGTTCTTTTGTGGTCATTGGAGATAATTACCAGGGGTCGAAGGCTGGCTGGCGTTTGGAGTGGTTCGTCAAATTGCTGCCGTCCCCTGCCAGGCCAGAGCCACGGCTCTGACCCCTGCTATCATGGAAGGAGTTGTCTGGCCGGGGAGAAGGGACTGTTCAAACAAATACAACAAATACTGTAAGTTCATTCACCTCTTGATGCACCGAGAAAAATCAACAAATTCAGATTCTGCACAGCTGAATCACATTTAGCAGGCTATACCCAGTAGCTCAAAACTATTTTGAAGCACACTGTATTATCAATAATTATCAGACAAGACTGTGATTGTAACCAAAAAACTCTCAAATATCACTATTGGTACAAGGCTCAAAAATCTAGTATGGGTCTGAATATATAGTATTTTAAAGATCCTATAATCACTTTAAAATTGTACACACAGTGGCTTTAAGTAGGGCCTTATCAGTGGAAATATCTAATTTGTGAGAAATTCTTTTCTCAGCTGCAGTAAACTGCAGTCAAGTGATGCTTAAATCTGAACTGACGTCTTGATCTCGACGGTGCAGCGAAAGAAAGAGAGGCATAGCTAGAGATATCAGTGTGACTAAACCAACCTCTGTAGAAGCTGCCCACCCTCCTAGGCATGGATTCACTGTAGATGTTGCGGTTCTCTTTGGAAGAGCCCCCATCTTCTGTTTGCTGGTCGTGATATAAGCCAACCTGAGTCACAACAGAGGAACTAATCACACTCAGAAGGCCACCTGCTTTGCATGTTTCACTATCTGAGCTGATATTTTTATTTTATTATTCTGAAAGGACAGAAAAAAAAGGGGAGGCTTGTTGATCAGGAAGTGGTCATTATAATAAAACAACAACATCTGTAGAGGCTATAAATGTATTCCAGAGTCAAACTGAAATGTGCTGCCATGACAAGCTTGACTGTGCTATCATAAGTAGTCACATTAGAGGGAAGCAAAGCACACAGTGAAAATGAAGAGGCATCTGATGCGCAGAGACAGAGAAAGAGAGAGAGAGAGAGAGAGAGCAGTTCATGACAGCAGTATCCACCCACATCCACACTCTCGGAAGACTGGATGTGGGTGGGGAATGGTGGGTGCAGGCAGAATGTCGGACCTCGCTTTTTTGCCGCTGTGTGTGAAAAGATGCGGTGTTGTCCCTTGTGGAGTCCCTTATTGGGGGTCTGCTGTGGGTGACCTCAGTGGGTGCCTGTTCGCTCTGTTAATGGAGACATGATGAAGCATGAAGTAAGCTCAGCATTGCAGCACACACATGCAAATACACACCGGCACACACTATATATACTATATGTGTATATACAGTATATATAAACATACAGGTAACATGATTTACTGTATATTCTTACAAGAAAGCCACACTCTAAACCATTAAGATGCTGCTGCAGCTATGTTAATCCTGCCATTCCTACAAACCTGGGAAACTGACCAATAAGATCTGGCTAAAAACCTAAACACAGATCCTGATATTTTCAGATGCCACCAGAATAAACCCTGGCTGCATGGTTGCTGAGACTGAGACTGAGGCAGAGTTATCCAACACAACCTGGTGTAGGCATTTGATATGATTAGATCCTGTGGGCTTAGGCTTTCCTTAAGGTTGGAGAGGTTTGATGTGGGCTGATGACTGACCCTGCTCATGTCTTCTTCTCTGGAGGAGCCCCCAGAGTGGCGAGGCAGTGTGCGGTGCTGCAGCTGTGGAGACAGGAGCTGCAGGCTGCTGGCTCTGGTGGGCATGCCCTGCCCCACCACCAGCCCCTCGTCCGTTCCGTGTGTCCTCTGGTGGTCCCTCCGTACATACATGGAGTGGCGGTGCGGCCGTTGCTGGGAGGAGAAGGGGCTGGTGTATCCCTGACCATAAGACATAGGGTCATGCGGGGCGGACAGAGAATGAGCGTGACTTCTTTCGATGCCACTCTCTCCTGGGTCCAGGGCATCTGGCGACTGGGCCTCTTCTGAGGCCTTGTGGCGGGTGGAGGAGCGCCTGTATGACGAGTCCAGCGTGTTGCTCTCTCTGTCCGCGCGCATGCTTCCTCTGCCAGCTGTGCCCGGTCCCAGTCTGTCAACTCGGCGGGCTGCTGGGCTGCTCGGAGCTGTGAGGTCAAGGCAGCTGGAGGGGAAATAACGAGATGTAGGCTCATCGGCGTAAAGATGCACATCATTCAAGTTCCCCACTGACTTGGCATCACTAAGCGTGCCGTAGCTCTTTGATAAGTTCAAGTAGGCGAACTTAGAGGAGGACGGCGTGGAGCTGTGAGACTCCATGTAGCTGTGTCGACTGTGTTTCTCCCCTGACTGAAGCGTGTTGGTCTTCCCCTCCACAAAAGAGTGGCGGTTCTGCTGCGAGCGGAAGTTGGATTTGAGGTACTTGGCTCCGGGGCCGTCGGACACCTTGGACCCCAAGTTCATGTCGAAGTCGCCCTTGCTCTTGGCCTCGCCGGGGCTGAGCAGATGAGGCAGGTTGCTGCTGGCCATGTCCATGTTGCACGAGGTGGAGTGGTTGAAGATCTGCGGCTGGTAGTTCTTGGGATGCAGGGTGGGACTGAGGTTGATCGCTGTGGGCATGTTGCCGTTGAGAAAGCCGTCGTTGCTGGGGTGGAGGTCTTCGTGCCGAGGCAAGCTGGAGCACTCTCTGCTGCTGGAGCGGTGGCTTCCTGAGCTCTTTCCCCCGTGGCTCCTGACCAAGAGAAGAAAGGCCAACAGTAAACATACTGCGCATCAGAAAATGTCTGAAATCCTCTAACAAAGGGCAAGATGTCTACATAAATGTCACTACACAGTGACTGCATAGATAATGGCCCACAGGGGGGTTGTTGACAGGAAATAACCGGTTACATTTGCATTAGACATAACAGAGACACAAGCTTAAACTAGCTATAGTGCGCACTGCTGACCTGCTGGGGGTGGTGTTGTCTCCATGGTGAGGTTTTCTCTTGGAGGAGCGTACAGGTGTAGGTGTAGGTGGGCCGGGCCGCTCCACCAGCCGCAGGGTCTGGAAGGCGTGGTGGTTCAGGCTCTGCTCTGTGAGAAAGCGTTCTGTCGGGTTCAGCAATAGCAGGCTCTAACGCACAAAGACACAGAGGAAGCCTGTAAGTCCTCGAGACACCCCGATCATCCAGAGCTCGCAAACAAACTGAACAGTCATGCTATCCTAAGCCATTATCATAAAAGTCAGACTGCTGCATTTAATTGTGTCTTACAGCCACCAAACAAAGATGTGAAATATGATTTGTGACATTTGCTTTTTTCTTACCGGAATAAATATGTTTAATAACCTGTCTCCATATACTTTAATGAAAGCTGAATCCTGTATGAAGGCACTCAAAATAAAACCTCTGAACTAAAGATAGTTTGTGCCCTCCAACAGCTGCTTTGTTTCCACATAACTAAAAGTTATAGAGGCAGCAACTTTTCTCAGTTCCTTAAGACAAAATCAGAGGCAATTATTCTTTGTGAGCGACGTAGCTTCTCATTGGCAGTTAGCAAACATATTTCATTCAATTAATTTCTAAAGTCGACTCAAGAAAGCCTTCACACTGATTAGTAGTGAGAGAGATGCCTGTCCTTGCTGAAGTCAGTCCTGATGACATTATGTTAGCAGTGAGTCATTATCTGCTGGGAAAAGCGCAAGTGCACAAGCACAGCCCACATTCTTGACATGGAGCTCCTGTTTACAGTGCAGACACAGCAATAACAGCAGTGCTGGAACCAGGATGTGAGCTGAGAGATGCTGAAGCAGTGAGGAGGCATCATGCAGTCACGACATAAAGCGACGATAATGATGTAATTATCACGTCGGCTTTATGAAAATTTTAGCTTTCATGGTTACAGTATCCTTTCATGATAGCATGTAAGCAGGAATAAACTGAACCTGAGAAAAAAAAGGTTAAAAATAAAAACATTCCCTCAGCAGAGAAGCTTTGCCAGACCTGTGATCCCTACCTTCAGCAGGTCCAGCAGGGCTCCGCCGATGATACCAAGGTATCTTCGCTCCAAGGTTTGGGGGTGGTTCACAGCAGGGAACTAAAAGAAGAAACAGTGAAAAATAGTACAGTCAGAAATGTTGCCAGAACAAATGTTCGAGAGATAAATGATCAAAGAATCAGTACTGTGTAGAAAGACAGGAATATCAGCCACCTGTAGTGTGTACAGAGCAGAGTATGTGTAATGATGTTTTTGTTGCATGTTTGCATCCAATATTATGCAAATGAGATGATGCTCTAAAAGTGTGTCTTAATTGAGATTATAACCTTTCTTCTTCTTTTTAAATAGTAGTTTTTTTTAAATATTGGTTTCTTGTGATGTTATCCTGTAGACGTTACCACTCCTGAAATTAAATTCTGACCGAGAGCACCGATTTCTTTCACATCCGATCTCCTTATATCAAACTTTTATTTTCATAGATTTAAGAAAGATTCTGCCTGTCGTGAAACTGTTGTTTGCCAAAAAGAGATCCAGAAGCTGTTCATTTTACATCACAAGTTTGCAAGTGTTACAGAAAGCACAACGTAGGTGGCCAACATGATGAAACAATCATCAAACATACTGTGTTCAATCACGAGTGTCGTGCGGTTTCTTTCTGGTCTGCTACATAAATATTTCAACAAAAACACAATTCTCATCTCAGTGCTAGTCAGTTCAGACAGGGTGACGCTCTCTACTTATTTGAATAAGAGCAGGCATAGAAATTTTGTATAAGATTGTGGATTTTTTTTTCCTTGAGTAAGTACTAACAATAGCAGGTGTTTGATGTTTATTCAAGAAATATCCCCGTCCACCGATTGCCCCACAGGTCTCCGACATTTTTAAAAATGCAGCGTTATCAAGCAGGAGCCTGATTAATGAGTATTCGCTGTCAGGGATTCACCAGGGGGCAGTTTGCAAAGTAATAATTATATCCTGAGGCGTGGGCAGGGAGGGGAAAGGGAAGGATGACCAGGGTCTGTTGTACCATCAGCCTACCTCAGAAGACTTATCACAGCCTTCCTTCACAGAGCATACAGGATACAGGATACATGATACACGATGAGTCATTGTGATCCAATCAGTCACGGCACAGCAAACTCAGCCAGGAAAAAAAAAAACAAAAAAAAAAAAACCCAAGCAGAGTGTGCAGAGACAGCAAGGAGAGAAAATAAATAAGGGAAGGAGAAAAGAGGAGGAGGCAGAGAGAGAGACTGCAAACGAAGATGAAGTGAAGAGCGATGGAAGAAAAAGAGGAAAAGGAGCTGTAATAGGAGCAACATGAATCATCTGGGTTAAGCGGAGTGAGGGTTAGGGGTAAAAACTGTGAGAGTGGCCTGACGTTACCCGCAGCCCATGGAAGCGGGGGTTGTTATAGAACAGCTTCATCTGCTCTGGTGGCAGAGGTCCCAACACTTTCTGGATGGTGAAGAGTTGGTCAATCTCACTCTCTCCTGGAAACAGAGGCTGCCCGTCACTCAGCTCTCCTAAGATGCAGCCCACTGACCACATGTCCACTGCCTTCCCGTAAGGAGCCCTGGGACCAGAGATTTAAGGGGTTGGTGATGGAGGCCAGGTATAAGATTAGATACTAAAAGGAAATATCAGCGTAGTTAACTGTTTACCATCCACTAGATAAAGATAAAAGAAAATACTGGACGTACCCAAGCAGGAGTTCGGGAGAGCGGTACCATCTAGTGGCCACATACTCGGTGTAATTCGCATCAGTCCCTTCAGAGAGATTACGTGCAAAGCCTGGTAAGAGAAGACAGAGGAAGCAACATAGTACAATGAGGAGCTTTTTGATATACTCTACATGCTGAGACATCTAAAAAGGATTTCAGCTGGACACCTCTTTGTGCGCTCATTATGATTCAAAGGTATAAGTCATTGAAGTAGCTGAGTTAAGTAAAAGCTGCACTCAGATACTCAGAGAGTTGATGAGTCCTCTGAGAATACATTGTACTGGTAAAAGGAGCAATATTAATCTTACTTACGGTAATCACTTTCTTGCTAAGAGTTATATGAGAAAATTGGGTCTTATCAATCTTCTCATCTTACTCTCGGTAAGAGAGCGAATAATCATACTTCCCAAAATGTCAAACCTTTCCTTTAAAAACATTTTAAGGAAACGTTAAAGTCCCCCTCCATGCAAAATCGTGTTTTGCTTATTGTAACTTCACTTGAATGTTTGAGCTTCACTGTGCAGAATGATGCAGTTTGGCACAAAAAGGTTGTTTTCACATTCATCTGCTGAACGGGGAAAATTTCTCTTTCATCACGGCTTTTTATATGTCTCAAAACATGTCTGGGTTCTTTAATGGGAAGAGGAAATATAGTGATGGATCACTCAATATACCTGTTTGAATGAGATTTTCATTTCCAGTTTGTTCATTTTTCCAAGCTGCTTGCACCGACTTCCAAAATCAAAACGACACACAATGAAAATAAATGTGCAGTGGGACAAATGTAAAAACTCACAGCGGAATGTGTGTGGCCTATGACTGTTCTCTCAATGCCTTTGGCTGACACAGAGCAAACAGCAGGTCTTCAGTCTCTCACTCCAGATTGCCCACATGATGTTGGCTATGCCATGTTTTCCATCCCCCCCCCCCTCCCAGTTTTGTTGTGGTGCCACCAGATTGAATCAACGCATGATTAGCCTCTTGTGTTCCAACACGTTTCATTAATTCATATGAGGGAAGAATGCACAGCAGCAGCCTGAGAGGGCTACACACAGAGTTTTAGACAACTGGATGAAGCCTGCAAGCAGCCCTGCTGAAGCACTGGTTTCACCCAAATATAGTCTCTGTTGAAAATACTCCTTTTACGTCACAGCTCTGACTTTTTGGCTAACTTTCTTACAGCTCTTAAGAGTATGAGTATTTCATAGAGGAGCTCACCAAAGTCACATAATTTGAGTACGTCATCAGAGCTGATGAGAAGGTTTTCTGGCTTTATGTCTGAGGAAGAAGCAGAGCACAGATGGAGAGTAAGACAACACATAAGCTGGTGAGGGGCATCATCATTACATCATCACTACCATCATTCCTGCTCCTCTTGTTCATGTGTCTCATTGAGAAAACTGAAAATGTAAATGATTTATCCTCATAAAAAAATACTGCAAAGAATCAGAAAAATCAAATACTATTGGTGAAAACGCACATATTGTAAAGAAGCATAAGTTATACATCAAATCCCTAAGTAACAATGTCATGTACAGTATTTGTGCCTGGATATCCCACAGGCCATTTGGATGCCTGCTCTGTTGCTATCGGTGTGCCAAAAGCTCACATGGGCCATCTGGTTTCCTGCTCTGCTGCTACTGATTCACCAAAAGCTACGTCTTGTGAAAAATCGAATGGTTGGTTAAGACACATCAGAAAACCTATGAAGAAAACCTATAGTTTCAGGAGAGACAATTTTTCTGTCATTATTTTACACAATTTTCAAAAGATATGACAACTGTTGGTCTAGTTGTCAAAATGATGGTGCCAGTGGTAAATACTGCACACTCTGGACCTGCATGAGCCTCTTCCAGCTTAGGATCAGAATCAGCTCTTCTCTGCCTCACTAACACTGTCCCTCTCCGTGTTTTCATTATGTGATCTGAAAAAGAAAACTAAATAAAAAGAGATTTTACCCCGGTGAACAATGTCATGCTTATGGCACCAGTGAATTGCTTTGATTAACTGGTAGATGTAGCTGCGAGCTTTCTCAGTCGGCACACCGTTTGGCAGCTCCTCAAGCAGCTCAAGCATGTTCTAAAAAAGAAAAGAACACAACCAAAATGTCAGGATGAAAAAAACAACCAACATCAACAAAATCAGTGTAGACTTCATGAAGGACTGGTGTGTAGAAGAATCCTACCTTTTCCACATACTCAAAGACAAGATACAGCTTTCCTCTCCTGCGGAAGGCCTCTTTCAACTCAACAATGTTCTCCTGCTTGAGGGTGCGGAGCATCTTAAGCTCCCGGAGTGTTGTTTCTTTAACCTCCTCATTTTCTGCATGGAGACAGAGGGGAAATCAGGACCATATGAGCTTACTTGAGATGAGGATGAAATGCATCTCAACACAAATTAAGATAATAAACGGAGATGGCCGTATAGACACTCAATACAAACCTTTGTTTTACAGTACAATAAAAATATGAGTGTTCCTCATCAGAGAAGAGACCCCTCTTACCTTCACTGTCTTTGAATTTCTTAATGGCCACAATTTCATTGGTGTCCTGCAATGAAAACACAGAGCAACTAATAAGAAATTAAACCCTCTGGTCATTGCTGCGGTCAGTACATCATGTGCAAACAACAGCAGACTGAAAAGCGCAGTATCATTACTGCTGCTTTTATAGAACTACTGCTGTTTTTATATGACAATAAGTGGACAACACAGTTTTGTATTCATCTGTGTGAGCTATAAAAGATACAAGAAAAAGTCATTACACACACACGCACGCACACACGCACACACACACACATACACGCATATATACATGTTCAAATCTTTTCTTTTTTTATTGTTTTATCTTTCCATGCTTTTTTCAAATGACAGAGTTAGATATAGAGCTGCAATGATGAGTCTATTAATCAATTAGTCAATCTACTGAAAATTATTCGACAACTGAATTAATCATTGAAGTAATTTTTCAAGCAAAAATACCCCAAATTCTATGATTACAGATTCTCAAATGTGAGAATTAAGTGTTTTTCTTAATCTCACATTATATTAAACTGAATATTTTAAGGTTTGATGGTCATAGAAAACAAGACATCTGATGAGTCACCTTGGAGCCTCTGAAACTGGGATAGACATTTACACTGTTTTCTGATTTTTATAGACCAAACGATTAATTGAGAAAATAATCAGCAGATTAACTGATAATAAGAATCATTATTGGTCACAGCCATAGCCTAACAGAAAAAAATCACATCACACAGACAATGCACCCCATGAAAAGAGTCGCAAGTAAATTGCACTTCATATTAAAAGGTCACAAACAAAAAGTTTGGTACAATTTTTCTACATGAATGATTCACTGGTGAAAGATTCTGCAAAAACAATCTTCAAATACTTGCCATTTGTTTACAGGGATGAGTGACATAGAATTATCAAGAATATATGGAGAAAATGGAGAAATTCAGACCTAATCTGGTTGAGAAATCACCACTGAGTCACAGTTTTACTGAGACACTTCTCATTATTCCTCCATGAAGTTCTCTGCGAGAGACGCCCCACCACTAGCCCCGTTTCTCGACATGTCCTAGTTAGGCCTGGTATTTTCTGCCTATGGCTCAGAGCTGTGCTCCAGTTCCCCTCCGCCCCCCCCTCAGAAAGCCAAAGGCAGCATCGCACCACTCCAACATGGATCACAGTGAGCAGTGAGTCCTCCTCCCAGCATGGAGAAAAATAAGATGACTCACAGCAGGGTCAACTTCATGGGCATCACTGTACTGTGCACATGTAATATAGCTTAAGTGAAGGTAGATGATGTGCAGTATAAATTTAATAACCTGTTATATGCCTAAATCATTTTTACTAGCGCAGGAAATAAGAGCTTTTCAGTAGCTACACTGCATTTCTTTTCTTCTAACAGGCAGTCTTAGCTCCTGCCTCTTTAAGGCTTCCCTCCTGATGAGCCCACTCTGTTCTGATTGGTCAGCTTCCAGGAAGCCTGCTAACGGGCAGCCATATCAGTCGTGTTAAGTTACTGCCGATGAAAACCCAATATTTTCTGCTTTTGCCACTTCATATCAAAAGCTTTTAAATTATTAGATTTCTATTGTGAAGAATTAAAGGAAATAAAATGTGTTCCTCATCGAATTAGCAGAGCTTTGTTAGCGGCACTACAAACTGGGCAACACAACAACATATGGAGATATTTAGAGCTCTTTGGTCAGTGGATCAGTTAGAAATAATACAGGGAGGAATACTACAAGCAGAAATAGTCACAGTGATGATGATGTTTGATGAAGAGCTGCAGACGACCAGCACACCTCCAACATGTAAACTACTTATTTTATTTTGCCCCAAAACAACGGAAAAATGCCATAATGTTAGCAGAGCGGAGCAGTGAACTTGCGGGCTGTACATGGAGCAGATGACCACATAAAGAAATCCATCATGAGCTGACGTCAACTCCGGCTGAAAGTAGAAAAAACTGTTGGAAACCAAGCATTCAGAGCTGTCTGAAGCAGGTGCTTTCTGATCATAGGGATTACTTCTACATATGTTTACCTCATTATCTGACACTTTGGCCACATTTAATTAGAGCTGCCACAGTTACCACATTACAGCAGTAACGCACTCACGTAACACCCACCGCAAAGTCAAGCTGATCACTGCTTCACTGCTGAATGAGTGGCTCAAGTGATGGGACATAGTTATTCTCTCAGGCTTGACATAAAGAATGACATGCCTGCCGAATGCCGACCAATATTCCTGCTGCAAAGTCGGCCTCTTAATGACAAACTGGAATAAAGATAGACATTTAGACTATAGAGGCTATATAGAATAGACTACTATGGGAATAAATGCATTTGAAAAGTTTACCGTGTTGGTCCAAATATAACACTTTTTTTTCCTGGAAATACGTGTGAAAAAGTGGGGTCATCTTATATTCGGGGTCTAGACAATTATGTGTTCACAACATATTCTTTTTGAATGGATAAAGTAAACTGACTCCTACATGGATTGTTGCATTATGGGTTGTTTGTAGTATTAATGTATTAATGTTGCTAGGCTAATGAGTGTCTTAAAGCCTGTTTATTGTGAGTGTGTTAGAGTCAGTCAGCACTAAAAGTGTTTTGTTAGTTCAGTTTAACCTGCAGGAGTTTCTGAAGGCTCGTGTAATGTGTTTTTTCGAGTGAAAATGAGTCCAAAGCGTCTTCCAACATCTCAGCTGCAGAAACGGAATATGTCAAGCTGCCAAATACCACTGTCACAGATGATAAAGAGCTCAAACAGACAAACAGGCAGTCTTATAAATGCTAACTGCTGGGGGAAATAAATTTTGACCACTGTGTGTGTGTGTGTGGGGGGGGGGGGGGGGGGGGTCATCAATCCTATAATCAGGGTGGCCTTACACTCAGGCCAATACAGTATTTAAGAACCAATTATTTTATAACATCTGAGTTTTTTTTATGATGGTTTCTGTTTGAATGGCTTTGTTAATTTATGCAGTCATGAAAAAATCAATATCATGGCAGCTCTACGTTTAATATGAACATCTGACTTTGGAACATTATATAGTGTATATGACTAAAAATAAGGAAAAGCATAATAGGTCCCCTTTAATATTTTCTCTCAATAATTAACCTCTAATGTGTGCCTTGATGTAAAATGGAAAATGTTTTATTAAAAAGCAATTACACTTACAACAAAGTGTTTGGGAGCTTGTTTACTTGGTTCATGTAACCATGGTGGCTGCTTGACCTCAGTCCCACCCAGATTCCATCCATTTGCCAAAAAGCAGCAAACCTAAATCCACATTCCAAAACTTCTGTTTGGAAACCTATTCTTGTCATTACAAACACTACAATCATGTTTTTGCACAGTCTATGAACAGGACACAGTTGCATACTTATCATGGCAGAGGGAGGAGGAATTAAATCTACAAGCAGTGTGAGCCCTTGCACCTCATGTGCGTCGGAGGAAGCTGCAGCCGAGGTATCGCTACTGGAGGTTTGTTAACACGGCTCTGAATTTTCAGGATTATTGGATAAAATGTTATTTCTTGTGTGCAGTATGTGGCGCTGTAGAGGACATATTGGAAATTGTGTATACGTTTGATGAACTATGTGTCATTTAGGCTTCACTTCCTGTTACTAGTAGGCAATACTACATAAGTGAAATATTAATGCAGCAACACATTTACCAGAGTCCAACTGACATGAATATATATATTTTCATGAATGTTGGACATTGCATATAGGAGATAACTATCACTTCCTGTGTCCACTATGTAGTCTCATTAAACATTTATAATAAATGTTTGGTCAGACAATGGAGGAGAGGGTTCAGCACTATTTCACAAGAGCTTCACTGGTGCTGACAACATTGATCTGCTCCCTAAAGTTGTGAAAGATTCTAAAGTTAGTCATTACATCGTGCACTTGCTATCACCACCACCTCCACAGAACACCACCCAAATAGTGACTTCACGACTCAATAGACCCAGAGGGAACCTGTTAGAATTCTTTGCTCCAATTCACAGCACATTACATCAGTCACTGAAGTCAGTTCATGTTATTTGTGCTTCAAGTACAAAATGCGTTGCAGTCAGAACAGGAAATGAATGTTTAGTATAAACCTAATAATACAGCACGTGTGTTCATACAGATCTCTCATTTATTAACAGCCATTCAGAGTAACTTATAACAGTCAGATAAGTTTTGCAGTTTATTATGTGTGCATGTTCACGTTGGAGGGATCAGTGCAGCACGCCGGCTGCTCTGAACCTTTTTGTGTAACATTTTATTTTAAGCTCATTAGGAATTCCCATGTGGCGATGGACTGCTAGGCTCTTTTATGTGGGAGAGAAACCAAGCTGGGTAAATGATTATTTACTATGAACATGCTTTCCCTCTCCCACAACGTGAATAGCACGGATTAAGCACTTCTGTCAAACCAGACCACCTATTCTATACCACCTAAAGTCAGGCACCCTGAGGTACAACATCCACTGTGCTGCATATCCAAGACAGCAGGGTACAGAGTGAGGCAACTTTATCATACAAACTGATACCGAAGGACTGATACAGAGCGCATAAAATTACACATGCTCTATTACGTGTAAAGTTTTAAGGAAAGGATGTAAAACTGCCACAAAGTTGACTAGTAATTAGGCCACCAACTGCTTTTCTCTCTCTGGTTTGAAACTTTTATTTACAACCCAATTACTGATGTCACTGTAGGTGTTTTGTCCTTGACAGCTGCTGGAAGACATCTGCTGTGACATCAATGACTGGAATATGGCCACAAGTGCAACATGCATCAAAGTTTCAACACGGGACGGAGTGCAGCGGCAGTTTTTCTGCCCTCTGAGATTAAGTCGTGATTTAATCTTATAGGATTATTTTTCGGTTTTGCCCTTTTTCAAAGCTCAAAATTCAAAGTGGAGCGAGACAGAACAGAGGCAGAGAGATGGGGACGACATGTGACTAAGTTCCTGAATCAGATTTGGATACAAGATGTCACTAAAACATCTGTTTCATAACTACACCACTTACTGGAAATAACAAAAGACATCAAATTAATCACTAAGTTATTTATTGGACATAATATTGATTAAAGCAAGATTATCAACAGTCCTACAAGCATTGTGCTGTCATACTTTTCATCTGGTTTGAAGTGTGTGCTCCTATGGCTTTAATAACTTTGTTTTTGTGTTAATGACGATCTTCTACACAGATAATAATATCACCAGATTCATAATACCAAAATCTTGTGTCATGTCTCTATCAACACTGTCCAAATAAGGAGATCAAATATGAACTGCTTGACTGTTAAATGTGTTAATAACAGTCTGGTGGATCTCTGGGATGATGGGCACTTATAGTGCAAAGCCAACAAAATGTTCAGCTGTTAGTGGGGAAATGAACTCTAACAAAAACGCATAACAAGGGACTGCAAATGTATTTCTGTTGCAACTAAAACTTTTCCTCTACTTACATATACACAACAGTCCCAGTAATGACTGACTTTTCTTTTCAGACCCACTGATAGTCTCTCACCAGCAAGGTGATGTTCAACATGATAGCAACAAAAAAGACCCCACAAATCACTGAAGAAAACTCCTATAGACTTAAAGATCAGGGCATACTTTAAACTCTGAATGGACATTAAACTCAGAGTGGAGGGAGCAGCGTGATGCACTTTCAGTTTTCAGTTTTAAGTGTATGATGTGAGCATATAGGAATGTTTATCGCGGTGTCATGTGCCCTTCATGTTTTTATTTATCTTTCATATCGTCAATGAGGTCGACAGGTCAATGAGGAGCCACAACATAAGACACAGAGAGAATAGGAATAGGAAGGACTGACCATGTTATCTGTTGCCAACAGAAATCCATCCCTCCATCCATTTACACAAGAGAATCTCAATCAGCAAAATCAGACCTATAGGGTTATTCACAGTTCCATGACCCTGTGTTGTTTGATAATAGTTCACCTCATGGTATATGCCTTGACAAGTGACACTACAAATGCAAATCAGCCATGAAAAGAGAGGGCTTGACAACAACTTGGATCAAATCAAAACAAAAGACAGCCAAGGTGACTGTCTCAGATGCAGCTTTTCTTCATCAAGTTGAAAAAACATTTGAGAATCAAACTTTTTATTAGACTAATTTGCAGGATATCCATTGTTAGCATTATAATGACTGTGACTGGAAAAAAAACTTCAGAAAGAGACCACGTCCAGCATGTGAGAATCCAGTCACAAAGGGTACATCAACAGGTGGACTGGCACAGACAGTCTGTGTTCAGAATTAGACTTGAAATAGCCTCCATCTATCAGGGGACAATGAGGACGCGAACATTCAGACAGGAAACTTGTGTCCCCTCTACATCTTTCTGTCTCTCTCTCTCTCTCTCTGGCTCCAGATAGGACCACATAGACAAGTGCTCCACTCAAGGTGACCCATTTAATGCTAGATGTGAAAGTCCTTTTTTCCTCTCCTGTCCCAGTTTCTGTTCACTGGGTGCAAAAATAACTGTTCCCTTCAAAGGGGGCGGATAGACTTTTTTTTTTTTTTTCCTCCACTAAATAAATCTAGATGTTACTGACAGCCACTCAGCTTATTTAGGAGGAATAAAATCTAAGCCTACAGCATCACTTCTATTATCTGTGATAACAAGGCGCCATCAGTTATGCAAGCAAAAAGCTGAAGCGATACTAAAATAATAGATTTAAAAAAAACATTTATGATCAAGACAGGACAAACAACAGATGACTGCAGAGCTGTGGTGACTCACTGGATGCTACATGGCATCTCCTAAAACAGCGATGAACTTCATGGATCTAATCAATACACTAATTACTAATTCTTGTATTGCTGTGTTATATCTCCATTTAACAACTTAAAATCACTAATAAAAGCGATGCAAACATTTAGGAATCATTTCCAGCAGTTAATGGATTTTCTCTCAGTGCACAAACTGACGTGACGTTAAAGGGTAAATCACCCGTGAGTCACACAGCAGAAAAGTGTTTCACTATTATCTGTAAGTTGAAATTAGTGACATCACAGCAGGTCAGCTTCTAGACCAACAAAGCAAAAATCAACTAGTTTAGTGATCGCTTTTTAAAAGTACAGGTTAAAAAGTTAATAACACACATTGTCGTACAAATAAATTAAAGGAATGGTTCAACAGAAGACTGATACTTGTAATAGCAAAATGTCAAACTGTACAGCATTAAACAAAAGAGAAATAACATGTTAAATAGTGAGCTTTAGAAGTGCTGCTAGGTGGATTTTGTTATCTTTGGACAGATCCAGGCTAGCTGCTTCTCCTTGTTACAGTCTTTATGTTAAGCTAAGCTAACCAGCTACTAGCTTCATATTTACCAGAGAGAGTAAAGTGGTATCAATCTTCTTATCCAACTCTCATCAAGAAAGTGAATAAGCCTGTATTTCCAAAAACAGTCCTAAAGTATTACTTTAAGCATTGTTGCCCTTGAAAATTTTGACCACATTGATTTTTAACAATAGAAACATCATTAAGCATACTTTGCACCAAATATAATCTTTTTAATCTGTGGTGAATGTATCAGGCCATATAATTTCATCATAAATGTAAACATGAGTTCACAAC
This sequence comes from Thunnus thynnus, assembly GCF_963924715.1. Taxonomy (NCBI): domain Eukaryota; kingdom Metazoa; phylum Chordata; class Actinopteri; order Scombriformes; family Scombridae; genus Thunnus; species Thunnus thynnus. Next base: position 27,480,059 of record NC_089524.1, on the reverse strand, counting down.
TTTGACATTGTCTCTGTGTTTATTGTAGCTGACGACAGTAACAGGAAGTTAGGAGCAAAAGTGGAACAAACAAAAAAATTAGCAGGTCGCATTGAGTCAATGCACAACAGTGCAGTAACTGTTGCTCTCTGTCATTAAATGTGGATTTACTCTTAAGGGATTATTTCTAGGAACTTCTTTGCCTTTATTTGGAAGTTCAAAGTCAGAGAAATGGAAATACTTTGGTGATTAATTTACTCTTTAATATGGGACAGAGAGCAGATAACTGGTACACACAATAAGTCAGGTGCTTGAGGCTGAGAGCGATACACCATAGAGGAAAGTATGGAGTATCATTCTGAAAAATACCACCGACTGGATTGTAACTACTGCTTCACCATTGGCTGAGCATGTTCACTAAGAATGGCTTAACGTTGGCATGTGTCTCTGGCCCTCAGGGGTTCCGTGAACCTAAACCATGCCAGGAAAATACAACCCCACGCCATACTAGAGCTGCCAGGAGCCTTCACCATGAGAAGCGAGCATTGTGCCTGTAGACTCCTTTTGGCATGTGCCACATATGTTCTTGCTCAATTTCTAATAATAGGATGACTCATGTGATCGCTTTCGCTTTCCACTTCTCAGGAGAACACTTGCTGTGTTATTTGCACTTTAACTCGACAATTTGCTTGTTGCCATTTAATAAAAGGACTGATTATGTAGTGCAACATGACCACGCTGTGTTTTCTACAGGACACTCTAAATAAAACTGTCTACTTACTGTATGAGGGAAAGTGATTGTTTACTTAGTTGTCTGTTGCTTCATGCGTGTCAGCTAATGCATAGCCATCCCTGTCAAGAGGTATTTTTATCTATAATCAACTCAAGCTTATGTCTTTCCCTTCGATTTTCATGCCTACATCAAATTAGCCTCTGTTCTCATGGAACTTCAGGTTCAGCAGTCTTCCTCCTCCTGTTTCAATCAGTTTCAGTTTTTATAACAAAGTTTCAATAGGTAAAAGGCTTTGTGCAAAGAGCTAAACGTCCTTGCTAAATTCTTAGCTTTAAACACAAGAAATAACATGCTCACCTGATATTAGCCTCAGTTAGTGTAAAAACACACATTTTGTGGCTGATGCAGAAAAGAAAATATAAATTGATGCAATAAAGAACAATAATAATCATCATTTTTGCTTTTTCAATATGTAGGATTTGCTGTAGCAAAGGAACAAGAACAAGAAATCCTCATCATTTCAAATATTTATGTCCATGTAAGCCTTTTTCTTGTTGCTATTTATATAATTTATATATAAGTAAATGCGACATGCATGATACATGATGCATTACCTCATGTGATTTTAAGAGCTCTGAGATTTTGAGCTCAGAAATCAAAAAGTGGTACAGCAGTTAAAAAATGTGCTGTGAAAATTGCGTAAAACCGACTGTAAACTGTCATAAAATGCAGTGACTGTGTGTATGTTATCTGGATAATAAACATGCTCATAGATTTGCATTTACACCTGCTGTCTCTCTGCTTTCTCGTCTGCATTCTGTCAACACTGTAACGGGATCTGATTTTAAATGTGCAGTATGCCAAGCACGCAATTAGGTAAGGAGGTAACAAGCCCATATACTGTCAACAAAAGCCATGTTCTCACATTTTTTGTAGATGATGACTCCTCACACACACCTGCTCTGAAATCTCCTTCAAGATCTCTTGAAGCGGTGCAGCAGTCGTCACACGCTACCATGAAACATTGATTTTATTGGTGATTTGAGGCGAGAAATATGTCTAGTTTTTTGTTGTCGTGAAGGCTTCTTTTCTCTGTGGGCAGATACTTTCTCAATGATGCAAACATACTTTATTGACTGCCTTTACACTTGTCTGACTCTGGCTGAGATCCAATCATAATGTAGCCAGAACACCTCCACAGTCAGGGCCATAAAGAGGCTTAATTTTATAAATCTCCTACGATTATTAAAGAAAAAAAAAACATATCACAGAAATTTTGTGCTTAAAATCTTCCCAACTGCATCGCTTAAGACCATGATAATCTGAGGAGACAGAGCCCTGACGCTGTCAATGTTTTACCTCCCTGTAGACTAGGCGGCCTGGGAAACCAGTTCACTGGATGATAAGCACATTCAGGGTGCCGCTGTGTGTAGTGTGCATTCCTGAGAGGTGTTCCACACTTAAATAAATACTCACCACAGCTCACCACATGTTTACCCTCACACATTTATATTTCACATACTGCAGCATGCTAAAGAACCCCCGATGGCTATGTACAAGCCTTATCCTGGATTTAGATTAGCTGTGTAACTAGAGAGAAGCCTTTGTATTTGACTTAGCTCAGAGGTAAGTTTCAACTCACTGCGTTTTGATAGGTGGACAAAGTGTTTTAATCAACAGTTCCCAAAGTTGGGTGGGAAGTCTTCTAACACAAGTGTACCAGTGGAACTAGTGTTAAACAGAAAATGTGGCCGATGTTCAAGGACAATGAAAAGAAAAAGGCACCTCAGTTACTGAATTGTTAAAAGGCTTACATACAGTATTTATGTAACAAATATCCAGGAGCACATGAAAAACATGTGGAAAGTTTCTAGTTTGAATGTAAAACTGTTATTTTCAGGGTCAACTGGGAGGGGGGGGAACTTGCTCTTTAATCTCAAGTGAGCAAACATACTTTCAAACATGTGTCAGTGAACTCTGGGTCATACTGGAGCAAGCAAAAAAGGGTGGTTTCCACTCTCAGTATTGATATTCCCAGTTTCGTCAACACGATGAATAAACAAGCAAAACGCAGCCATCAAATATCACTGAGGTCACAGCGTTGCTTTGAATCACTGAAAACACACAAGCACTATGAGCAAGCAAAGACAGAGTGTTCAATATGATTCTGTGCAAATAGGCGCGGCAACATATTTTATTTCATAAATGACTAAAAAGAGAAGAAGCACTAACTAACTCATCATAAACGGTCAAAGATACCACAATGACAAGAAACGAGAAGTAGAATTTACAAAAGTATAATTAATATGCTACTATAGTCCTCGCAGGTGCAAATGGGGGAACGTTTTATTACTCCATCACTAAATCTCACACTTACAAATTGTGTTTCTTGTAGGGATCTATTTTGGTCCATCAAAAACAGATACTTGCAAGTTTTATACCATACTATCTAAAATCTATTTGTGAAATCTCTTTTAGCTTGACATTTTTGTTTTAAAAGCAGATGTACAGCTCCACACATATGATTAGGTTCAGTAACAAAAGCTTACAATAAATTTGCATGTTTAATAGGGTTTTATCAAGCTTCAACAAGCATGCAAAAATGACCTGGAGCATCCTTGTGGCTCAGCTGGCTCAGCTTGAAAATGGTATCCCCCTTATTTCCTGTCATCATAACACAATACAACACTGGATTCACAATAGAGAGGAGACCTTAAAAAAAAGAATAAGTGAACCCAAATATGATCTTTTGGTGATCCACTTACATGGACAAGAACTTAAAGGCAGATTGAGTAGGATTTATTGGTTGCGGTTTGTAAACACAACATTTAAAAGTTGGCCCGTCCTCCCTGGCTCGACAACACCAGAAGCGCTACACTGCAGTGCAGCGCTATGTCGCTACGTTTTTATAGAGTCCTGCCCTCACACGCACGCTGTTACTGGCTATCTGCTACACACTCACTGCCCAAAGGATGACGCTCAGAAACAAACAACAGATACAGGTCGAGGGCAGAATCTCTGCAGATACTGACACCACCACAGACCTCTAGTGGGTCATAAGTAATGATTGAGAGGAATCATTTTTATATGAGTCTATACATTGTTTTTTTTTTTAGGAAAATCCTTCTCATACTGCCTTTAATAAAACATGAGCCAGAACTACAAGACAAAAGCTTCTCTGTGCCCCAGTGTGTTCAGGCCTTTCATCATAACAGCATGTTGCAGTTTCAGTCTGAGCAGTCTCTCAAAAATTTGGCAAGAGTAAGTGAGACAAGAGCCTCAAAAAACAGTGGTAAGGTAGTCACAAAATAAATATGTCCCTACAAGGACCCTGGTAATACCAACAGAAACTGGAAGGCTTTCAACTTCCTGTTTAACATCATTTTGTCACTTTTAAGTGATTTTGTATGACTGAATCTGTTAGACAAGATGTCACTAGACATTCGGACAAGAGAGTATACAGCCTTCCTGTTAGATTTATTAAATGATGTTTAAGCGGTTCTGTCAACCATCATTTAATATGAAAACAAGCATATTTTGGACCCACAATCAGCCATAAATAGATGTCAACACACACCTTTTTAACACACAAATGCCTGTCATTGTCACAGCCAAGAAGAGATCTCATACTCATCCAAGGCTTGTATTGGCAAACTCCTCTTACAATGTCACACACACACACACACACACACACACACACACACACGCTTCAGCAATAATAGCCCACTCTGACAAATGTAAGTCTAATCTATCATACTGATTCTGTGTTGTGACTTCAGTAAAAATCAATGAAAAAGAGTCACTCATGCTTAAATAATTATAAAGAAAAATTTACATGAATCATCCACATCCACTTATCTGCTTAGACCTAATAGGCTACTGAGAAGATTGTTCCTGAAACCTCCAAAAAAAAATGTCACCAAAAACTCCTCAGGCATTATCCCTCTCTGTGTCACTTCCCTATGTCCCATTCAGCCCGGCTGATGCTCAAATCTGTGCGCGGATGTTGTGAAGCATGTGTGGGGTACGCAATGCACATTTTAATCCAGCAGCCTAGATAGATTCAGATTATTGTGTGGAAATTGGTGAATGCACGCTAGTCTATTTTTATCGTTTCTGTATCGGGCCCCAGATCTTTCTTGGATCTAATTATTCCTGTTAAATACATGTATTGTATAAACCAAATTTGAGGGGCGTGCCACTGGTGAAATAAGTACGTTCTGTAAGCGCGAGCAGCTGCGACTAGGCAGCAGTTGTTACATACAAATGCAGCCATTTTCTCTGGCCAGCACACATTCCTGCCCACAGTCACAGCACCATAAAACCTTCGGAAAGCTTATGTGCGATTCTGCTTTGTGAGTGTCGGCACATGTGTGTTTGTGTGCTGTTGACTGTGTGCCTGCGTCTGTGTGTATGCACACATAATTATGCGGCATAGATCTGTGAGTTAGCCCTTGAAAAAACATGTTGGTTCATTCACACTAACAATACAATATTTTCCAGATGGCACTGGTCCATATTGATCCGCAGCCAGAGAATTCATCCTCTTGTGCTTTCACATGTCAAGCTATAAAGTTACCAACAGATATTCTATCAAAACTGCATATATTATTGAATTTCCAACACACACACAAGGCCCGCAGAACGTGTAGCAAAATGTCAGACTTCTAGGGGATTGTTATTCATTTGTTAGATGCCAGAGAAATAGTAAAAAGTAATGATCTAATTAAAAAGACATTCCAAATTAGCTTTACACACTAATGTCAAATCCACTAATGGAAACACTGCTACTAACTGATCTCTTTAATTGTTTGTTTTTTTAACTACAGCACTTTTGCCTCATTACAGACAGTAAAGAACCAATCAACACATCGATGGAAAGTGAACAGAGAGCCATTAGGATGGTGAAATCTGTACCTGCTATGAGGCTTGGATGATCTGCTACCTCCTTATTCATTAAATCATTTCTACAAATCGTGACTATTCTTTAATAAGCAGCATCCAAATGAAAGATAGAAGTCAAACTCAATTAGCCTTTTTTCACAAAATGATGATCAGTCACATATTTAGAGAACTCAGATTTTTAAGTGATTTGGTGGCATCGACTACACTGTTAATTAATGTTCCACTATGTTCAACAGCTTGTTGATAACTTTAACAAAAATAGGACAAACATGCTGAAACATGTTGTGGATACAGCAATGAGAGCATTGTGTCTCATCATTTGATCCATTGTTAAAATAGAAATACTGATCAGTGGAACTTTAATAATTGTAGGACAGGGCAGGCTGTGGCATTTTATAACAAAAGATAACAAACATTATCTCTGTACAAATTTACAGTGTGCATATAATGTTGCTCAACTGCATATTAATGTGTAATGTATTTTAACTAGAGCCCTAGACAGATATTTGAGGCCAATATTGATATTTGAGAGGTTTTTTTTATTAACTAAAACAATAGATCAGCAGATTCAAAAAATAGCATTTTAAGGGCCCATTTGCATTTCATTACATTTGGTTTTTAAAGAATTACATCTAAGATACGTACTGAGTGCAACATTTTACAGTTGAAAAATCAACTTATCACTGTTCTCTTTTGGACAAACTATCTAATGGTAACAAGGCAATCTCTAAATTACCACAAACACACTGCATCTTTGGCAATGTTTTTGCAATTTCTTGTTACTTAATAGCCACTACATATGCCAGATGTGACTGAACAGATGTGATTGAGTAATATGTACCAATGATATTGGCCCAGCTGATGTATCGGTCTGGTTTTAATTTAAATGGCCTCATGGATGTTGAATACTGCGATTATGATTATAATGATGGATTTTCACACAAATTAACACAATAACGAAATTGTTACAGACAAAGCAACAGCCTCCATCTGTTGTGTGGACTGAATTGAGGCCTACTGATGTGAGTTCTGTTGTGTAAAATGGAGACATTGGCACTTGCAGCTGCCTAGGCCTAGGATCAATCAGTCTGAATAATAAAGCCCAGTAATTATAGGCTGTGATTCCGGCTTACAGCAGGGTTTTCCTCTTTTTCCTCACTTCTGAGTGCTTGCGCAACATCAAGTCTGGTGCTGTTGTCTTTTACGATTCTCACACTTCAGCTAATTCGCTGGCATTAGAAACCTGGCTAATGGATACACTGAGTAGGGTCATTGCTGTAATAAACATTGTAATGAAGGCATATGCACGGCAATTTGCAGAACAAGAACACCATGAAGAATTTTGACGAGGAAAGGCTCAGAAAGTGTTTTGTCTGTTTCCCGCAGATCTCTGTAAGTAGGAGGTAGTTAGTCTCTCTTATTCACACTGGATTGCTGTCAATTCCTGACACAGCCTCTTCCTTAAATGGACTGAGATGACAAGGCTATTACTGCAGTGTGTGTCGTCTGCTTTTCAAAGTCCTGCTGTTTTTTTGTTTTGATTTTCTTTTTGTGGTGCTAAAATATTAATTGCTTCAAGACGAACTATTACAGACACATTTACATGAATGAAAATACATGAGGTGGCAGAATAAATAATAGCCAGAGAGAACTTAAGTTGAAAAATGTGCTGCCATTCAAAGCAGATCCTCTCACTGATTAACCTGAACAAAGACAAAAGGACTATAACCAATTATCCAACCATCCATGGGAGCCACTTGAACCAATCCAATAATTCTTAGGCAGAGGACCACTGCAGTACACTAAAGTGGAGAGACTAGCTGCATGAAGACCACTTGCTTCAGACAAACCTCCTTTAAAAACATATTATGTTGGTGCGCCCTGGTAGCCTATTGGTTAAGATGCATGCCATATAATCACAACATCTGCAGTTCCAATCTGGCTGTTGACTCTTGTTGCAGGCCCCCACCCATCAACCCTCAATTCCTGTCATCTCTCCACTGTTCCTATAATAAAGGCATAAAATGCCCCCAAAAATATATATATAAAAATACATTATTTTCTTAAGATGCTACAGGTCTTTCTTAACCTCCAACAAGCATAATGTGAAGTCAATTAGCTTTGATATCTATATTAGACTTATACAAAGGACCCGCAACCTCCATCCTTAGAGGATAAGTCTTACAATTTTCTATATTTTTCTATGTATGTATGTCATGCAACGAAAGCTTTAAAGGATGGGTTTACAGTTCTTCAAGTCTGTCTTAAAACAACAGTCAGGTGTCCATATGAACAGTGAGAGAGGTTTTCCTTGCTGTAATCATTCCTCCTGTTCATACTGGCTATTACAAGATCCCCTACAAATGTGCTTTCAATGTAAGTGGGCAAAAATCTACAGTGTGTCCACACAGTCATTTTCACAGAAATGCATTTAAAAGTTTATCTGAAGCTTATATAGGGCTTCGTCAGTCTAAGTATGTCATATCAAGTGCATATCTGCCACATTTACAGTCTTTTTAGCATCAAAATCCCTCATTGTGTTTCCTCTGACAGTGTTTCCCTGTTGAGCTGCAGTGGAGGTATAGTAACAAAAAGAGAGACTAAAAAGACTGTAATCTTGAAAGATATCTACTTGATTTGACTCATTTGGACGGTTGAAGCTTCATATTGGTTTCTGATAAACTTTTAAATACATTTTTGCACAGAAGGAAGACTGTGGAGTTTGGCCCCCCATCACTTACATTGTAAGTGCATTATGAAGAGATCTTCTAATAGCCAGTATGAACAGGAGGAATGATTATAGCAAACCTATTTCAACCTATTTCAGTGTTCATTTGGGCACCTGACTATTGTTTTAGACAGACTTATAAAATTGTGAACCCGTCTTTAAAGCTTTCGTTGCATGACATAAATAATATAACCAGATAAGGATCAAGAAAGAAGTTGACTTGATTATACCAAAATTTATAAGATCTTACCTTGTGTCGGCACTTCAAAACAACACCATAGGCACCTAAAAAGGAAAAGGAAGGCAAACAGGTTTAACTCTGAGATACACCGCAGCTAATCTTTCCATGAATATTTAAAGTATTTATGTATTCCAAAGGCTACTACTGCTGTTCTACTTCACTTGAAAGCAGACCCTCATGAAATAATAAAAAAATGACAGCATAAATTCAGTTAAAAAAAATGGGATTAACAATGCCATGACTTACTGTCATAAATAAAGCAAGACTAGCTACATTTAGAAAATTTCTCATTCTCGCATGAAGTGAGCCAGCCAACAGTGAATGCCCTTTTGCTAACAAGAGTAAGACCCCCAGAGCCTGTTTTATTTCAGTACATTGCTACAAAGTGAAAAAGGTTTTAAGAGAACACTTTTTGCGCTCACATGTTCACATGAATTAAGGAAAAACATCCCCCTCTATATAGAGACAGGTGGCTCACAAAGTAGGACACAAGTGTTGGCAAGCTACTGTAGTTCTGATGTTATCGACCCTGGCAGTCATACACACACATCCCCTGAGGGTTCAAGAGGAATTCTTGGACCGAGCGGGCATACGACGAACTGCTCACTGCTCCTTCACAACCACATCAGTGCCACAAGACACCATCTAATCTCTTATACACTTACTGTCTTTCTAACACAGTTTTCTAAAGTACTTCAAATAGAGTAGACAGATAAGTGCACCTTTTGACTCCAATGGTATTAAAAAAATATAAGACCATAGATTTTTTTTTTGAACATATAAACTACTTCACATGATGATTGTATAAAAATGCCATACATTTAACTTCTTGCATAAAAAATATTTGCTATTTGTCAGCCGACTTTCAAATCTTGAATGTTGGTGTTTGCCAAACGTGATTAAACATATCAAAAAGGAAGTCAAATCCATTACTACTATATAATAACATGACTTGACAAAAAATATTATATGTGATGATGTGCTAAAAGATATAGAACTGCCATAATAATTCCCCCCCAAGCAATTTCCCTCCTCAGATTATGGCGCTGTAGATAATCACATAAGATTCTGTATTTTTTTAATTGCTGGGCTGAACCATGCAGCACTCAGCCCTAAATGATGAACAAAATTGACTGACCTCAAGATCACTGAGGAAAAATCTATGATGCTGCATCCATTGAAGCGCACTGTGCCATGAGTGCAGAGGCAGTAGAGCTGGACTGAAACACTTGTACAACTTTACAGTTTAATGTGGCACCAAAAAGTGCTGCCTTCCTTTCAGTCCTACTCATCGTTGGACAAGCGATCTTTTTCAAAACCCAGCTCAAAGTTTCCCTGTGTCTTCTAGCGACGTATTATGCACACATTATAACATTTCTAGGATGTAGGCGCAGCGGTGTAAAAACTGGGACAAGTGGGTGGCCTCACCTCCGGGCCTCTGCCACTTTATATCGAACAAATGACTCAAGGAAAAAGAAGAGCCATGAGAAGCTTTTCAGGGGAATCTGACTATCAAATCATCCTGTCTCATTGATATTTACAACAATAAAACTGAATCCCTAAAACCACCTCCACTTACTTCTACACTACCAACACAAGAGTAGGAATTCAGGTCACAGTACTTACCTTCAGTTTTTTCCACATTAAGCTGTTCCTAATGAATAAATATATTAAAAATGGTCCTTGACCTTACTGAATGGCACTAACATGAACAGAAGATCAGGCTTTTAACGGCCTTGTCCTGCAGGCAAATTGGATAAAAACAATCAAATGATTACTCACTGAAAAGCCCTACAACAAATTTGTGAGTGCACATGAAAGGCTGTTGTTGAAGACTGGACCGGATTAGTAGTCAGTGACATCTGTTGGCGATTGACAGTGTGCAAAATATGCTTTTACATTCCACATTGTTACGTTTGTAAAAAATTAGCTTGCTCACCTTCACCCACAATCCCAAGGACTTCAAATTTATTCATTACATCACCGATGTCAGGGATCTTCATGAAGTCAAAAGGTACGTTGCATGAGGTGCATGGAGCTCAGACGGAGGGGGCCCGGCTACAGGATGGCGTGAGGCGGCCAGCTGTTGGCTCCTGAGAGGCAAATGCCAGCTGTGAGCCATATCCCTCGCCACATGACTTCTCCAGTGGCTCACTTTTACCTGCACAAAAATGCAGTAAATTAAAATATATATACGCCTTACTTACCCTCAACAGTGCACTAGCATCATTTAATGCCATTCCCAGATGTGAAATACTGTAGCTTTGTGTCTGTTACTGCCAGATACCAAGAAACCAAATATTAAATGGATTGCTGTGAGCCGACAATTTATTGTGAAACGTAACCTTTTTTAAAAAACATCCTCATCAAAGATCAAGAAATGTACTTTTTTAAGCTGTCAGAGTTGATCAGTTGTATCTCAGTGACACAAATGTGTATGTAAGGTGGAATAAGGATGAATAGGTGGTGCTTTGATTTAAAGGGGAACTCCAGCGATTTAGCATTGCACTTTTATAAAGTTGGGAAACTTGAGAGAAACAGATAACAAAAAAAAAAAGAAATTTATGCAATATTCTGACTTTTAGACACAATTAAAAATCAAGGTAAAAAACGCTGGATCCTACAATTCCCAGAAAGAAATTTAATAATCTTAATCTTTCATTAGACCTTCCCTGCCTGTTAAATGCCCTCATTTTTTAAACTCTTAATACTAAAACACAGCTTTTCTGTTAAATATTATATTACCTTAAATCAACATAACCCTGATGACATCATCTGGGTTATTTTTTCCAAGCTCACAAAGCTTCCTCCAGAGCCACAGAAGATATAATACAACTGTTTTCACAGGCTGAGTAGCACTCTCCGTGACAAGTAAACACTCTTTAACATAAATTAGGTAAATAGTTAGATGTCATCATTTATCTGTTTGTGAAAAATAGACCAAATTTAATCAACCAACATTTTATCTAAATTTCATCTTGCAGTATACCTACCTTTTTCAGAGTGTGAAACAGCACCACGCAATCTCTTAATGTGATCAAAGCATCTCCTCTGGTATCCACGCTCTCTTTACTCTTATTGAATCAGATAAGATTCCAGATACCACTCTCTCCATTTCATTCTCTCCTTGCTGGAAAGCTCAAGGACTCACATAACCTACTCACACTCCCAGTCTCCTACGGTGCTGTGGGCACGGGAGCTGCTCATCAGTATGCAAAACCTCGGCACCAAAATAAACTCTCTGTGTCTCCCAGAGCACTAAACACCACTGTGTGGTCTATTACTCCTTTATCTTACTCAGCTGCAGACCAGTCAACGCAGGTAAACTGATAGCAACTGTAGGTAAACTTGAGGGGGATGATACAAGGTTGGTACACTGATCTCTTCAGGGAAAATGCCTGCATTCATCTATTCTTTAAAAACACAAGTGTGGTAATGTGCTTCCTCCTTCTCCTCATTTCCCAACCCACATGCAGTGGCACGCAGCCTGTTGTTTTTCAGAGCAGATTTTAGCCATCTCCCCTCCAGGCCCAGACCTAGAAGGCTAATATGATCAGGAATGCACTGGGCATTGCTGTGGATCATATATTTTGTCTCTATCAACAGCATGACTCATGCGTGGTAATAGACTGAGGGATTCAAAACACAGTGCTTTTAAACCACTTCACATGATCAATGCACTATTTTAAGGCTAAATTGCTTTTATAATCATTCAAATTAGATATAGATGTTTGAAAAACAAGGGATCCAGTTTACAACATCACTGACGTTTGAGGGTTTCTTTTGACTACACATTTTTTGAGAGCATAAAATTAGAACAACAACTAGCAAATATCAAAATGCACGTAGAAGGTTGCATTGTGATGAATAATTTCAAAAGAACTGCTGTAGATGTATCTGTCTGTCACACTCTTGTCCTGTTGCTACTTGTTAGAAATGTCTCACATCCTGAACAGGTGAAAAAAAAAACAATAAGCAGGGCGAAATGTGTCTTTGAAATGATTGTTTTTAACAGGCACTGTAGCTGCTTGTACTGTGTGTTCAAGTGAGAGGATCACAGAGAGAAAGAGAGACAGAGAGAGAGAGAGAGTGGGTGTGTGTGTGTGTGTGTGTGTCAGCGACGACTGCCCACAGAATGAATGTAGCACCCACATTTTCAATACAGGGCACCAATAAATCCAACAAGTCAAACATATGGCAACATTGAAGCCAACTTAGTATCAATTGCCTCACATTAACAGCTTTCTAGCCTGGACTCTGGTTAGTTACGTTGTAATTGTGTTTCCTTGGTGCTCTGCCTGATTCACAAAACACACAAAACCGCAAATTAGCTAAAAACAAACCTCAAGCTTGGTAACGTTGCCTTTCTGTTCAGCTTGTACTCAAGATATTCACATTATACGTATAGCTTACAACTCTTATCTATGTTAAGATAAAATAAACTACTCACTCAGTCAGTATTTGGGGAAAAAATGATGGAAGTGGGCCCATATATCCACCCACCAACGAAGATATTTTCATTGCAGCAGGCAGCTACAGTAACTGGATCGTGCGGTTGACAAGCTGCAAGCAGATCACCAGGCAACAGTTTGAGTGACGTGACGGCGGCCAATGAAAACGACCGGAACGCTTGTTTATTCGAACGCCCCCTCGATTCGAACCAATCACAGAGCAGAACGATGCAGGGGCTGAAAAACTGTGCTGCGGTCTGACGGTGTTTTGTATGAGGTGGGATATTATTGTTCTAATTTCTCAATTACATAATTCACAATATCACACCCTGCGTTCAGTATGATCACACAGTTTATCTAAAGGCCATTCCAAAGCTCATATAGGGCAAGAAACTACGTTGTGAGAACGTCACAGAGCAACAAAATTCTAAAACAGTGTCAAGAAATTCAAAACTGGGCTACATAAGTGAGGAGCAAAGGAAACCTGTCTTCATCCCTCACCATTGTCTTAAGGTTTTTAACACTTACGGCAATATGACATTTTCATCCTCTTTTTTTTTTTTGAGAAAAATGAAAAAGTAGGAAGTAAATAAGAACTTTAGAGCTTAAAGCCTGCCCCAACAAGAACAAAGTTCATCCCATATGTAGGTTAGACAATTCCACACATTATAAACCTACAAATGTGCACAGATTAATATTATTCAGCTATTTAAAAAAAAAAAAAAAAAAAAAAAGATTTTCCGAGTGAACACCCAGCTCAGATAAATGATTTTGAACTCGTATGAAATGTTTTCTATGTTCAGTAGAGCTTTTTTAGGTAAAATGAATGTCTACTGAATTAAATACCAAAACAGCTCCTAAACCTTGAGATTATATATATATATATGCTGTGTACTGTACCATATGATCATGGATAGAAAATAAAAAGCAGTAGCCTACACTTTACTTTTGCATACATTAAAGTGAGTACAAAGCCAAGGTAAACAGCTGATAAGTTCCTGTTTGTACTGTATCTTATCTATAACTCCCTAACTCCATTCAGTCCAACTCTGAGCTGCTGACATTCAAATCACTCTATATATGATAACACAACACGCCATGTTTGTGTTATCAGATGAAACCATGCTGCCACCCACAGGATGAACCTAAAATTGAAAAAAAAAAAAAACAACGAAATGAAGAGTACTATAGTGTCTGAATTTATCTTCATGTATTTCAAATATTTTTATGGGATGAATTAAAGTTGATGTGCTTTGAATAAGATGGAATGGAGCAAGAACTTGTTTATGTAATAACATAATCAATAACTCTACCAAGTCCATTGGTTTTCTCACTGGTATTCATAATGCTTTCGGAGGATCTGCCAGTGATGACATTTGTTTATTTACACAGTCCATAATGTGTAGTTGGCCCACAAAATATTTCCAAAATTTATTTTTGTATTTAATCAATTGGGTCTTAATTGATCTACAGGAATGTGTCATAATTTGTCATCACAATGTGGCTATTAGAACGACCGTTAATGAGACGAACCATCCCAGAGCTGTGATTGCAGCTCCAACATCCCATTACTCAATCAGCATGGGGTAAACTGCAGTAAATACCCTCTGAAGATATCAATTTCTACATGAAGCACTTGAAACCAGGTGATATTCCCATCATAGTCCACTGGCTTTATAAGCCTTCAGAAAGAAGAAGAGTGTTTATCAAAGATCAAAGAGGGTCTTTTTTGTTGTACAGGTCTATTTTAAAAGCCAAACTAAAATTAGTGTTCTTCATTTGCAACTTTCTTAAGAAATGTCTTATAGCTTTTCTAACAAGTTAGTAATTCTATGTAGGCCATGGCACTCACATGTGGTAGAGCAGTGTGATGCGGACAAATTACCCTCCTGATAAATAAAATGTATCAAAAAATAATATTAGAGTAAATACAAATGAGGTATAAAAAAAAAAGATATTAAGAAAAGTGAGATTGGTTTGTTTTATTTTACATATTGTGTTTTTGGTGTTTCCCAGTGGTTTATTATTATTATTTTTGATTAATTGTTAATTAGCTACTGTAGGTCTCAATAGTCTCATGCAGGTCTCCTCATGCTTGTGATTGGGTCTCCCTTAATAAGATAATGATTTGACATTGCTGCTGTAAGAGACAAGTAAGATGTCCTCAATAGAAACTTCAGTTTCACTATTGATACAAGAGACAAAACATTTATTTTGAGGATGATTTTGCTGACTTATGATGAGGGTGAGAAAGTCCTATAACTGGAAATATTTATAGGAGTATAATAGCACAGATCTCCTCAACACAAGGGCTAAATGTTACTGGGCTAATAGATTATCTGCAATATCATGTGTTAACATTTGCCAATGGAAAAAATCCAGTCTTTGCTATGTTTTGTATATAAGAAATAGATATCTACATTTGTCAGCAGTTTTCACAGTGGTATTGTATATCCAAAACATTGCTTAAAAGCCTAATGGACACATCATTTTTAAAATCACTGGTATTCCTAAATACACATATTGTATAACATTGTGCGACTCCAGCTGTGAAAGCATGGACACAGTGTGTGTCCAGCATATTCTGGCTGCAGATTTCCTGTAAACTAATGGAGAATAAACACGGGATGATGATTCACAGACACTGAAAATGAACAATCGCAACCTCAGCGGAAGTGGAGGAAGCATTCACATCCTTTACTGACATGGAAGTACTAATATCGCAATGTAAAATACTCCATTACAAGTAAAAATATTGCATTTAGAATCCTATCAGCAAAATGTATTTAAAGTATCCAAATTAGAAGTACTCAATACCGAAAAATGGTCCCTTTGAGTGTTAAACTATTACATATTTTACCATTGAATGATGCATTAATACGTGCGTAGCATTTTACCTTTGTAGTTGGTAAAGATGGACCTAATTTATTTGACATGTTAGTTGGTTTAATTGATGAAATACATCTTATTTGATCATATATTTTGTCTGTAACATTTTAATTGGTAAATTAACTAATATCAGTCAGATAAATGTAGGCTAGTGGAGAACAAACTGTATTTCCCTCTGAATTGTATTGAACTAAAAGTAGCAAAAATGGAAAGCAAAGAACCTTAAATTTGTACTTGAATAAAATACTTGAGTTACATTCATCTGAATCACTGCTGAAGATTTTGGCATACCAACTACTTTGGTGCTTTCCCTCAGTCTCAGTGGAACTGAAAGAGCTACCAACGGCAAATTGCAAGTATTTTAAATGGGACACAGATATTAGTACCCTCATTACGTATTTATCATAGCCATGTGCTATTATACAGTGTTTACACAGTTGCTGACTGCTTCAGAAGTGTTCCTGTGTGCTGGACTCTGTTTTATAATTATACCTGGGGACTCACCATTTATGTTGACATGGTTAGACTCTTCTAGACTTTATTGGAAGCGTGGGCGGGGGAATACACAGGGTCTGAAACTGACATGGGACAGTGATTCTGAGTCATGTTCTGCTTTTTGCTTAATATGATGACTCATTACTCCCTATTTTAATCAAGAATGCACTGGAACTTTTTTCACACATACCCTTTACAAATTGTCAAACTGTCATAAAAATTAAGTTTGTATTTATTTTAGTTTAGTTTGGCACCAGTATTTTTGCCTGAACTTGCTTTAATTTAGTCCCCCCCCCAATATCTTATTAATCATTGTTAAACCCTGAATTCTTCAAATATTAAAATCTGATTTTTAGATTTAATATTAAATATCTAATTATCTGTTTTGTATTTTATTATTCCAATACATTAATAATGATATTTAAATTTCAGGTGTACAAAAATATTAAATATGAAACACGTTCTTCTATTTAATACAATTTATTTATTTATTTTGTACTCTATTATTGTACCCCACTGGGTGACATCATTCAGTGGTAATGTTTTTCTTCCACACATTAGAATATTGTCCTTAGTTGTTCATTCAAATTGGTACGAGTGGAAAGAGTCCCACTTATAATATTGAAATTTAGTTAACATCTTTTTTAAAACATTCACTGACAATTTGTGAGCAGTTTTGAACCACAGCAGGACGAGACAAAATGAAGATGGGTAACTTGTGCTATTTTTTAGAATCCCAAATTACAGGCAGAATGTCCCAGAAAGCTGATTGGATAAACCGAGTAAACCGTTTTCTGATTGGCTGTAAGTGTGACTATCAGGAGAATTTATTGGCCTTACTGAACTGCACGTCCAGCCCATCTCTCTTCTTCGCTTGTCGTTGCCCTCCGTACATCACTATCTTTGGCATATATTACATGCGTGTAAGCATACACTACAAGGGTGAAAAAAATGGCAGCTGACGAATAGAGAAAAGTGTGTGGATCTTCACTCGATTTATCCAGAGAAACACGGCACCTGTAAGTTTATTCTTCACAGTAAAATGATATTTAGTTTAGGAAGAATGTCAGTTGAAGCCACACGACCTGGGTTATGTGTAAATCCTCCTTGATAATATGGAAAGACACTGCTTTCAGTGGGGTAACGTTAACGCGAAGGTTAGCCAACCCAGTTATTAGCCAGCAGCAGTAACTAGCAAATCAGGCAGTCCCAGTTGTCAACATTGGGCCCAGACTATTACCTGGAACTGTACGGCGTTAATGTTAGACGTCATACGGCATCCGAGAGCAAATATATAGTTATTAAAATGACAAAATATGCTTTAACTCTATCTAGAAAGTAAATTAATACCTATCTCGGGTATTTCGCTAACCCAAAGCTAACGCTAGCTGTTACCAGTAAACACAAACGCTAGATGTGAAGTGACACAATCAGCTAACAGTTAACATCGATAGGTAGAGTTGGTGAGAAAAAATATTAGGAAGTGGTGCTATTAATGTTTTCACAGATAACCTATATAAAATATACGTGTTATAGGTAATAACCAGCTTTCTAAATGAAACGTTAACATTATTTTGGGCTCATAGAGCGGTAACGTATTAGCTTCATTAAGCTATTCAAAATGGCTCATTTACCGTCAACGTTAATGGGTTAGTTAGTTAACAGACGCTTTTACTGTCAACGGTCAGTTGACGTAAATGACACGCAGTCATGTTTTGTTCGTTATACACCCCTAGAGGTGTGGGACAGCTGTTTTTTTTTCTTTTTTCTTACCAAACTCGGTAATAATTCTCCAGAACCTCGATCATTACGTTCACAAGTGAATGTAGTTGTAGCAGTGTTTCCCTGAAAACGGGTAATGCGGCGGAATGTACACAACGTGAAACACATTGTCACATGGGCTGTCCCCAGCAATCTATACCACAGGCCTGTCGTTATAGTGTGAAAACCTGTTAAAACTCTCCAAAAAAAAAGCCCTTCCTGTCTCTGTGGGAGTGTCCATGACTGGAATACCACATCAATAAGAGGTTCTTTTTCTTCAGAAAATCAACAGAAGATAGTTAACACAAGTAATGACATGTTACAGTATGGTAACATCTGTATTGTAATTTGAAAACTACTCATTTATGCTGTCAACATCTTCTGTTTTTGGAGTAAATGAAAACAATTTTGATATTTAAGTAATTTATTAAGAAAATTTAACAAATATTCACTGTTTCCAGCTGCTCAAATAGAACTGAAATGATTAGTTTGTTTGTTAATCAGCAACTATTTTGACAATCAAATAATCATTTTAGTCATTTTTTTAAGTGAAAATGCCGTAAAATTCACTGGTTCGACCCTCAAATGAGATGTTTCTTGGGTTTCTTAGTCTGCTATTATAGGGTTTGGACTTCTGATCAGACAAAACAGACAAAACAAAGTGTTTGATCATGTCATCTTGGACATTAGGACACTGTGGTGAACATTTCAAAATTTTATGTCACAAATGATTGGAATCAAAAAGACTAATCGCTAACGAAATGTAATGAAAAGTTTAGTTGCAGACCTACTCTCAAATGTCAGAATTTGCTGCTTTCTTTGTTTCAAATCATGGTAAATTGAATATCTGAGTGTTGGACTGTTGGTTGGAAAAACACAAGCAATTTTTTAAAGTTCTGGAAAATAGGGACAATTTGTAGACTAAGCAATATAATATAGCCTAATAATTGGAGAAAAGTCATATGTGTATAATTTTGAGGCCCTTGTATTTCATATTGTAGGCTGATGAATGAACTGATGAATCTCTTTGGAATTATTGTGTGTGCTGCATTTCACAGGAATTATTTTCACCCTTGATATTTTTAGGACAAAACTTCACAGGCACAGAGGCATACTGGGTCAACATCCTGCGTCTTGATTGTCATCATTTACGTGTCACCATTGGTCGTCAGCGTCAAACTGTCACCATTGGTCATCAGTCACCATGGGGAAAACTCCGCTAAAAGGCAAGCATACGTCACTTGACTATGTTTGATAAAGACGGTGTTCGGTGGTTATATTGGCTCTGAATAAAAAAGATTTGTACTTTGTAACTAAGGTGTCAACTGAATCTCTGTAAAGCACACCTGTAGCAATCAAATCATCAATATGCCATTTCTTCCAATTTAGTCTTATTTCAAGACCCTGCAAACCCACACAGGTGTTTCACTTACTGTCTGATTAGACCTTTGTTCAGGTTGAAGTTCTGTGGAGCTTCACAGAAAATTATGTGATGTCATCAAAATGTATGTAACGATAATAAAGGTGTGTACATTCCCACACAGTTTTGAGGTGAGCTATAATCAAGTACAATAAGTGAAAACACCTGTTTGGGTATACATATTTCATTCAGTGTATGACATTAACGCCCTCAGAAATCCATATTTATTACCAGTGTTTAGACTCTTATTTCATATTAATACATGTATATTGTTTGTTACAATCTTGGAAGTAGTTTGATTACATTAATTTTTTTTTTCCCCCATCATTTTTAGATCAGAAAGATGGCAAAAAAGAGAAACCAGGAAGGACAGTTCCACCAACAGGTACAACTCCTGCAACAGCAAAAGGTGAACCTTTTTAAAAATTGTATTTGATCATTTAATTGATATTTATTATCCAGACTGAACATTGTACCACTATTAATGGTGTTCACCGTGATTTATGACTTTCCCTTGGATTAGACTTAGCTGTTTGTGGTGTTTACATTATTGTAGTTTTTTTACCTTATAAATTACAAGCCATTGTTTTGAGAGCCAAATTCTACCACCTTTCTAAAGTTTGCTCTTCATGCTAACCTCAAAATTCATTGACAGATTAATATTGTAGCATACTGCTCAAGCCTTTTAACTGGATTTTATGTAATCTTTTATGTAAAAATAGTATAATAATAGGTTGCATTTAACAGCAGTCAGAAGTGCAAGAACAGAAGTGCAAATGTTTCACTATTTTTGGATTTCTCTTTAGATGCTTTCAGCTGGGAAGAATATCTAAAAGAAACATCAGCTACACCAGCTCCACCAAGCTGTTTTCGTCAGGTATGTGCTCCTGGATTCATTAAATATTCACCAGGGATCATTTGCATTAAGAGAGACCTCGTCTAGAGTCATATTACAAACTGAATTGGGATGTTTTGTCATCATGGTTGATAACAGTTAGCAAATTAGAGAAACCTGCAGTTGCAGTTAAAGTTGTGCTTTAAGTCCAAGGTTACCTGGGCAACCGTGGGTCTGCAAGTTGCTGCTAGGAGTGATTAACTAACTGGTTTTGTTCAACCACAAAGGTTGTGTATTTATGGCTTTGAATGCAACCCCACCCTCCCCAAAGTATACAGCTGCACAGAAGCATACTCTCTTTTGTCCTGCACTACTAGTAACTCACAAAATACCAAATACCATAACACATATTTTGCAGTTAGGTGACATTATTTAAATTTGGCTGATGGTATGAAAAAAATGTTTGCAGTGTATTTGCGCAATTCTTACAATACCGGTGCTTATGGCATTGTGCATTCTAATGTCTACAGGCTAGAGTCCCACCCTCCAATGACTTCAAAGTGGGAATGAAGCTTGAAGCCCATGACCCGAGGAATTCCACCTCAGTCTGCATTGCCACAGTAATGGGCTTAACTGGGGTTCGTCTGCGTCTCCGTCTGGATGGGAGTGACAACAGCAATGACTTCTGGAGGCTTGTAGACTCCTCTGACATCCAGCCTATTGGCACCTGTGAGAAGAATGGAGATATGCTGCAGCCACCGCTGGGTAAGAAAGCAAGGGGAGGTGTGATGGAAGCACATAGTTGAGACATTAAAGAAAAAAATCTCAGTCTTGACAGCTGAATTGTGACTCTCCACAATACAGAACCAATGATTGACCATGGCAGATTTTTTTTTTCCATTCCATGCACTACACCACCATGACAGGTTTATAAAAGCTCAGCAATAATAAAAGAAGATATGGCAGACGGATAAAATTGAACTGAAAATAATTGTTTGACCATGATGTAAGAAGCATTGCGTAGATGGGGAAGTGAAAGAAACTTCCCTACAGACAGGAATGAACATCATCATTATTATTACTATCATCATTGTTTGTATTCTTTGAAAGAACCTAAAGGTAACAGAAGTTGGAAGAAATGTTTTGTGAACTGCTGGTATATGTAATCCATGTATCTGGAATCATCAGCAGAGCAAGATAATAAAGCTGCACACATACAGTAGATGTGAGCTTACATCAAAATATTTAACTGGTAATCTTTGTAATAAAATAAGACATTAAAAGCTTCACAACACCCTCCATCCACACTTTCATCCATCATCTATACTGTTTAACCAGTTTAGGGTCAATCACATAAACGTAGAGTTCACCAAACCTGCACCTCACAAACAAATTATACTAATATCGTCTGATATAAAAGGAATACTAGAAATTACTCACCATGCACAGCAGCACATGGTGTGTTAATACTACCCAACACTGTAGATTTCCAAATTGTTGTGGTCTAAATTAGAAAACATCATTTTTGTTATTACATTTTTTAATTCTCTCCTCCAGGATTTCGGATGAATGCCTCCTCATGGCCCATGTTTCTGCTGAGAACCTTAAATGGAGCAGAGATGGCACCAGCAACAGCCTTTAAAAAGGTATGTATGGCTTTAAAAATCACAGAGATTATGGGACCGTTTTGTCGGCAGCGTATGTACTTAAAAGTTGTTACAACGGGGATATTACACTTACTTTCAGGAACCGCAGAGGCCCCCCCAGAACAACTTTAAACCAGGCATGAAGCTGGAGGCCGTGGACAAGAAGAACCCATACCTCATCTGCCCCGCCACCATCGGAGAAGTGAAGGGCGATGAAGTGTTCATCATGTTTGATGGGTGGCGCGGTGCCTTCGATTACTGGTGCAAGTTCGAATCCCGGGACATCTTCCCTGTGGGCTGGTGCTCCCTCACTAAACACAGCCTCCAGCCACCAGGCAACAGTGGTGAGTATACCCTCTAGGTGGCAGCACGAGTTTGATTCAACGAGGTTTGAGGCAGATGCGGTTGTTTGTAATCAATGTTTCCATGTTACTCATTTAGTTACAGTCAGGAAATTGCACCCACAGCTAAATAAATATAAACACAATTAACATTAATGATCTGGTCTTGTTGCTTAGTCTGGCAGAGTAAACTATACACAGCCTAATCTTTAACAGGTGTTGGACACACAGTAAAAGAAAGCACTAATTCTGCTTCTTGATCTTTGTGTGATTGAGGAGTTTCTGTATTTGATGGGGAACAATCATAGATTTACAGTGTCTCTGAATTAATTATGTAATGTGGTGGTCTAAAAGGTTAGGCGCAGGTTCTTGATGATTTAGCATCTCAGGAAAAGGCCTCAGTGAACTTTATAAATTCCTAAAAATTATATGGGAGTCAGCATTTTTATTTAAATCAAGAAAAGTCAGTAGAGATCATCTGTAGACATTCTCCTGCTGAGAACTAAAACACAAGTGTCAGAAATCGGTATACAGAATAAATTGATCACATTCAATATTGTTATCCATCTTTTTCCTATTTTCCTAGCTCAGTAACACTTTTGTCAGCTCTTTTCCATGTTGTGCCTTCTCACACACTCTGAATAAATCAAATAAATAAATAGATAAAGATAAAATAAAGGTTTCTTCCCTACAGTGGCTGCACCTCTGAAGAAAGTGGGGTTGCCTAGTAACAAGTTCAACGTGGTGGTTTTCAACATAGTCGTCTTGATAAACTGGGGCTACATTCAGAAGCAGGAGCGTCATGAGCATTAAACAGTCACAGGAGACGTACTGTGTACTGCATGTGGATCTCTGCAGATGATCTACGGAGTCCTGTTGGTGTGTTTGTGTGCGTCTCTGTTGGGGTGGGAGATGAAACGGGCAGAATTACAAGAGGGAGGGATGAGAGAGGAGGATTTATGTTCTTCACATCACACCTGTTTACATGGAAAAATGATGTTTACATAAAAGCTGCTCAGTCCAGCTTCACCACGTCTGTGTGTAAGACTCTAGATGAAGATGAGATTATAAACTACATAACACATGAAAAGCTTACAAACAGCTGCGGCCACAACCTGTTTATAAAAACCTTTAAAAACCATACTTTAACCTGCTAACGTAGGAGCTCTAATACAAGCCGTAAAAGGTTGGGAGGTGTTATGAAGAAAGACACACACAGAGCCCACACATCCTCTCTCTAACATCCTCGTCTTTGTATTCCTCCCCCATCTGATGCTGATCAGTCTGCCTCCCCCGGCTCCTCTGTCACAGTGGGCTTAGTTTTGAGCTTGTTCTTCGATTCGGAGGAAGATTTATTATTTGGTTCTCTATGCGTGGGTTTTGTTGGGAAATCATGAGTGCACAACGAAACTGAGAAACATTTACTAGCTGAGTAAATGGGCTGTGGCTTTGAGATATTTCTTTCAGCACGGTTAGTTCTACTTTTAGCTAGCAGAAAAAGGCGTTGTAGTTCTTTAAAAGTAGACAGCGCTGTTAAAACAAGGAAGCTTGGCTATCAGTAGTACAGGCCTTGGTGCTGACCAGTGGTTGTTGTAATATGACTAAAATACTGCCGTCTGTTACTGTATGTCCTAAATTAGAGCACTTCCCCTGTGCTTTTTTTTCAGTAATGAGATGCTCCTGTTCAAACCCAGATTGGCATCAGACCATTACTCTGCTTTGACTCTAATTGTAGCTACCAACAGCGGCACAGTACACTGTATTGGTCACTGGGTGATGACATGCAATTGATCTCTCTAATTAGCCAGGATAGACTCTACAGAGATGGGACAAGTTTTTCTAAACTGTTCTACATGTCAGCATAGTCAATCCAAAGACAGTTAAATCTGTGAGACCAACATGTTTCTTTTTTTATACCCATGTCTGTGTTTTTCTGTGTTTTTAGCACAGGGACCATTAACGATTCTTTTGTCATATTCAGTGTGATGTCACATTAAGTATTCGCACTGTTGTCAAGGAACCATTTTCATTAACTTAAATGACTCTATTGTGTTTCCTTGAATTCTGTACAACTAGAGTTTCTGTTTATGTGGCGTCTCTATTACCTGTGTCGCTTCAGCAGAATCCATTTGTTGTCTCTTAAGCGTTACATTTTTGTTTGTTGGATTGTCTTATGGATTTTTAGGGTGATAGATCAGGTTTTGATAGCTGTGTTGTATGCTTTATTACAGTCACCCTGCCAAAGAACCCGCAGATTCTCTCAGCGTCACCCTCCAAGCCCAGCCGACGCTCCCTGCAGTCCCCCTACAGACTCCCCAACCCTCTGCCCCTCCTGCCTGTCAGGAAGGGGGTAAGAGGCCGTCGGCCCAAGAGTGAGACCATCGCTCTGCTCAAAGCCGTGGCAGAGGCAGCGGCCGCCCAAAACGGAGCCGTACCTGAAAGCACACCACTTGTACCCCAACCCCACAAAAAGAGAGGCCCCAAACCTGGAAGCAAGGTGAGACCCTGCTGCACTGATTTTTCTAAACACAGATGTATTTAAACATCAGAATCGTTCTGGATTAATTCATTTGTGTGTGTTAAAAAGTACCTCTGCAAATTGAACATGTGTTTCTCAGAGAAAGCCTAAGATTCTCCAAAGCACAGCACATCTGCCGAGCATCCAGGTTCCACAAGAAAGCCCTCCGAGCCTCAACTCAGTGGTTTCAACAGGTGAGGATTTATGGTGGTTTGCCTTTTGCAGTTAGCTATCACATTTTCTGCATTAAATTAGAGCTACCATTAGAATATCTAATCTGTTCACTGTTTTGTGTGTGTGTGTGTGTGTGTGTGTGTTTGTGTGTCGTTCCAGTGTGTGTGTACGTGAATAAGCATGGAAACTGCGGTCCCCACCTGGACAGGAAACAGATGCAGCATCTGCCAGACCACTTTGGCCCTGGGCCAGTGAATGCTGTGCTGCAGCAGGTGGTCCAGTCATGTATAGACTGCGCATACCAGCCTAAAGTCCTGCTGGGTGCTCTGCAGACTCATTCAGGAGGAGGAGAGGTCGTCAGAGGTAGCAACACATAAACAGTACCAGTTATTATAGGTTGCGCTGTTATTGGTTGTATCTTACCTCTATAATAATAATGAAATACTTCTATTTGAAAGAGTGGCTCGTTAAATTGTTGTACAAGTGGCCAATTTTTGTGGCAGATGATTGATAGAGTGATGACACATGTCGTTCTTCATCCCAGTGAGAACAGATGGAGGAGTTCGTGTGGTCAAACTACCATCAGCCTCTAGTGCTTCCTTTGTGCTACGCTTCTTGGAGACAATGTGTCGTCACCTGCAATGCGACAACCTGTTCAGCAGCCAGCCGTTCAGTCACTACACGGCCTACGACAGGAACAAGTCAGGTAAACACTGTGCATTCCGTTAGAAGTGGTATGTCAGGAAGAGAGGGGGGGAAAAAAAACTGTTGGATCATAGTTCTTGGACTGAATTCATATTGCAACTTTATCCAAAGCGCTTTACAGTTTGCTTCTCATTCACACAAGCGAGCAGTTTAGAAATAGAGGAGCCAGGGATTGAACTGCCAACCTTGTTATTAGTCGACAGCTTGCTCTACCTTCTGAGCCATAACTGCCACCCCTCATAATAAATTACCACTGAGACAAAAACTGGGAAGTAAAAAGATGTCTTTGTGCCATTGAAATGTTACAATAGAAAAGTATAAAAATTCCAACTAATATCCTAATGAAAAATCTGAAACAACAGAAGATCAACTCTGTTTTCAATCTTCTTATTTGACCTGTGCAGAACAATTTTCAGATTTATTGTTTATTTCTAACTGTACTTAATAAGCTCAGTCATCTCCAATCATCACATGTAGACTGTAGCCATGGAGCTTCGGTTTTATCTTAATTGAACATCTTTTTGTTAGTTATATTTTAATAACAATATATTTAAAGAACAAATCTTCCCCTGCTTACTGTTTTATCCTGGTAATATCCTAAAAGTTCCATTGTTGTCATGTTGCAGTGAAAGAAGAAGCACTGGACGCTCCATCCCTGGTTCGGAGTAGTAAACGAAGTCTCTCTGGGGTCTCTCCAACATACGCAGCCCCTCTGTCTCCTAAACATTTACGTGCTGAAGCCCACCCTTCAGAAGGTACAGCTCACCTCGCAGATGTTTGTACTGTAACACAGTTTCTTCTGTAATTTTTCACTTCCCTCCTTACTTTTGTTTAGTGCTTAATTATTAGAGGAATAACTGCAAACTGAGGAGTTTTCATTTGTAAGACTTACCTTTGTGTACAGGAGAGTTTAGGACTAATGTCTATGTCCAGACAAACACAAAATCTAGTGACACATTGTCAAAGATCTCCGTCACAGAAACCTTACTAATTTTGATTTACCTTGTGCTTCCAATCAGGTAAAGAAAACATTCAAAAGTCGTCTTTTTTTACAAAACATTACACAATGCCTGTAGCCTTAATACACACATTTGTGTTGTGTTACCCGCCACACGCCTTACATTTGGATCTCTTTTGCTGCATCCATTAGTGAGGCTGCCTCTATGTATTTTACAAACAAGATTAAAAACACATTTTTTTTCTCTACCTCAAGCCCTTTGGCTGGTGTAAAAGTTGTGTTGTGTAATATGCTAAGTATTTTATTCCTCAGTATACTGCATTGTCTATTCTGCATGTGTATACAATCAACTGAACCGATTGCTCAGTGTTATTGTCAACGTTGGTTTTAATGGAGCGGTGATTCTATAATGAGTAGTGTATGTAGCTGGTTTAGTCACTTTAATTGCAGCTGTATAGTAATAAGCAGGAATGCAGGGATATGCAGTGTTTGCTTATTTATTACATGCATCATCCTGCTTGATGGAGGACTACTCTTCTTCATGTTGATGTTTGTTGCTCCACTCAGATGCTGTCTGTACATGAATCTTCTGTTTATGATCACTTTCACCATCATGTATATTTATTTGCATATTGTCTCAAAGGTAAATCAAAGTGTGTTATTATAGAAGTATTTAAAGAACAACCTTTTAATGTCTGTTGTGTTTTTCTCTCTCCAGCAGAGACCCTGCCTCACGAAGAGAACGGCCTAATAAAGGAGCAGCGCTACATGGACTCGGCCTCCAACTCCATGACCCCTCGACCCCAAACAGTGCGGAGTTCCTCAGAGTACCACCCCCAGGCCAGCAGCCTTTACCATCCCGGTACACCCATGCGCCGCCATTCCTCTAATCCCGCAGAGCTCAGCTCCACACAACCGCTCAGACGAGTTGAAGGTACAGTAAGAATCTGTGGAGGTAGATCACTGCCTGCTCACATTTGTCATGTCACACACTAAACATGCAGTCTCTGACAAAAAGAGCAGTGAGATTTTTTTTTTTTTACTATAGAGAACATACAGTAACAGTGACTGTCGCAGTTTATGTTCATTGTGTCTGCTCTGCTTTGGCTGCAGCCAGCTCCACCACAGGTCCTGAGGCTGTAGCATCTGACCGGGAGAGTCTGCGGCTGCCCAGTAAAAACCCCTCCTCCTGGTCCATTGAAGAGGTGATGCAGTTTGTGAGGGATGCTGACCCCACAGCATTAGCCCCACATGCAGAACTATTCAGAAAACATGTAAGTTCACTTTTATTATTTTAAAAAAGAACTAACCACCAACAGTGATGTCCAATTCTCAATTTCTATTGCTAAATTGAGCTGAAAAGGGCAAAAAGTTTTTAATCATGTCCGCCATATAATATACAGTGTATTATTAGCTTTGGCTACTGTAGATCATTTGGCTCTCTGCATGTTTACTTGATGTAATGAATCCCATGTTTTGTTTCCACAGGAGATTGATGGAAAAGCCCTGATGCTTCTACGGAGCGACATGATCATGAAGTACATGGGTCTAAAGTTAGGGCCCGCGCTGAAGTTATGCCATCACATAGAGAGGCTGAAACAAGGCAAACTGTAAGAGGAGCCCCAAGCAGCCCCGTCCCTGCCGGACCCATGAGCAATAAGCCCTGAGAGGACCAGCGTTTGGACACTGCTCGGCGCATGACACCACACGACTCATGGGGCATGCAGGGGCTACAAGTTACTCTTAACTCTAGACTCCACCTTGAGGGACTCAATAGATGTTACAAGCTCATCATGACTTCCAGAGTGGAGAAGTGTGCCGTGCATTGCTGACACATTACCTCATCCCCTCATCAGTGAACAAAAAGCTGTTCAAGTCTAATAGACGCCATTGACTCTATGAAATCCCAAAGGAAAATAATCCCTGTAGTGTTTACATTGCATAGCACATGTGCACACGTGGACACATTTTTTTTACTGAGATGAAATCTTTTGATCCTGGTTTTGGATCCCCAAAGATGGAGAATGTTTCTTCTTATATAATGTTTTTAGCATTGTTGAATTTCCAGTTAATAAGGAAGAGTTGATATACTAAAAAAAAGAAAGGAAAAAAAAAAAAAAGAATCCATCAGATGTTCTTCCCCATGCTCTCGAACAGAATTTGGATGCTCTCTGGTTTGTGCTGTTGTATAGTTGTTTTCACTTTTTGTTTATTCACGTGTATGCCTCAAGTATGGGTATATCTGCCTGCCCGAAGAATGCCTGTCAATGCATTCCATGTCTTTCACACAATGCTAGACACAAGTTTTCATTTGCTTCAACACAATTGTATCATGTTGTATTCTTATTTTTTTCTAACCAAACCTCACCTTTTCCTCGAGTGTCCTGCAGAATCATCAGCCGTGCGCTGCGGCACGCTGGATGACAATGATGTGATGTATTATTGTGTCTCAGCTGACACTCCTACTGGTCTCCATGCAGTTCTTATCAACGTTAAACCGTTTGTATCCCAAGCTCTGAGTCAACAGACGGATTGTTAAGGAAGTGCAAATATGACATTTCTAAGGGCTTTCTTTCTATTTAGTCATTTTAGTCATAATCATTTTAAGCTCGTCAGTCGGCCTGTGACCTCAGTGTTGACACCTTTGACCGTTACAATCACTGTTAGCAATGAAAACAGATATGTACAGTTTTATGGGTTTAACCATGAATATCAGCGACAGAATGTACATTTTGTAGAAACTTAATATTTTAAGGAAATCATATACATAAGTTAGAAATGTGAAGATAAAAGGGGGATGGGGATGTGGTGAATATTTCACAGTGGATTCCATTCTGCTTTTTAATACTTAATGCAGCGCTTTTTAGTTGAAATACTCCCAGTAATAGACTTTGCCTTGCTTTACCTATGACATTTCTCAGGTTAATGTGGTCTTTGTTAGTATAAGCTTTTGTAGCATACTGTTTATAATATACTTAACAGAATTTTCCTGTTACTCCCTTTTCTGATTTAAAATGACTCGTGCCATATGATATTCAACACAGGATCGAAGTGCTGTCGGTTTCCCTCTCGCATCTTCTTAAAAAGTACTTGAAATATTTGTGTTGCAAAAAGTCCCTTGTCCATTACATCACACCAGATAAACTATGTGTTTATGATGCTGTGTATATTCTTTTTTTTTTTTTATAAACCTACCAAAACAAAAGGATGTGCATGTGTTGTTACTGATCACAACAATTTTTTTACTTTCATGATGAGTTTTCACATAGTGGAAGAAAGTTGCTGAATTGTTTTATTTAAATTTCACTAGTATCACCTACAAAAACATGTAGTCTAGTTACTGGTTTAGAAAATTCAATCAGTCTCTGTGCTATTTGTTTTGAAATTTTACCTCACAAGTGTAAGAAATAAGCCAGGCCCTGCATCTGCTATATATATATAACATGAAATGTAAGACAAGAACAATTTGAAAATGCTTTTAAAATTATTCTTGAACCAGAAAGTTTTAGTTTGGACGAAACAAACGCTGTACCAAAGCTGCAGTTTTGTCCAGCTGAGTGGAAAACTGGGTTAATTTTCCACCGTTTGTCTGAGTCTCTTCCAAGACTGTGTAATCGAGTAAATTCTGACATGAGAACATTTCTCACTGATTTCAAACCAGCTTCAAGAACACCGAATGACAAATTTGAGATAAAAATGGATTGACTGTCATCAAGGAACAAGGCAGAGACACAAATTTAGACCTCAGGGTTTTAGTTCACTTCCATATAAAAAGCACATAAACTGTACAGTAAGCAAACATTTAACTGCCAGCACATTTCATCTGTTTCTTCACTGACATCTTCATTAAAATGAAAGTTTTCATAGGCAAAAAAATGCCTCGTGAGACTGACTGTTACAAAGGAAGCAGTTTTCTTAATATCCAGTCACACAGTACTAAACTGACTGTTCATTATATGTACAGATCGTATAAATTAAAGTCATACAAAGAATAAGTTAGGATGAAATCTGCACAACCAAGATCAGTTCAGACTACTTCACTGTGGGAACAAACAAAAGAGCCCTCTGCTGTGTGGACTGTGGACATGAGTTAAAAGTAAAATGTACTGTATTTGCTAAAGTACATCAATATAAATAAAGCAGCTGGTAAAATATGGAGCTTTAGGTATTTTCGATCCCTTCCTCTGTTCATCCAGACAGTCTGCATATGGCTGTTATTAGTTCTTGGCCTGTAATTTACAGATTTCATAAATGCTATAATCACAAAGGGGCAACACAGTTTTAGAAGAATAGGTAATTTTTTCAACTAAACTATGACAAAGTGCACTCAAGAGGATAAATAAACGGACACACACAGACGATACGCTCACATTCACAACTCTTATCGTAATCATAGGGCAGAGAAATACCACGCTCCACGAAAACAACAAAAATGACACCAAACCACTAGGAACAGGGAAGTTTGATAAACGGGGGGGATGGAGTCTCAATAAGGACTGATTCTAATAGACTAATAACACACTTAACAAATATACCTACAGTATTTTCTTTCACTGAAGCAAAAAGAAAACAGTCTTCCTTTAATCTGGCTGTTCCTGTCAACTTCATCTCAATCAATATCATAACCTAGATTCACTTAATAAGTCTGTTAATGGAAACATCTGGAGTTTCTAGTGTTTTATCCACTTGCTGTGAGGTGCTTCCTCAGTTTTGGCTTCTTAATGTCTTTAAAAAAGAGGTTAATTCAGCCGGCAATAAAAATAGCTCTTTCCAGAAAAAACTTTCCTTACGTTTGGACAGGCCCATAGCAAATTCTGTTTAAAATGTGAAAACAATTAAAACATCCCTTTTTTCCCTGCTGTTAAACAAAATAAGAATTCATTTCGATGAAATTGCGGCTCCGGCCTTGCCAGATCATTATTAGCCTGTCATGCTAAACCCCTACTAATCAAAAAAAAAAAATTGAACGAACCGCTTCAGTGAGCTACTGATGACTACGGGAATTTCCAATGATGGGACATGTTTTAACAGTCTCAGTCACATCCTGCTGTTTCGTCCTGCTCTGCTGCGAACAGTGACGACCTCAACTATCAGGTTTTTTTAGGTCTTCAGTGCACTTAAGTAAAAACTACACGTGGAAACAAATCATGAACCAAAATGGAAAAATAAAAATATGGAACCCATGTGTCTTTGCTGTAATTATAAAGTCAAAAAAAACTTTTTTCTCAACATCTTAGATTTATAAAGACAATCTCCAAAGCCACATGGAGAGCCCATTAAGCTGCCTTACGCAAAAAACATTTCTCTTAAACTCGATTTAGTCTAACACTGTAGAGTAGTGCATTACAAAAAGTAATTCACAGGAGTCCAATGGAAAACATTTCCGAAGTCTGTTACTACTGTGTCACACTGTCAGGACATTCATGAGGTTTCTACAACATTTGGAGCCAAACTCTGATCTTTGATTGGACATACAAGTGTATGAGTTTGATTACAGAATGTCCCCACATGTGTTTTATGTTGTACGATCCGGAGGGATTACCAGACAGCGGACCCGCAATTAATCCCCCTCCTCTGAGCACTTTCACTTCCTGGGGAGCAGTGCTGCCAGTCTCTGCTTCTTAATGGGAAGGAAATGGATCTCCTGTGAGCTGACCTTCTTCAGTTTGATAGCTCTGTTTTTAGGGACCTTTTTAAGCGGGTCGTTGGGGTCGTGTTGCTCCCCTTGGGACGCAGATGGCACTCCATAGAGCTGCTGCAGAGACGCCCCCTGGCTGCTGTCCCGTTTGATGGAAAAGTTCTTGGTGGAGACGCCCGAAAGGCCTTTTATCTTCCCACAGAGGATGGCAGGGATCGCGTCCTTCACCGAGACGATCACCTTTGCCGTCTGCGAGGTGCTGACAATCTCAAGGTTTCCCGCCCCGGAGAGAGACGCCTCCTGACCCAGAGAGCTAGACCCACCGGCACTGCTGTCAACCACCCACTTATGCTGTCGGCTGAACTCCAGTGAAGCCAGACTGCCCAGCAGTTTTGAATCTAAACTCTGAGTGCATTCAACAGATAATTCTCTGTCTCGCTGTGGTGACCCGCTGGAGCTACATGACTGGACACACTTTTTTTTCCTCACAGCAGGCACTGACAAGTCGAGCACACTGTCCTGCTGCGGGCTGGGGTATTCCTGTTTTGGTTCAACTGGACATGCCCTGACAGAAAGGTCTAGAGCCTGTCCTTCAACCAGAGGAAGAGAGGACGGGGACACATTTTGTGGCTGGAACGATGGCACGCATCTGCTTGAAGACAACGAAGGAGAGGTAGTATCTTTTGGAGAAGTCTGAGTGCTTTTACTCACAGTGCAAACTGGTTTTGGCATGTTCCCCTTTGAGTCCTCAGTCTGCGGGACCGGAATAGGGATGGGAAGCGGGATGGGCAGAGGCACTGGCAGGGGAATGATGACAGGGTAGGGGACTAGAAGGGTGGCAGGAGGGACCAGAGGGGCCAGAGGGGAGGTGTAGGGAGGTGTGAGGGGAGGAAGTGGGAAGAAAGGAGAGCCTGGTGACTGGCAGGTAGATGAACCCGCCTGGGAAGGGAAGAGGTCCTGCAGGATGGCCGCAAAAGCCGGATTCTGGAGAAGAGAAAGCAGGTTAGCATCCTGCGCTTGACCTACTGACTTTTGGTCGACAGCTGGAGGCAAGCCGAACGTCAGAGGATTCTGACACAGGACATTGTTCTGGAGCGGCAACTGGGGACAGTTAGGGCTCTGAGGAATCACAGAAGGACTCATGTGCTGGATGACCTGCTGATCCAAGACCAGAGGAAGTGAAACTGGGCTTTGGCTCGTTATTAAGTACGGTGCTGCCCCCATTTGGCCGAGCTGAGCCCCGGCTGCTCCGGCCATCTGGAGGTGAATAGGCAGCATCAGAGGGTTCTCTCCCAGGCACACTGGATGGAGGACAGTTGTGGCTACTTTAAGCGCCACACCTCCTGGAGATTCAGCGGTGGGACTCACCACCGACGGCGCAGGAGTCTCCACCAGGTTAGAAAGCCCTCCTTTGCTCAGTCCTATCACGCTGCCATCGCAGGAATCAGCCGGATTTACTCCATTCTCCACTTTACCGGTGGTTTCTCCTCCTCCCACCTCAGAGTTGCACACATCAGTCTGGGGCGGTGCCATGGTTACAGACACATCATCACTACCCTCCATAATTCAGCTCAAAGAGTCCAACACAGTCTTCATCAAATGTTAGTGACACGTCTCATCCATTATTCTTCTAGGCAACACTGAAACACAGGAAACAGAATGTTTAATACTGCACAGCTGTTTCAACAATTTGCTATAATGCTCATACACGTCCCCAAAACTCTACACAGTCTGACAGGATTCACTGGAATTTTGAAGGATACCTGCTTCATGTTGGGTCTCATATAGTACAGCTTAGTAAGGACTAAGTTCATTTTTCAGATTTAGCATCTAGCACAACATGTTCCACAGAATTAATAATAAGGAAAAAAATAAATTACAAGTCCAACAAATAGGACTCATTCTACCACATTTAATCAGCAGTAGCAGCCTCTCACTGCTAGAAAACCTCTAGAAATGTACTATCAAAACAATTATTGGGTCTTCTGCTTTTTTAATTACTGTAAAACTGAGAGGGAATGAGAGGATTTTATAGTTCATTTTATATTATATAACATAAGTAAACAAGAGAAGTAAAATATCACAGGAAATTGACATGCAGTATGTCCCAGAGCTCAATTATCAGCCGTTGTTACTGTGATTAAAAATTAAAAGGTAAACAGAAACTAGTCCAACATGAAGGTTGATTGTTATAAAACGTATACTCGGAATGAGAGTTTCCTATTCCCGACAAGCCTTTGTAACAGAAGACAGTTTGACACGTCACAGTAGGAAAAGCACAGGTGTCACTAATGACCTTAACTGTTCCAGTCAAGTGAATAGAACAGAGCCATTATTCTGGTTATCAGTAACACCTGCGTCTTTCCTACTATTGCTGAAATCATACCTTATTTACTATATAGTGCACTATATTTACCCTACGCTGTTGTATTTATAAAAATGTCCACTACATAACTGCCCTCAAAAATTTCACAATAGATCAAAAAACATGTCCATGGCACGCACACTACTTTCTCCTAACAATCAAATTTTATAGATGCGACTCTGCAGCTGTCAGTAATGACTCAAAATGATGGTGATCAGCAGGTGTCCGAAATCTCGATTTACTGCTCACTATAAAGAAACTATTGAGTGTCTATTATGCTGGGAGTAGTGAATGAGTGAATAAGGGAGTGATTTCAGACACAGTGAACATGTCTCCTGTGAAAAAGGCACTACGTTATTTTTATTTTAGTAGAAATATGTCAGTATAAATTAGAGCCTGACCGATATATTAGTCAGCCGATATTTAAATCTTTTTTTAAAGTTATACAGACAGCATTTTATGTATATTTGATCCTTTTTCTTAATTCAAGTTCATATATGTTTTTTTTATTCTGTTTTTTCTTTATGTATAGTTATTTATAATCATTAAATTCTCAGTGAAGTTTACTGTTTCAGTGCACTGGTGTCGTTTTATACAATAAAGTTTATTGTTAAACTGTAAAAAATCATGCAGTGTTGATGACCACATTTGAGGGATCATTGCAAAAAATGTGCATTTATGTATATATTCTGTATATATAAGATCATATATATAAGACGATTGGCTGATATATCAATATTGGAGTTTTTTTACTCCTTAATATTGGTATCAGCGTTGGCCAAAAAACTTCAGTATCAGTCAGGTCCTTGTATAAATATAGTCATACCCTAATCAAGTGGGATATAAAATTCTTTACGACTAAAGTGAAAACTTAATATCAGGGAAAGACGTCTCTGTAATAAAACCAACAAAGAGTAGAGCTGCAACGATCAGTCAATTAATCGATCGTCAGAAAATTAATCACCTATTATGATAATTGATTAATCATTTTTTCATAATAATTAAAGAAAAAAACGCCAAAATTCTCTGGATGCAGCTTCTTAAATGTGATTTTCTTCTGGTTTCTTTAGTTTGAGAAATCTATGACAGTAAACTGAATATCTTCGGGTTATGTGGTTGGGACAGAACAAGAGATTTTAGTTTGCAACTCAGGCTCTTCGGAAACATCGACATTTTTCATCATTTTCTGACATTTATAGACCAAACCTTTCTCTCTGGCCAAATATCTATCATGCTTTTGTAAGCCTATTGTGTGTTAGCTTTGCTTCTCACTACATGACACCTCCACACAACACATGTCCCGCCTGCACTGGCTGTCAACCCTCATCCATCCGTAGTGATAAAACGTCCCTCGGGTGCCTAGAGATACAGTGCATCCCGTGTCAGCAAGGTCAATTATTCATACTGATGGGAGCACCAAGGATAATGTTTAGCTCTTGGGAAGGGGGACACTTTCAAATAAGCTGAAACATAACAATAAAGTCGGCACTCCACACTACCTTTTAAGTGAAAAACTCAATTAAACGAACACATGCAGTTCCAATTTTCTAGCAGAAGCGTGACACTTTTTTTTCTCTCTCCAAGCAGCCTTCATGTGGTGTTGGGTTGCCTCACTGAGCAGCGAGGAGGAGCCCTCTATCCCCCCAGGCTGGTTTTATATTGTTCTGTAGCATAGATGAGACATTGTAATAGGGCTCTGATGGATTACACAGACGACTCTACAGCTAGACGGTCAGACGATAACCTTGTCGCCATTTCACACATGGGGAAATGTCTGGATAGTGTGCACCTTGGGAATACGAAACATACTTAAACATACCCTGCGAGAACCCAATGAATGCTTTGGCATGTTTTATAGCTTGAAGTTTCTGTGTTTACTCTTCTGTCTTTTCACACCTCAATCTAGGTGTCGGCTCCTTCTGAATGATGAGCTGGAAGGTCAAGGTTGTCTATATGCATGTTAAGGACTTATGTAACACACACGCTGCTTTGTCCTGATGGGGAAGCCTCATCCTGCAAGTCATGGGATACCAGACAAAGAGGACAAATTGTTGCCACGAGAGTCGAAGCATTGGCACACATCTGTACATGTACCCTCTGTCTCTGTCTCAACCGTGAGCAAGACTGTTGCATCACATTTCTCAATATCTTTAGTACCTCTTTTTTTTTTTTTTACTCCTCATTGCAAAAGTAAGAAAAAAAAAAGGAAATTTGGACATTATGTCAGAAATTAAAAGTCTGAATAGGAAATCTGTAACTATTCTATTTTTCATCCATTTCGATGCTGCGGTCTCACTTGCATTCCAGGAAGTTTGAGGCAAGACATTTCCTGCTTGATAACATGGTCACATGAGGTCTGTGACACGATAGAGCTTCACTGACCAATATGAAAGAAGTCTTTCTTGGTTAAAACTCCCCTACTGTCATAGACTGTAATGGTTTGGCCCAATTGTTCGCAAAGTGAGGGAAATAAACCAGATATTCCTGAAGCACCGATAATAAATTCAATCTAATCTTCTCTCTTAACTGAGCTGTCATTTCTTTATACTCTAACTTGATGTTTTAGTTTAGTGAGCGTTACACTGAGCCTTCAGATCAGGTGACCTGATGCTAAGCAGGAATCACCACCAGGGTCACCCCCCCTCCCACCCACACACACACACACACACACACACACACACACCTCTCTCATACAGCAGTGCACAGCTCACTGCTCCACCTCCTCTTCACTTGAATCATGTGAGCAAAATGTCAAACCCTGCAGACGAGCAGAAGAAGGAAGTTTAAACGTCTGGAGAGAGCCAAAGTACATAGGGAACATGTTCCATTCTTCCATGAATGGACTCTGTGACTTTGCTTTGTCTCATTGTTATCACAGAGAGGGAAGTTGGAAGAGAAATGTCACATGAGCATCAATAAATTTCTACTGAGCTTATACTCCGATTCTTGCTGATGTGCCACAAGCTAAACGAATCTTCTGGCTTGTTTTTCTTTACCGCCTAAGTTTAAATCCGCTGGTCAAACAGAACAGATGAACTGCTACCAGCTCCTCCAGATAAATCTAACAACTATTTAAAAAAGCTGTTCAGACTACTACAAAACTCTACTCACACACACACAATCAGAATATATAGTCTGAGAATTGTTACAAAAATTAAATACAAACTTATTTCCATAAACAGCTTTAGGTTAAATGTATTAATCTTCCTAAATCCTAATCAGAGTTTCAACATGGTGATGGAGCTCTCAGATCAAGTGTTAAAATAGCTCCTGTTTAATACTGTTTCCATTAA
The DNA here is from genome assembly GCF_963924715.1 of Thunnus thynnus. NCBI lineage: Eukaryota > Metazoa > Chordata > Actinopteri > Scombriformes > Scombridae > Thunnus > Thunnus thynnus. Next base: position 27,441,984 of record NC_089524.1, on the reverse strand, counting down.
ATATGAGCTAATGTGAGAAACATGCAACACAAACAAACCTGCAATCTTGTCGGTGACTGAATGCTGAACACTGATACGACCAGCAACACATCTCTCGCCGTTCGTAACTCCCTCGTCATCTGTAAGAGGTTTGTGTTCACTAGCCAGTAACAGCTAATTGAGTAAATAGGCAAGAAGAGACCTAACAGAGAGCGAAATGAAATCCCTCCCCTGTCCCCGTTACTGTAATGATTTCCACATTTCCTTTTTTTTTTTTCCTTGCCTCATTGATGGAATGTATGCCATACTAAGTCAATAACAGGGAGAAAACAACAACGCCTTAACTTTAACTGCATTAAACTGCACTGCAGTCTAAACACATTATAAGTGCTGCTCTCTTTGCTCATATGATCCTTGCTTGTTATGGATTTAGAGTTTAGACTAAAGGGAACAAAAGGACCAGGGATGGATGGAGCAGCATAGCTGATGATCGAAAGGTCATCGTCCTCAACACCCCTCCGCTCCAATAGCCAATTACATCTCATTAGAGAGCCTCATCATGAGCAGGCTGCTCTCACATCAGTGCAGATTTCCTTTTATTCAGCCTGCTCTCCCTCCAGCTGATCTCCTGGATGCCCTAATAATCAAATACAATTAAAGCTGCAACAATTACTCTACAAATAGATTTCCATCGACACAACATTGATAACTGACAACGATTCTGTTGATCAGTTATTTGTAAAAGTCATTTTCCAAGCAAAAATGGCAAAAACTCATGAATGTTATTATTTTCAGGTTTCTGACTCTTTTATGATAATTAACTGAATATATTAGAGTTGGTCAGATGAAACACTTCATCTGAAGACATCACCGTGGACAATAAGCACGAAAACAGATGAATCAATGATGAAAAAATAATTAGGTGCCCTAAATACAGTTCAAAATATATTAATACAAGAAGATCCATATTGTGTAATTTGTATATTGATCATTGCGTTACAACTAATCATTGTTTTATCCAGTTTGCTACTTTCTGTTCGGATGGTTAAATGGAGAGAATGTTTAAAAATGAAAATGCATTTAGAGCTTTAGAGAGAACATCACAGGGTCAAGTAGCCATGTGTATAAATGATACAGCACTTGCTGGTAAATAGGTGATCTGCATATGATGCGCGGAATGTAAAATGTTTACACATAATAGTATTAAATGTAGTTTTCCTCAATATATGCTGAAGACTATGAGGACATTTAAGTGACATTTTCCTGCTCTGTAGATAAACCTTCATTAAGACTTGAGGTTGTTTTTATTTAAGGCTCCGGGGTGTTTATGTCATTGCTAAAATTGGTTATTTTCTTATAGCAGTTGTGTCACTGCACGTGTGAGCAGGCATAAGTAAACGCACGAGCGATTAAAGCCAAAGCTGTTGCAACAGGCCCCGCGTGTGACACCGTCGGGTTCATGTGAGGATATTTTCCTTCTTTCTCCAGTGGTGACATTAGTATATTTCTACAGACATCACACCGTGCGGTGCCGTCCTCCCTCCCGGACAGATATGCTCATTATGAGGCTGTCTGGTCCCTCAACAAGCCGACGGTTCGCCATGAAAGCAGGGAGGCTGTGCGCGGTGTGCGCGCGCGTCTCCACACATCACACACGGAGAGCTGCGAGCGCGTGAGCCCCCGCTGCCATAAATATATTAAATTATATTTACATATATATGATTTATACATAAATTATGTCCTGTTATTTCTCAAGTTCCCCTTCAGCTGGTTTATATTCGAGAGAATGAGCTCGAGCTGACGAACGTTATTCTCGATACAAGCTAGCTGCGCACATCGCCTCTGAAATTGGAAAAAGGGGCTTTAATGCGTTTCAAACCCGAGACCGTGCCAACAGTTAAATAATTCCCAGTGAATCCACGTGATGCTGTTTAAATGAATTACAGTTTCCGCCGCGTCTATCCTGCATAAAAAAGCAGACGAGCCTTGGCTCACCCCGTTTCATCTCCTTCCCTTTAATGTAATTCTTCAATAAAATTCCACTTTTGCGCCAAACGGCAATATTTACTCACCTCTCAAGCTGACGAGCGCATTTAGCAGCTTTCCAAGCCGACGACTCCCTCTGATGTATCGATGAATGAGAGCCGCAATACTTTAAAATAAATAGATAAGGATTAATATCGCTTCATTGCGGTCCCGTCGTAGCGACTCCAGACTGAAGCTGCGCACGCAGCACCTCCCTCCTCCTCTTCTGTGCACGGGGACAGATCAGAAAAAAAGAAAAGAATTAAGAAGAAAACATAAACAATATCAACAACAACAACAGTATTAAAATAAATACATGAACTTAAAAAACATCACTCATGTAACTGCAAAAATACTTCATTTGACATTATGTGATTTTGTGTGCCGGTCATGTCTGGTTAGGAATAGAGTCTTGTGAACCATGTGGGTTTGAGCAGACTGTAATTTGACATAAAACAGTGTGACTGTGACAATAACCTCACCCAAATGATTAAACCAAACTGTATAAAATAATCCTGGCCAAAACCTTAACTGAATAACTGTGACAAAAAACAGAGAGTGACCTAAACACTTGGCACAATGAACCCAAATAGTGCTCAAATATCATGAACCATAATATCTACCATATATTGTAATAAAAGTTGTGAGAATGCACAGAAATAAAATGCTTTATAATGTATGATAGGGTAGATTTCTGAGTTCTAAAAGGGTTTTTACAAAGTCATTTACACTTTCATTTTGAACAATACTCCACACAGTGTTTGCTTTGTGACTAGCTGATGACATACGCTGAGGAGAATGGAGTTTGACGGAGAGGCAGCTGTGGATGAGAGTCTGGTGTGACAGGCCCTAGTGAGCAGGATCCCCTGGGTCTCCATATCAGTCCCAGCCAGCCTCGGGCTCTCCGTCAGAGCCCCGGGGGCCTCTCCCGCAGGGAGGCTGTTTAATGCACTATAATGAGCCTCACAATATACCCTGGTGGCATAGTGGTGACTTTGGTGTGGTTACCTCTTCAGTGTCCCTCCCCCCACCCTGTTTCCAGTCAGTATTGCTCACATGTGGGAGTACAGCTCAGTTTAAGACTCAAGTGTGCTGTTCTCCTGATGTCCAATCAATACTTTTTTCACTAAACCAGAGAGAAAAATGAAAATTAGACACAGTTTTCCACTTATGTTTGGCAGGAAATACCATGCAGGTGCTCTCATTTGGACAATTTTCTTGTTCATTTATGCCTCACATGCTGGAAAAATGTGTCACTGTGAATAATCCTGAATTTTCACCTTACTTTCCTCATATGAATTGGACACATTGTAGTCATAGCCCCCACACTAATACACAGTGTGTGTGTTCAACCTACAGTTACTACTTACATATAAATCCTCCTTTGCATTGAGTGCGGAGAAGCTGTGTGTGTTCTTTTGAAGGTCTTTGCTCGCCCTTTGTCCCTGTTCTTCATAATCAGACCAAGATAAAAGCCATTTTGGGCTGACATTTGCTTTTAAGGCCTATACAATATCTCCTGTGCTGCCTTCAGAGCCAAAGAGCATTTAAATGATACAAAGCCAACTGCACAACACAAAGACAAACACTGAAAGAAACACATCTCAGAGGAGTGCCACCATCAAAAGCCCTAACTGGTTTCCTCATCCTCAATTCATCACATTTTTCTTGAGTACCAAAAATACTACACCATTTTTTACGTGTCTACACCGCCAACCACTCACGCCATGCCATCCTGTCTCTGATGTTAATCGAGGTCAGGGTTCACGGTCAGCGTGCCCTTTGACGGGTACCCACTTGGGATACCAAACAGTCCGGGCCTTTGTTTACCTTTTCTTTTTTCCTTCGCTCACAATCTCAGCTCAGTCGACATGCACTGAGAACAAGGCGTTTTTGTCTGTCACAGGCCCAGTTTGACATGAGCCAGAGCAACAAAAAGAATTCTCACTGACTTTAGAGCTGGAGCACGACCATGAAAATGACATGCAGAAATGACACGTTAATAACTGCCGCTAAGCCACAAGTCACCTATGTAGAGAGAAAACTGTTTAGAATTGGACATATATCTTTGAAAAAAAAAGCCCCAGCTGTGTTATTTCTCTGACCAGGACACAAAGAAGCCTAATTTAAATGTATACTCAATTTGCATTAAATTACCCAGTGGAGGTTCTGGTGGATTCAGCTGAAGAACACCCTCTAGTGTTCACTTTAAATCAGAGGCCCCTGCAGTGAGACCCCACACCCCACCCCTGCCACCAGGCCCTGTGCAGGCTGAATCAATAAAAGGCAACACGATCATAAGAATGTGGTAGCATCACAACATAAGAGAGCAGAGATGAAAAATACTGCAAGAGCTTTGACTATTGCTCATATGTTTTGAGGTGTTAATTCTTGCTGTTTTACAGTCAGATTAAGAAACAGCAAAACACACATAAAGGCAGATGTGCTTTAAGTCATGGCAGTCTAAATACACTATAAATATTAAATATTTACTGTACTATGCAAGACATGTGTGTGAAATATGAAACCACTGTGTGTTTTTACTCCTTCCAGTTTGTTTTTGAATCGTTTTAACCCATCTGTCATCAAGCTCATATCACCCAGTTCTTCACTTAGATCTGTACAAAATAGATCATACATTTGATTTTTGTCTTTTTGCTTTTTCTACCAACCTGTGAAACCAAAGGCAAATTGTAATTGTGAGAAATGTCGCCATCTAAAGGTTTAAAGATAAAACTAACACTTTAACAACTTCAGTAAGATGTTTTGACTTGTCACAGCAGATAAAGCACAGGTGGTACTGATAAAATTAATGAGGGCGCTGTTGTATTTAAGTGTCCCAATAAGCCATGACAGTATGACAGTGAGCCAGCACGTGTAATACCACATACACTGAAACTGAATCAGCTAAATGGAATTCAGTCATCATTAAGTTTATTATTAATAAGTGTGTGTTCCAAATACCACAAAAGTACCAAAACCAACAATGTGTTAGTCCGTCTCGCAATACTTTCTGACATTATGAATCATTTCATAATGAAACTGAACTGCTCCCTCCTTAAGATCTAAATCTTTCTGGTCACAAATGTTTATTTTCATTTTTGAAAGAGGTGCAGTCATTTCCTAAAACAGTTGTTAACAAATGTTACTCAAACAGGAGTAAATAGTCAGTTTATTGGGGACTATTTGCAGCAGCGGATTAATACACATTTGGTGCACCAGTGAGTATTTGGTGCAACAGGATGGTGTTTATTTGTCTTTAAGTCAACTACAGTGGCCTTGTTCATTGTAATGAAGGAACATGTCACCCAGTACAACAGTGTGGCTCATTGATGCATTTTTAACCATTCTTGGACAAAAAAGAGCTTTATGGCACAGAGGGATAAGCCGTATCAGACTTTGGATACATAGGAAATGCTTGTTTGTAGGATCACTTTTGGTCTTTTCATGGGATTTGTTGACAATGGGAGAAATATAGAATATCAGTAGACTTATACTTTAATCATGAGATGTTATTTTCACAGAGTTGTTATGCAGCTGATAAAAAGAGCAAATTAACATCACAACTGACCCCAAGAGTCATTTTCAATCGCAGTCACATTTATTTGTCTTTTCATACACTTTTGCTAAGCAGCCTCTTGTGCTAGCAGTTGGCTTTGATAGGATTTACTATGGGATTTCCACAATGCTTACTAAAAAATAAATACAAGACAAAGTGTTCCACAGCTCAAAAATATAGTACAAAGGTTTGAAATTAATGTAAACTTTGAAAACATGTTGTTTTTTTTACATAAGAAACAATTCAACAACCTTTGTGACCATTCCAAAAGTTATCATATTTACAAGTTTGTACAAAAAAAAAAAAAAAAAAACAAAGCTGATAGCTACAGTATAGAGGTTGATCTGAAGTCCAAATGAAATTCATCTAGTACCATAAGTTACACTGTAATTCTTCTTTAGTATTGGGTTTTATGTTTTCAAGAACATTTCAGTCAAGTAAACGAGAAGAGAGAAACTGTTCGATGCCATTAACATGTACACGTTCTAGCCTTTGGCAGAAGCATCTACTCCACTCCTAAAGCGTACTCAAGAGTATGATTATTGTTCAAGGGAAGTCAAACAGCTCCATGTAAAGGTCTATAAATATCTCCAGGTACAGCAAGAGACTTGAAACTTCACAAACGTCACTTTATCAGTGCAAAAAAAAAAAAAAAAAAAATGTTGGAATGAAGGCTCACAGACATAATCCATTGTGTACCCTGTTATATGTCATAGAAATAATGTAGATTATTTAAGTTATAAAAGCTGTCTTTTGAGTTGTATGAAGTTACTGAAAGGAATCATCCATCTGTGGTATTTATTAAGGCCAAAATCAAGCTGATATTTACACTCCCATAGGGCAATATGGCTACATAGACTCTGTCAACTTTGCATAAGGGTTGCTGCGATTAACACCGTATACTTATTATAAAATCATTGTGAATACATGGGACAAAAAACAGACTCAGCGTGTCAGGGTTACAACTAAAACCTCACTTGTAGCTTATGACTGCTAATGCCATCTCTTAATGACAATTATGAGTTGCTTTCCTACTTGTTCTCTGCAACCAGTGTCTCAAATACGTTTTAAAATTTGTCTCTTATAAACAAAATAAGTATCTGAATAAAATAGGCTATTTAAAATACCAGCAAAGCATTGCATAAGTTTCGTGTAAAGATTTCAGTTTTACGTTGGTGTAGACTTATTCTGTGTCAGTTAAAAAAATAAATATATTTAGATTGTTACAACACAGAAAAAATATGAGACCATGGCGAGTTATATTTTTGATGGGGAGAAAAAATAGATGAGCATTTGGTACAAAATAGCAGCAAATGCCAGCAAAATCCAGAACTTTCATCTTTTCGTTACAGATGATAACCTGGCTCCAAATGTAAATCCGACATCCACCATCAAAACCTAAAAAAAAAATCACACACCAACACTTAACCTGCTGAGGCCCAAGCTGCTTCATCACTTATTTTCTTCTTGTTGAACAGAGTAAAATAAGGCATATTTGATCCTCCTGAACACTTTCCACTTGCCTCTTTCGACGATTCGTAAACACACCATGTCAGCAAACCAGAAATGACCATTATTACTTCTTTTTTTTTTCTTTTTTCTTTTTTTTTTAAAACACATATGACCTCCTTGTTCTTCTACTGCTCTCCTGTTTCACAACCTCCAACTTTTTAATCACTTCTTCGACTCCCACGTTAGCACCTGCTCCCTTCCCGTCTCCCGCGATTGTCAAGTTAGTGCTTGGCTTTGACATTTCCTGTCTCACCTCTAATTACTCTTCTTATTGCATGACAGTTTTTAAATGTTGTAATAATATGCTATCTTTGATATAATTTACTATATGCTTTTAAAAAGGACTAAGTAAAATACACAAAAGCATCACACAAAATACAGCTTTTCAGCCATATGAATAGATGCACTGAGGCTTCACATTTTTTTTGCTCCTGTTAGTCCTGATGTTCACTTGGGGGTATCAAAATTATTCAGTAAACTGCCTTGAGGAAATGTACAGATTGTGTCTAATTGCATAGGTATTCACAGAATACATACAGTAAATACAATATATTTTTCTATTTTCACAAGATACTGATAGAAAATGTCAAATTGTGGGATTTTTTTAATAACTTCTGGAGAATAAATTTGACAGCAGAACAGCTAAGATTAAACATGAATGTGTCTAACATGGCTTTGGCTTGACAACAGCCACAGCTATGTTCAAAATGTGCCTTAAAGTAACCAAGCAAAATGTTTTTTGCTTGTCATTTTTGTTCATAAATCATACTTTTTCACAGAGTGCAGATTCTAAATACTCTGATTCTGTTTCCTTTCATGTGGAGGTTTTTTACACATACTGTATATATGAAATCATTTTTTTGAACACAGGTAAAAGTGTTTAATGTATCCACAGACTAACTGAAAAGGAAACAGCTATGAAACTCAGCCACAATCAGTAAATTCATTATTTCTATAACAAAACGGTTCATCCTAATGTTCCATATACCGCATTAACCTCTTCAATGCCCTCACTATGTCTCATATATATATTAAAATTTATTCTGGTCCATTTGTTTGAACTGTAAACTAATTTCATACCTCTTGACAAATTCTACTCTCTCTCTGTACTGGACCACAGTTTGAGGTGGATCCTGTTTTCTACGTGGAGCCCTGCGATGAGCGGTCGTCATGAGGGCTCCCGTCTGAGTTCTCTGTCTCGCCCTCTGAGATCGCCTGCATGGGCGCTGAGAACAGTCTGCTGCGCATGCCGTAGCGGCTGCTGTTGGCGGGCGGGGGGATTCTGGAGCGGCCCTGCCTGGAGGCAGCAGACGTATGGAAGGATTTCAGGGAGAAGCCCTCTGTGTTGGCTTTGGGGTAGGGGCTGGAGACCTGATCTGGTCCTGATTGATCCTGCTGCTGCTGTAGGGGGGAGGCGGACTCTTCGGGTTGTCTGGGTGACTCCATCATGGAATCTGCTGAAGATTTGGGAGTGAGGGGGCTCTTGAGGATCTCTGTAGCTGACATGCGGTAACTAGAGTCAGAGCGGCTTCCCTTTTTAAGCAGCAGCAGTTTGAACTCCTCGTTGGAGGTGCTGGACTTCTTAGCGTTCCTGTAGATGGGCCCGGGGACTCTCTGCAGGCCCGGTGGGGTCGCAGCAGGGGGCGGTGACACCGCTGAGCTCGGGGAGCTAATAGTGCTGCTGGGTGGTGTGTTCCCTGAAGCAGCACTGACGCGGTTTCTAATGCCCAACTCGGTGGAATCCTTCCTTCCCAACACTTTCCTTTTGGACCTGAGAATGAAGACGAGCAATTAAGAATCTCTGCAAACTTATAGCGAACACAAAGAATCTACTTTCCAAACTGTTTACCTGTGTATCATAGCAAACAGATCCTCAGTGGTCCGAGTTTTGGTGGGTGATAGAAACACACTGTCGTCCTCTGGCCTTGACTCATCACTCAGCGGGGATGTTGTGTTGTCACTGGGTGTAGAGTCTGTTAACAGAAATCACTCAACATTCAAATTGTGTAAAATGCCGATCATCAAGTTCCAAGACAGATATCAAAGTCCCAAAGATATTCAGTTTAAAATCATTAAAACAGAGAAAAGCTGAAAATGATCACAGTTGAGAAGTTGGAGCCTGCAAATGTTTGTAATTTGTACTTAATAAATGATTCATAATGTTTATTTAAATCAATATTAGAGGCTTAACAAGGTACAAATATGCAGGAAATTGAAAAAAGACCAGAGAAACATTTGGAAAAAATGTGTTGCAGAAATATGTTTTTTTTTTCTTTTTTCCTTTCCTGTTTATCGTCTTGTGACTCCTCCGATTTGTCATGTGACCCCTTGTGCGGTGCAGACCCCCAGGTTGAGAACCACTGCTCTACACAATTTACAACATCTGTGTTCTTGAACATCATATTGACAATGTGGTTGCTGACTGGTTGGCTGCACGCAAATAAACTAACAAAACTGACAGAGAGAGACAGAGACAGAGAAAAGCAAAAGAACAGAGCTCTGAACAGAGAGTGGCAGAGTATAATGAAACTAAACTACATACCTTTACTGAAGTAATCCTCTGTCTCTGGCGTGGACTCCTCCCTGCCGTCCTGAGAGGCACTTTCGGCTGAAACACCTGATGACTCATAGTCTTCTTTGCTACCTTCCTTACTGATTGGACTTGCTTGCAGAGTCTCTGACTGACCGTCTGTAGCAGGCACTTTATCAAGACTGTTGGTTCTCTTGGGTGAACTGTGCAGAAAAGAGGGAAGACCTGGTTTTATTGGACAAAGTTCTTCTTCAGTCGGCTCAGGTCTTTGCGGTTGTAAAGGCTCGGACTGCGAGCTGCAGTCGGGCGTCTCCGCTGACTCTCTGCACATCTCTGCTTCATGACTAGTGGTGGTCTCAGGGACGTCTATCGATGGCTCCCACTGCAGCCTGAATGCTGTTATACTCTCTAGAGGAGCTGGAGCCTCTCTCGTCTCACTCTGACATGCTGCTCCTCCATCTGCAAGCTCTTCATTTGATGTAAACACTGATTCACATGACTGCTTTGACGGTGTGTGATGTTGATGTGAGTTGTGCAACAGTGCACTCCTCAGCTCTAATGATTTGCTGCTGGGAAGTGTGCTAGTTAAGTTCACAGTGGGGCATCTGAATCTGGAGGATGTTTCATCATTGTGACTTCCTTCATGCTCCTTATTGATGGATCGGAGCTGAACTGAGTGCAGCACAGTGGGTGTGATGGACATGGAGGGGGCGTTAAACACCTCTGAGTTGAGAGGTGCTGCAGGTTTGGCTGACACTGCAGGTTTTTGATTATTTTGGTGAGGAAATTGTAACTGAGTCCTGTAAGCTGAAGCCTTGTTGCTGACACTATGAAGGGCACTTAAGTCGAGGTGGGAGGGAGGGATGATCGGCAACTCCAGGTCTCTCTTGGAGGTGGCTCCATCCCTGCAGGACAACGACGAAAGAGACGACTTCCTCTCTGGGACTTTGGGCTTCCTCTTGCCGCTGGCTGGTGACAGCGGCCCGGGAAAGAAGGCGGAGGGGAACGAGGAGGTGGGGGTTTCTGATTGACTGGAGTAGCCGCTGGATGGGCTGGCCAGACCTGCTAGTTTCTCTGGAGATGTTAGCTTGAACTCTCCCTCCACTGATGGAAGTGAGGGTGTGGTGGCCCTGGAGCCAGACTGCGATGTCTGAGACTCAGAGCTTTCCTGCGACTTGATGCATTCGATAACAGTCGTACCCGTCGCTGTGCTGGAGTTGGACAAAGATCGGTAAGGATCGCTGGATTTTAAATCATTCAGGAGCCAGAGATCTGCATAGTCTGACTGCACAACCCCCTCGTCTTTGAATGAATGTGCATCTGTGGAGCTGAACACGCCTAAGTCAGGTAGATCGACCGAGCCCTCAACCCCCCAGACCCTGAGGGGCTCTCTGACTAGTGAGGAGTTTTCTATATGAGAGCCAGACAACATCATCTGCAGTTTCCTCTCCTTGGAAGACAGTGGAAGCTGCTGTCCACAGGTAATCTTTGGTTCTTTCTTTTCGGGGATGCTTCCCTCACTGCATATTTTCCTTAAAGATGAGCTCCTTTTAGGTGGAGACGGCTTCGCCTTTGGTTTCCTTAAAGAGAGGCAGCGTCTCCCAAGAGTCATGTGGCGACTCAAGTCAGACAGGCCACAGTCAGAGCCAGAGGCTGCATAGTTGTAAGTGAAGCTTCTGCTACCTTTAAGACCACAGTCAAAGTGCATGGAGGTGTAGTAGCCTTCAGTGTCTACAGAGTAGTGTGAGACGGTGTCTGCTTTCTCTGACAGCGGCTTGTCAGAGAAGCTGCTCTCACAGGTGGCCATGCTGGTGAAGCTGGGGCAGCCCAGGCTGCTCTCAGCCTCTCTGCTTGGCTCAGGGCTGAAGTCTTGTGGGCGAGGAGGGTCCGGGTGAGGGTAGCTCCACTCCTCAACGGGAGTGCTGACCCCTACTTCCTCTAATATGTCCATAGCTGTGGAGGAGAAGGAGCCTGCCCGCTGGGTCCTGAGGCCCTGGTAGTGGTCCAGCATGAAGCCAGTCTGGTCGTCGTTGGCATGAGTGGCAGCGTTCAGGGAGAGCTCGGAGTCACAGTGTGAGGAGCCGGTGAGCGGTGGAGAGGCTGCCGGGGGGATTGTTTCTGAGGTCTGGGAAGGGCAGGTGGAGCTGCTCCCGCTCCAGTTCCCACTAGAAGACTGGTGATCCTCCTTATGGTCCATCTGGCCTCCTAGCACCCCTGCAGCTGAGACTGAGTGTACTGGGCTACTGAAGGTGTCTGAACTGGATGATATGTCACAGCTGCCCATGTCGACCTTCCTGGGCAGCTGTGATCGGGTTCTCTCTATCCAGCTGCGCTCCGGACTCTCTGACAGCTGCGTGTACTTCAGGCTCACCAGCTGGCGGCCGGACATGGCCTGATCATCCGTGCTCTCTTCTTCATCTTTCAGAATCCGCTCCCCAGGTCCAGGCAGGAAGTCCTCTGTATCAAAGGGGGAGAGCTCCTCCTCATCATCGCTGTCATTGTGGCCGTTGCCTATCATCCGGCTCCCGTCTCGGGGCAGGCTGCGGGAGCGCAGGCGTGCGCCCACCGAGGCAGTGAACATGGCGTCAGAGCTGTCCTGCAGGGAGGAGATGTTGCCTGCAGAGTAGGAGAGGGAAAGCGGGGCTCCCTGGCCTCGCTGGGCCCTGATCCTCCTCCGAGACGGCGCTCCTGAGATCAGAAAGTCTTCTGTCTGGCAACCTGAGTCTCTGGTGCTGAGATGGCTGGCCAGCTCCTCGTTGGAAGGAGTGATATCTAGGCTGGCATGAACTATCACGGTCCGTTCTCTGGAACCAGGAGAGTCATCGGAGTCTGAGAGAAGAAAGAAGAACAGGTAACAAAAACATGAGATGAGCACACTTTATTGCTTTTTATACATTTGTATAATATATGTTTCTTAGACTCATATTTCACTATCTCAGTGTGTTTGTCACATTTAAACCTTATATTTGTCAGGGTTTAAGGCGTTGAAAATGAATCACATCATCCCTGGTTTGAGTCAGACTTTTGTTGCATGTGACTGAACATCTCTCTCTCTCCCCTCACTTCCTGTCTTCTCTCTACTGTTGCCTGTCTAATAAAAGCTTAAAATGGCCTGAAAAATAACTTAAAAAGAACAAAGGAAGACTTAAAATATGCCTCAAATCACACGTAGATGTCTTTCAAATTCATACTGTGGGTTAGATTTTAACTCTTAATGGTAGATGCACTGATTGCTTAGTAACACTATAAGCATCATTGTTTCTACAATGAAAGAATGCCATAGTATTTATTTTTATCTCTTAACAAAAAACATTTTTTTGTTTAAGTGACACCGATAGCAGAATCACTATCATCAATAATACCTTCAGTTTACTTCAATAGCAACAGACTGAATGAAATGTAAGTTATCACGTGTGTATGTGACAGACAGGCAGAGTCAATAAGTAACATACCTAAATCTTGCTGCACCTGTCTGGGAACGCCGGCGACAGTCCTCCGTCTCCTCAGCTTCCTCCTCCTCTGAAGCACAGACTGCGAGTGAACGAGGGAGCAGCGCACACTAGCATCTCTGTCAAAGCCAACCCCTGCAACGGAGACGGGACATGTGAGGAATCTTTGTTTAGTGGCAACGGCAGCGAGTCCTTCTTTAACTCTCACGCTGACTTGTTGAAAAATAAAAGAAGAAAAAAAATTTACGACACTTGGCTGAACTGAATTAGATATTCTACAAAAATAGCAGTCAAGAGTCGAGGACAACTATCTGATGAAGCTGAAAGCCACAGAGCCTGGATGTGTTTAAAGTAATGTCTCTGGTTTCTGAATGATTTAAAATCCACATCATAAAATGTGTGACACAGAACTAATAAAAGCCTGCTGTGAAGGTTTCTGCTTCAGTTTTGTTGTGTTTCCTCCTCGTTTTCCTGCCTCTCCCTCACCACACGTTATGACTATCATGTGATAGCAGGTCAGGCCTTTTCAGCACCATAGCAATCGCTGGACTTTGCTTACAATGTGCATTTTTCTCTCGACTGTCTCTGACTCAGCCAGTGTTGGCGTACAACTCTCCTTTTGAGTCAATGCGAGCGCGAGTAAATAACATTGGGCAAGCCTTTTCAACAATTTGGACAGAACTAATTGGCATTCATGTCACAGCAACTTGCCTCTTTGCAATCGCAGGCACAAAGCGTCGAAGCATGAGAAAGAAAGTTAACGGGGACACAAAGCATGACTTGCACATTGAGAGTGATTCTCCGTGGCAACATTAACGCTTTTGATAATGACGGGGGTTTTAAAATTAATAGCCCAATTTCCAAAATTATAGCAACTAAGTCATTGTTAGCCACAATAACTGTACAGTGTTAATGAGTGTTAATTAGGAGTGCCAAAACTCAGCAGCAAACAGGAGCCACTGTGTGCGAGAAACACTGACTGTTAGCTTAGCTTCCTAACACTGGCAGATACTGTATGTTAAACTACAGTAAATGTTAAAAGAATAGTTTGATATTTTTTTTGCAAATATACTATTTAGTTTTTTTGCTGAGCTCTACATGAGAAAATCGATACGACTCACATTTCTGCCCATTAAATATGAAACCACAACCAGCACCCAGTTAGCTTATATTAGCATAAAAGCTAGAAGCAGGAGGAAACAGCTAGCTTGGCTCTGTCCAAATACACCTCCAGAACTCACTATTTAACATGTTATATCTCGGTTTTATACAGATTAAACATATAACATGTTAATTTGTGAGCTTTAGAGATGTTGGTAGGTGTTTTTGTTTGGACAGAGCTAGCTAACTGTTTCACCTTGTTTCCAGTCTTTAGCTAACTGTCTACTGGTAGCAGCTTCATACTTAATGGGCAGATATGATAGTGGTCTCAATCTAACTCTGTAAGAAAACAAATAAGCACATTTCCCAAAATGTCAAACTATTAAAGAAAAAAGACCTAAAGAAAGCTGATATTGCGAAAGGAGAGAAAGAAATGACAAACTCTCCAAAGAAAGCAGTTTGAGAAAACTGCACCACAGCTCAATCCTGTCACAAAAAACAGATCCAGACAAAAAAAAAAAAAACAAACATTTAGTGCTTTTAATTTACCGGTCACATTAATGGGGATGACACATGAGGTGATCACTTGGGAATGGCTTTTCATTCTTTCCTCTGGGGTGGGCAGCGGCAGGGCTTTAGACCAGTTAGTCTGCTTGTCCAGGGTGGAGGGGATGTTAGGGATGGGAAACTTAGACCGGTGACCTAGAGCCACCCCGTCAGAGTCGGGGTCAGAGGACGCAGCCTGCAACAGATGGATATTTGCATGGTTAGGTTGTTAAGGTTAGGCAGCATTGCGTGAGAATGGTACAGCGGAGCTTTAAAAACATGATCAAACTCTGCTTCTGGCAGGGGAATGTGCTGCTGTGTCGAGTGCGGCGATTAAAGTCAGGAATTAAATTTGTATTGTCAAATGCTGAGTGTTTATCTGGGAAAGAGCAGAAGACTAGATGCAGAGATTGGTGTTTTATTAATCTGCAGCAAAGACTGTCTGAGCAGTGAATCAATACACACATCTCCTTCCAGGAGCTGAGTTTCATGTTGAGAGCGCAAAGAAACCATTAAATAATGAAAATGAAAAGCATGCCTGAGGGACAGAGAGAGAATGGAAAGCACAAGAAACATTGAATAAGTTTCATGCAAAAATCAAAATGCACAAAGGAGAAATGAAGAATTTAAAACATTGTGTACCTGAATACAACTTAATAGCACTGACAGCCCAACTGTATCCAAGCTTGGAAAAATGTCAGACCGATAAAAAAAAGTTTGGCAGACACTCACTGTTCAGCACATGTCATGATAAATTCTGCTGCGAGAAAGAGGAGACGTCTCCTTTGCTCAACAACTACTACACGGGACTGAAATGTGACAAACAGTGTAAACAGTCATTTCCAGTTACAACATGCTGCTTTGGAAACTCTTAGGTCATGCTCTGACAATCTGTGGCACCTATCCGAGTCTCCTGCATAATAACGACTCTCCGGAAATATTTGAGAGGAAATACTCATTCCTCTGAACGGCAGCCTCAGCATCAATCACTGTACAGTCCTCCCCTCTGAATACTCCACAAGTCCAACTCCTTTTTCCGTGGGCCTCTTCGCACTTCACACAAACTTAAACACTGCACATCCCCTATAACTTATGTCCCCATGCTACATGAAGTTAGGCTATTAAGTTCTTACCTTGAGATTCCTACAGAGAGGCACATGTGAAACTGGGAGTGATTCTCAGGCCGAACTGGTTCCCACCTCCACGACCCGACAACCTCCCACCCCCCATTAAAAGCCAGCTCTTGAGCCTTTGTGCTCTCTGTTCCCAGCAGACCAATGAGACCCTGACAAAACACTGGCCACAAAAGAAACCGGTTTCCTTGGAAACTTCTCCCAACTAGTAGGGGAAAAAAAAAAAATCAAAGGGAGAGCATTTACAGCTGATTTGTCTCAAGAACAGAAAGGCGGTTTTAGGAGTGTCTGAGAGGATGGATGAGCGAGACGAAAGAGTGGCGAATGGGTACAAAAAAAAAAAAGAAAGGGACGGTGGACAGTAGAGAAGAGTGGACACATACAGGATGAGAGAGGAGGAGGAAGAGGCAGTCATAAGAAAAAAAAAAAAAAAGGAGTGGCAGTGTTTAGGCCCGTCCAAATGCTCGTTTCTCTACAGCGGGCATCGAGCGTGATACATTTGGTGAAAAAACAGCAGCTTTTAGGGAGAGAAACATGAGGCTGTCAGCTCTTTCAGGGATGGGTGCAGTGAAGAAACCACAGCACAGAGGGATCATGGGTAATCACAGACGCAAGCTCAGAGAAGTCAACCCTATCATTAGAGAAACCCCGGCTGCTGGGCGGCTGTGACTGCGGCCCTCACACACACATTCCTCACATACTGAGAGCTCAAAGCCCTGGCCCTTCACATGAGCTCCAACAACAACAGTACGTAAATGTATGACGCGTCGGCGTGGATGAAACTTTCAAGTGGTGCTCTCTTTCAGTTACAGGACTGTACTAGCGCATGTTTCTAACTGGGTGGAGCAGGGAGCTACAGCTGCTGGATGAAAAGCTGCATTGAGAAGGCATGCATTTAAAAAGATATTCATTATGTAAATTAGAAGAAGTCGGGTAAGGAGTTGTGTAATATAGTGTTAGAAGGAACACACACAGGAGTGAGGAGGGAGGGAAGGAGGGAGGGACCAGTACCTTTCTGCTCCAGGGAGTGAAGCGGCAACATTCGGTAGGGGAGGAGGAGCGGGTGGTGTCAAACTGAATTACAGGGCAAAAACAAAAAAAAGGACAACAGAGACAAATGACAAAAATGAACATGGAGATATCTGACGCCAACATACACAGACAAAAAAAAAAAAAAAGACAACACTGGGGTAACCTTTGTGAGGAGAGATATGTGGACTGTGAAATACATTTGAGGCAGGGCAGGTTGATGAGCTGGAAACAACAACAACAAAAAAACTTCCTGAATGATTTATGCTACATGTATTCTCAGGCTGTTGATCTATGAAACATAAAGTTCATTTTAAAAAAAGGGTTGTCAAATAAAATATATACAACCATGCTCTGCACAGACAACATGAGGCACATTACAAACACTGCACACTTCCCTCTTTACCTGTGTTTGTGCTAACTGTGTTGTTGCATCTCTAACATGCCTCTCTGGCTGCTTGGAGGAAGAAATATGGATTTCACTTGCATCAAAATCTAAGCACAACAAGTATGTAAATCATCTCCATGCATGTGTAAAGCATTTTTTTCTCCATGAAATAAACAATTCCCTTAAAAAAATCATTCAGAATACAAAATAATTAACATGTGTATTCAATTCAATGCAACAAATGAACTTACAGTCTGTTGATTCAATTTGCTAAGTGACAAATCCTAATGTTCCCTGACTTCCAAAAACTCATAATGAAATGTAAAAACGTCTAGAAGAAAAGCTGTGAGCATCTAAAGAGAGATTAATGTTGTTCATCTCACCGTGGTTAAATTTGTTCCTTTCTTCTGTTGCCTCTGGTTGATGTCTGGGGAGGGGTACATGGGCATCGGGGGCACGGCCGAGATCGAGATGGTGACTCTGCGCTCCCTGCTGCCTGATCGTCTCTGCTGGTGATCTGTAACAAGATGCAAGTACAACAGTGGAGACACGCTGAGTGTAAACTCCACACATACACATAAGGGGGAAAGATGAAAGATGTTCAAAATCTATTTAACCACAAATTGGAAGAACAATTAAATCAAAGCGCAAAACTAAAGAGAGCGGACACAATACAATACAAAGCGATCGATACTAAAGGCCTGTAATGAATACTGGCTCTGTGAAGCTTTTAATGTTCAGTCATTGAGTCAGAGAGATGGGGATGAAACGCTATAGCCTGTGTAGTTAACAGTGTTATATTGGATTGCATTAGCGTTCTTATCCATTTGTCTGCTCTAGGGGATTGACAAAATAATTTAATCCTATTTTTAAATGTGCACATTTCCACACAATGAAATCAACAATAACCATGCAATCTGAACAATTACCAGAGCGGTAATCAATGCAGCAGAACAAGAGATGTTGTCTTTTTCGTTCCATCCATTCTTCTTACTTGTCAAAACCTGACGCCTACATTACCCACAATGCAACTCAACCACTAACAGTTGAGTTGGAGATTCAATGTGTTATACTAGTAGTGGCTAGCCTTAAGCAGAGATTAGGAGCAGACTACACAGGTCTGGTAAACTCACTTCTTTTTAACTTCACACCTCCAGATTTTTGTCACTTTCACACTTGTAGTCTGCAGCCCCAAATCACTTGAGGCAATTTATCAGACTTTGTGCAGCTCCCTCTGGCACCACAAAAGGCTTTATACAACTTTTTGTCACACATGCAATAGTATAAAACCTGTAAAATTGGTGCACTTCTCCTTTAATGAGAAGTGAAATTTTTGAGTCTCTAATATGAACGTTAAAAGCTTCACAAAAATATGATTAATTACAGTGCTACTGCATTATATTGTATTGTACAGGTGTTTATATATTTGTGTCCATCCCTATAAAAGCACATTTGTAGCGTATGTCACCTGCTGGCTCACACTTTTCCTGCACTTCTTACATCTAGTGTGCAGTTACATCATATGTCCACTAGGGGGCAGGATGAGACCAGAATGACAGAGTGGGAGTATCTCAGAGGTGACTTTTTAAATGATGTTAAACACAAAGTATACAAAGAGGATGCTTTTGAATGAAAATGTGAGATTAAAAATGGACAGCAGGATTAATTGGGAAGGACAGACTCATAAAGAGAAGGTAAACTATGGAGCAGCTGTTTGGCTTTTCCTCTGTGTTGAGGTCAGTTCGGGTGTCAGAGGGCCTCACCTTGGTGCAGGGCCCACAGGCTGAAGCTGGCTTCCCTGTGGAGCTCTTCTACGCATGCTGGCCGTGTGGAGGGGTGGAAAACGTTCCTCTGCTGGTGCCAGGGAGCTTGGTAGTGTGACGTCAGCTTACTCTCCACATCCAGGTTAGACACCGCTGTAAGAGGGACGGACCCGGTCAGACATCTCCACATCAATTACAACACACACATTACCGCTTCAAGTGCTCTTTCATATCTTTCTTGATTAATGAGGTACAGCACATGGCAGCAGTTATAATGGAAAGGCAACTTGCTTTCATCACGAGGGAAAGCCTTGCTGAGCTCCACAGGTTCTGGTAAGGAAAGCTTTAAATTTCCACTCTGGCATATTTGTGGTGATATGCTGGTTTGGATCATTAAGGTGAACAGTCTCAACAGTCTGAGCTCCATAGTCTCAGAAAATTGTAACTGATTAGGTTTCCATTACGGCGACAATGTGGTGCCGTGACAGCAGCTGAGATGACTAACTAATATTTTGGGATCTAAGCTGAAGATGGAATACCAGACTCACGTTCAGAGCCAAATCCTGAGAAAAGAAAGCGGGATAGTCAGATCCAGTGTTAATAGGACAATAGCCTGTTTACTAATGCAATGCTATAACCTACAGCCACACAAAGGCTTATTACTGCAACCTGACGCTGTGACTTTCATCCTCTAAACATTGACCAGTACCTGGAGTAATCTCCCCGCTCCCCCTCACACCTCCTCGGGTTACAGAGAGGGAGATGCTCGGCTCTCAAGTTACACATAATGTATGGAGGGGCTGGACGAGGGGGAGAAGTCTATATTATGAAAAGAGCTGTTTTGTCTTTATGATGTTCACTGCTTGAAATACATGAAAGAGTTATACAATATGCATTAGCTATAAATAAGATGAACACAGGAGTAAAGAATGATCATTAATCAGGCGCCTGTTGACACTGGTATCCACAAGGAAATGAAACACCTCCCCATCTAAGGAAACTGTTGAAGATTAACACCGTGAAGCCTTTGCTTCAGCAGACAACCTATCTGTCAGTCTTCTTCTACCTGGCTGACATTTCTGGGCTTCTCCTTGACCTGGCAGCTTTAGTGAAACACATTCTGTCTGGCCTCCATGTCTACTGGGAGGCAGCTTTGGCAGAGCAGGCTCCAAGATCCCCTTTGTAGTGCAGCCAGAAGCCAACATTAGTCTCTTTCACTCAAAAAAGACAAATTTAACTGCTGATCACTGCTAACAAAGGTCAGGAAGACTGTGCGCAGTGTCACTCTGAAGCTCAGCCGACTGCTGATCAAACTGCTGCGCATGTTATGTGATTTTCTGGCGGCGGCACTTCTATGAAATCTCTGACAGGTCCTTTCCTAGAAACGCGGTGCCATGCAATCCCAGGAGAGGGAACATGTTTATGTGTTATCCAGAGACAACCTGAGGTTTTCCATAAAACACCCCAGAGTGATCTAAAAGCCCTCTGCGGTGACCTTGTTGACCTAAAAAACAAGCTCTGTGCTATGTCTCCTGCTTAGCTGTGGATGCAGGAGGTGAACGCATCAAAGAGAAGATTTACATATGTGGAGCAACGGTACTTTTCTTGCTGTATAATATGTTTGTTGTGACTACGTGAGCAGGGCAAAAACTTTGTTATTATTTCTCGTCATCCATTGAAATCGTACTGTGATGATAATATGATCATATCATGTTATCAGGTTATAAAATCATGTTGTCCAAATGAGCAATTTCAAGCAAATGATAGTTTAAAGCTAATAAAATGTGTTCTGACTTTAACAGACGAGCTACACAAAAAAGATACTGTATATCGTGTTAATTACGATAGTTTTTGAGGTGCTGTTCGGCATATTTCTGAACTTTGGACAGAGATCAGGCTAGCTGTTTTCTCTGCTTCTAGTCTTTATCCTGAGCTAAACTAACCACCTCCTGCCTCTAGCTACATAATAATCATAATTATCTCACAGACATGAGAGTGATATCAATCTTCTCATCTCAATCTTAGAAAGAACCGCTACAACTCTACCTTTAATATTGTGATACTGGTTTCCACCATACTGCCCAACACTAGTGACTATGCTTATATAGACGAATGACAAATTAAAGGTTAAACCAACATACAGTGATTTAGGAAGGACTTGTGCCACCTGAACAGTTTCAACACTCCTTCTCATTGATTCTGAACGTCTCTTAAACTCTACTACAGTGATAAACACTATTCCTCCAAAACTATTCCTTCCGCCCATTTGGTGCATTAATGATGGTGGAGAACACTGTCTGACATGTTGCTCTAACATTTTCCATAGATGTTCAGTTGGTTTGAAATCTGGTGACTACGACTGTGATTCACATCATTCTCATACTCATGTCTTGTAAGACAGCATGGGTGTTTCTTTTAATTTGTCACCCGCCTGTATGTGTGTGGCAAAACATAAATTCACACACATCTACTGAACTTCAAACTTGCCCGACACGACTAATTATAATGTATTTCTGCTGTGGATTGCGGTAAGATCTTAGTAACTGGTGATAACCATGCTGTTTGTCAGCCTCTCCCCTCCCTTCCTCCCTGCTGAGATATGAACTGCTGGCCCTGCTGTGACACCCTTAATGTCTCCAGCAAACTGAAAACCCATTTGACAACAATAACAACAACAACTAGGGCACAGATTGTGCTCTGTATGCTTGACTCCATTCAACTTTCCCTGTTTTTATCTTCCCCCGGCTAAAAAACACATCAGGCCTTCCATTCACCTCACTCATGGAAACCTCTGACTTTTAGTTCAGTGTGGGTGAGGAGCAAAGCATGAGTGCATGAAAAGTCTCTAAAGAGGTTTTCATAGAGAGAGAGAAGCCAGGTCCATATGGGGAAACCCTTTAACGGGAGAGCAGTGGTCAGCTGTTACCCCAAAGGAGGCCAAAGAAAACACATCAGCCCTCAGTCATCTCATTGACCTCTTGGCAGCTTTCTCTTCTCTTTCACAGCCTCGCTGAGTGATCCTCAACACGGCCGTGCTGAGACAAATGAGCCACATGGCCTCAGGTGAGAAGAAAAACAAGACTTTCAGCTGAAACGTCTAAGATGAGCTGACACTTTTAAGGATTTCCAGTGTATGCTATTAGACTTTCCTCTTAAGTTTTTTTTTTAATGAGCGAGACGTCTCTCTAATCCTCTTCCCTCTTACTTATTTCCACTCAGAATCATCCTGAGAACTTTCCCGGTGAGGTGAAATCACGCAGTCTATTATCTGCGCTCTGACACCGCCTATCAATCTCTGCTTCTCCTCCTCATCTGCAGCAGGATCATACCCACCCCCAATAACCTCACCGCTATCTGCCCTGCCAGCAGGCCTGCAGGCCAGGAGGAGAAGGGGGGATGAAAGCCTGCATCCCCAGACTGCTGCCTCTGCCTTGTAATTTACTCAGCATTGGCCCAGACAGGAGCCAAGCCAAAACCCCTTACACCCACACTCACACTCTCACACACCTACAATTTGCCAGCGGCCTGGGAGAACACAGCCGCAGATGTCAGTCATTGGGTCACACTTAGATAAGAAATGCTTGTTCTGAACAAGACGATGTAGGAATATTGTATCGGCAACTTGGTGAGTTGCTCCTACAATATCAGTAGTCGGGTTCATACTCATGTGACAAAGGTTAAACTGAGCAGGCAAAACAACCAAGAACATGTCTCCAACACAAGCTGAGGAGAAGAACGCTTTCATCTCGTCATCTCCTACATCTTGTGACAACGCTCGAACAAAGTGCAGGCATGTCTGTCTAACCGCTGTGGTCGAAGTAGCAAGTTGTGCATGCAGAGCAAAACGAAATGGGAGGTACATGCAGCTCAGTTAAATCCCCAGTAAATTATACAGTACCTTGGGATGTGAGCGTAAGACAGCATCCTAAAGCCATGACAGAGTGCTGTGGTTTGAGCTCTGAGCATCAGCGAGACATGAAGTCAGTCAGTGTTTCTCCCTCGGTCACCTCAACTGGATCTCCTTCTGCATGTCCGTGTCCCCTATGTCCTTACAGTGACGTCCTCAGGCTTTACTGCCACACTGACCTACAGCTCCACTGGAACATCTGCTCACACTCCTCCCCCATGTCCCCTTCCTCACTCCAACTCCCCCCCCTCCTCCTGCCCCCAAACATCACCCCGCGTGCTGGGTACAGATGGTTCCAGCCAGGCCTTGACTTGGGCTACCACTAATCTGTTTATGGTCTGCTTACAGGAGAGTGTTAATCCAAACCGCTGAAACAATACTGACCGCTTAACCCACAATAGGGGAACATGGTGGGTGTAGAGGAATGCCAAAAGTTGTGCAGGACGGTCAATACTTGGATTCATTACTCGAACATTATGGTGTTCAGGTATGCGGTGTGTCGATGTGATTCAATCTTAGGATGATATATATCACAGATATACTGTAAAAAATTCAAATTCAGTATTGTGCTGTAAATAAAATAGGAGGAAGTTGTAAAGAAAACAGTCTACAGCCGGTTAAATTATTCAAAGCTCATACTGAGAACAACAATTTTCAGACGAAGAGCCAAATTCCTTTTCTTTGCACACAGCTGTTCAAAGGAACAAATGCAAGAATGAATGTGACTCACCTGAATCAAGCAAGAAACAACATGTAACCAGATAGCGATCAAATTTCCGAGAGAATTATCCGCATTGTCCCCGTCCCCGCGAATCAAAAGCTCATAATTGAGATCTGTTCGCTGTCACTGAGGAAAAAACGACCCTGAAAACAATGCTGCTGTTCTGCCGTCGTTGGTCAGCTGCTGGAGAAAGTCCCTTCTGAGGTCTGATTAGTAACACAAAGAATAGAGAGTCCCAATGCCAGTAGGCACGGAATAATACCCGTCTCCTCAGTAATCCGCTCTGAGCCCACATCCTCCCAGCTGATGCTGACCCGCCGCAGCAGATGGGGCATAGGATTGTTTACATTGAGTAGAAGGACGAGGCTAAAGGCAGTGAGTAGCACTGAATGTAAACATAACTTTTGTTTGTTTACAAGAAACCTCCACGTGCTATCTTTAAACCCTGCTAGTCGCCTTTAAGAACCAGCGAGCCCAATAAAATGACCTAAAAATGCTGCAGTACCTCATCGATCACCGATCACAAGTTGCTGCGACTAATGATTACTGTCTTTAAGGATTAAAACAAAACACATGAAGATTTGTTTAAACTTTATGAGGAGTATTGTGTAGCCAATGTCCTCTGAGACGCTGGAGGAGCTTTCTGAAGTCTAAGAAAATAACCATGATGATCAGGGTGATTTCCATTTTGGCATGGAGATTACGAATTTATTACAGAAACTCTGTGCTACAGACTGGGGGTGTGGAGTTTGCAGTTGCAGTACAGGAAGTGTAGGATCCAGGGTATTTGGGGTGAGACTCTTACTAGGAACTACAAGTCAGGATATCTCTGCCTCTGCAGACTATTCCTTTTAAAATCTGTTTCTCATACGAATGCTCCAAACTTTATGGAAGTGCAATAAAAAATAAAAAATCCAATTGTTTTTTGCAAGTGTTTGTAGTCTATAAAATGTAAGAACACAGTGAAAACTTATCATAATTTCCCAAAGCCCCATGTGATGTCTAGAAATAGGTTGTTTTGTCTGACCAACAGTCTAAAACCCTATTATATTCAATTTGCTACAATATAACATGAGAAAAAAACATCACGTTTGAGAAGCTGCACCCAGCATGTTTGGCATTTAACGACAATTAATTGATTGACAGAATTGTTGTGATTATTTTTCTGTCAGTTGAATAAACAATGAAGTGACTAATCATTTTGACACTGATTAAAACCACACAATACACTAAGTGATTTCAATTTGTACCAGATGCTTCAAATCCAGCAATAAATCAGATTGTCATTAGACGTGATAGATGACCAAATATTAGTTTTCTCTGTGTTTCATTGAAGATTGTGTTGACTGTGTGTTTTTTGTCAGCTTGAGTGCATCCTGGGGATTAAGGAAACTCAATCATAGCTGAAGTTCATTTTATTGCAAGAAACTAAGACTCTTCCCTTCCTTCTCTCTTCCTATGAACTGCATGTTTATGCCACCACACCTATTTAAATGGGCTCACCCTCACCTCGCCTGGAGCTTTGATGTGGGATAGCAGGTGGTTCCGGTGACCTCTGCTTGGAATGTGATGCTGGGAACCAGGAGGCCTACACAGGGGCTAAATGAGCCATTGTTGCAGCCTGATGCTGATCTCAGCTGCCTGCAGGTACCAAAGCAAAGGGCTGCTAAGCTGTAATCAAGCCACTGGTTTGCTTCCTGAAGTGCTTTACTGTCCCTCAACACCAGTCATTTAATTACCCAGTTCAGAAATGAAAAATAGCTTCATTTTCGACAGCGGATTCTATTTACGGTCTCATAAACTGCGTGACATTTTGATTCTGTCGAACTCTTTAATTGAATATAGTGCAGCTTTTGTGTGAAAGCATGACATCACCACTGCAGGAAAGGTAATGCATGTGTCTGAAATTGCTTTTGTTTAATTGCAGTGCACTAAAGTCTGCTTGTATTTCCTGACTTGAGGTCACAGCATCAGCACGCGCTGGCAGTGCCCACACACGTAAAAGTCGTCTGGTGGTGGAATTAAATCATACTTGCGCTTGAGGAGAAGTTTCACTTTGCTCAGGTTTTGGATGAGTGCCTGGGCCGCCAAACTGTCTGTCTGCATGCGTGCCAGGAGGTACAGTCAGGGTGGAAATGAAGATGGAGTGGGGGAATCCCATCAGATATAACAGAGTTTCCATTATAAGAGATGGAAAAATGCATTACCTCACAATAAATACAATGTTTTGCTGACAGCAAATTACGAGACAGATGGGTAACTTGATATCCTATAGATATCAAGTATAGTATCTGACCCCTAACATGATAATGTAGCAACACCTAGATCTCTATACAAATAGCTTGGATAGACAAAACCCCCCAAAAAAACTACAGGAAAAAGCCCTCAGTATTCTAAAACCAACATCACTTACGACTTGAACCTCAAAACTTCCCTTTTGTGACACACTCCCCAATACAACTATAAGATTTCTTATGTTTATCCATTTCCTAAACAAACACACACACACACACATTTGGGACAGCTCTGAGATCCTCCTGAAGATCACCCAGCGCCCAGAGCTGGAGAAGAGGCCTGTTTTCTCAGCTGTTTCATATTACCGCACTACAAAG
Organism: Thunnus thynnus; assembly: GCF_963924715.1. Classification (NCBI taxonomy): domain Eukaryota; kingdom Metazoa; phylum Chordata; class Actinopteri; order Scombriformes; family Scombridae; genus Thunnus; species Thunnus thynnus. Next base: position 27,415,730 of record NC_089524.1, on the reverse strand, counting down.
TCCAACAGCAGGCTTGCGGTGACTTTGAAATACTTTCCATTTTGAAATCTCCAAAGTAGCACATATCGCAGGGGTAGGCACGTTGCCAACCAGAGGATCTCTCACTCTGATGAGAGAGAGAGCAGATTCTGGAGGTTTTAGGGAAGGAGGAGGATGTGTTAAACGATGGTTAAAATGTCTGACATGCTCGGAAACAGCACATGGAATGTTCATGAGACTGTGCGGTGTGTTTTATGGTACTGTAATGAGCAGGCAGTTTTGTGAAAGCGTCATAACACATTCATGTGAAGATCGATTTGAATGTGGCCTTTGCCCTTTCTGAGCGGGGGATAAGAGTGTGTACACATAATAAATGAGATTGGGGGGGGGGGGGCAGGGTGATCTGTAGGAACAAAAACTGAAAACACATTTGGACAGTAATGGCTTTGGTTCATCTCCAGTTCTTAACAATGGACATATAAGAACATAAATCGACCAGCACCTTAAGCAACATTTTCATCTTAACAATAGATCAGATGACTATGTGTTATGTAAAAGAGATTGCTTGCAGTGACAAACCCCCAAATAATTATCACCTGCAGTTCCCCCCAGCTCTACAAAGCATTTTTTTCTGCTAATTTTGGGGCTTTTTTTAACGGCCCGCAACTCTCACTGCTCTCGCCAGCTGCATTCATCAACCGAGAGCTGTTTTTATTGAAAAAACTCTGATAAACAAAGTGTACGCTAACTGTCAAGCACCAAACAGCAGACATACAGTTAGCAGCTAGCTAGTGAACATAGTGGAACACTTAGCAGCTACAGAGACAGATATTTCTCTCAGGTGTTGTTGGAGAGCAAAACAGAACTAAAAGTAGCGTAAATATTGGACTTACATTTTTTAGATGGACAGAAACACAAATGAATGCTAATGTAGCTCCGTATCTGCTGGATGTATAATTTTACACTGTGGCAATATGTCAAGCATTGTGTTTTACTGCTTATTTCAGTACCCTCAACTGGCCAAAAATAAGTAAATCATTACTGCTTTAATATAAAATAAAAAAATAGCACTCACAAAGGAAGTGACTACAAGAAAAGGTTTGCAAATATATGTATATACACTTATATTCAGAACTAGCCAAGAGAGCTTAAGGTTAAGCTAGCCACATGTCTGAGAGCTAATCCTGCAACTGAAACCACCTTTACGTTAATCATAAATCTATAGCTGGTAGAGGTTAGATAAATCATTAACACTTCTAAATAAGTGTAGCAGTCAGGATGTGCCTACACAGCATATAAAGTGAATGGATTTCTCGCAATTGCGCAATGTATTTAATCATAAACTTGAACAGCTCAAACAGGAGAAGTGGGAGTGTCCACTATAGTTTCAGTTTCCAGTAATTAAAAGCAAAGACAATGATGAAATAATCTTAAATTTACTGTAAGCAGATTTGCCCTGATTAAAATCTTAGAAGAAATGTAATTCATACTCAGAGTGAATATCCTCTTCACCTCTGAGTGGAGTTACTACTTGTTTGTTGGCCCATGTTTGTTATCCTGTCCACTCTACACAACCTGACCTCTTGTTTACCGGCCACCGCCCTTTGACTCACACTCGCTGAGCAATGAAAAGGAAAACCACAGCGGGACAAAAACTGTGAATGAGAGCAACTCCCGGCTAACAGAGACCGTCATTTCATTTTTCTGTCTTTTACGTGCGCACTCAGTGGGGTCAGTGGGGGTCAGGGCCTGCATTCAGCAACCATTTTACCTCTTGACCTCTAGACACCTCATTATTAGGTCTGCACACAGACTGGGAGGTCAGCTCACATCAGTAAACACTGAAGTAAATCACAGGCTGAGTGGACACTCATTCACTGAATGAATTTTCTATCACAGTAAAGCTGGGTATAGATACTGGGTTTTAAAATGCTTCATGATCAAAGCAACAAATCCTTTCATTTTTTAAAATTAATTCCTCAAATCAATTAATACCTTTCTGATTACATGAGGGCTTTACTGCAATTACTAGTATGAGAAAATGTCCAATTAATGTTTTACATATAGGAAAAGCAGAACAAAAAAAAGAAATAAAAGAGTAACAACCTAACCTAAATACACTTAAAATTCCTTCACCCCTTAAATCAGCACGGAGTTCATTTTACAGCTCTGTCCTCCTGATTCTCCACAGAGGCCTCTGGGAGGCTGCAGCACACCCTCTCATATCACATCATTTAACGGTCTTTGAGGTCACAGCTGACTCCTATTGGGCTGTAATGGCCCTCCCGCTGAGCTTGGCCCGGGTCCCTGCTTTCGCTGTATCTTTGAAGTGCTCACACACACTTACAGCCTCTGCAGAGGAGGAAAGGGTGTGTCTGGGCTGGTCCCTGCTGAAAAAGCTCTCTGGGTTTCCGTAGCCTCCAGGTACACCTGGGCTATTAGTCTCACAAATGAAAATGTGCGCCCTTTGACCTGCTGCTTTTGTTGAGTCTGTGTTCCCATCTCGCAGGCACCTCAAGAAAGGCGGGAACTCTTGGTAGGAGTGTAAAAAAGAAAAAAAAGAGGAGGAGTTCCTGGCTTCTCTGGAAGTAAGGGTAGCGTTAACCATGAGGTGATAGGATCATGAAAAACCTTGACGTCAGAACAAGGGCAAAAGTAATATGAGCGGCCTCTGCACTGTCTGTTCTGTCAACACTAGCCTGTGTGCTTACGGGAATATAGCTGCATTTAAATAGGTGAAACAAAAGTGTTTTCTCTGTGGCCAGACAGGATGAGCGGAGCAGGAGTGAATTTACCTTTCCATGAGTACAAAGCCAAGAAAAACAGGAATAGAATAGCAAAGGAGATTAATCTTTCACCAGCCTGTTTCTCTGCCAGACCAACACGCTCCACTGAGCTTTTTGTCCCTGCATGTCACTCATATAATCAAGTGTGCGTTGCCGTTGTGTTGCCTCTATGCTGTAGACAATGGCGTTATGTAATGTCAAAACAAAACATCATGCACATTTACATGCACTCTAAAGAGAGAATAGTGAAAATATGCTAAACACATACCGTTAATGTAAGCTCTTTAAAAACTGAGGTGAAAAATGGAAACAAATGGTCAACAAACAACATTATTCTACACAAGTCACAGTGAGCTGTGAATATTACTTAACATTTAAGGCAGGAAGAGGGTTTCCAATAGGAAAGTTGGTTAGTGAGACTGCTCATTTTAGAGCTTAATAAGCCTAATATTATAGTTAATAAAAGTTTAATCATTTCTTCTCACGTTAGCATTTATTTCAGGCGAGGCGAGGTGCCATCGTTATAAAACGCTACGGGAATTCCTGAAGAATAATAATTCATTTAACACATACATTTACACACATATTGTTCTTCGGCCAAGTCTTAAGCTGGCATACAAGTAAAATCGCTCGTTACAGAAATATAAATTAAGCCTCATCTCATGGAGGGGCATGGGCGCTGAAAACTGGAAAATTGTTTCTCAGTTCAAGTTGTTTTCTGTTCTCATTTTCTGACATAGAAATGACTTCAAATTTAATTTTTTTATGACTGTTATGCAAGTAAATTTGTTTTTATAGCAGCTTTTCAGAATAAAGGAGCCAATAAAAGACAGACCTGATTCACACACTGGAACTAGACCAAGACATCAACAAAAGGCCTGTGCTGACAGACCGACCTGATGTGTGCGTGAGTCCAAGGACGCAACAACACTTTTGGTTTACACTTTGACTGAGTGACATTACGCTGCATGCTGTTATGCACCTTTTAAACAAAAACTAGCACTCAACGAGAGAAGCGCGTCCAGCGTTCTCTGCAGCCGCTCATTCATCAAGTTGTTATTCAGCGTGTAACAGGATAAGAGGTCGGAGGGTACAAGTCTGTACGGCACTCCGGTCTCGGGTCACAGTCAAGAGCTGCAGAGGTTATGGAAACATGGAACCGATTGATGTACCAGTGAACGAACTTTAACGCATTTGTGGAAATGTGTGTGTGCAGGTGTGCATTGTGGCTCAATGTCACAGTCAGGAAAAACCATACACATTTGGACAATGGCTGTATAACCTGGCTCAAGGTACACAAGAGTATGCAGACTGTTATATAAGTGTCTGAGCAGCCTAATCACAGACGTTTTTTTGCACACGGTTTCCTGTGTAAACACTGGGCTGTGAGCCTCAGACTCTGGTTTCACCAGTTTACTGGCATCACTCACTGCTCACATGGAGCACAATACGCAGAACAGACAGACTGTGAAGGGAGAGAAACACAACGAGGGGAAAAAGGAAACGCAGAACGCAGACGCAGAGGAAGGTGTGGTTTGGAAAGAGACTTCGAGGGCAAGATTTTTGCCGGACGATTGCAATGGAAACCTATCTTTAACTCACAAATATGGTCAGGCTGAGGTCAGCTCCGTAGGAGAGTGACCTGTGTGTTTCTGTGGGAAAGTCATCATGAGGGAATGGCATTAGGCTGAGCTGGCAGAGCAGAGCTCTAGCTGAGCCGAGCCTCGGCCATCCTTCACACATCTCTGCCTGATGGGATTCGGCTCAGAGAGAGAGAAAAAACTGGAGGTCTGGCTGGTTCAACACAAACCAATAGCTGGCAGGAAGGATGGATATGCAGGGAGAAAACCCAGCAGCCCTTTGAGTGGAAACAATGAAGGAGATCAGGCCATAGCAGTTCCTCGTGGCTTCCATCGCCACACCCACACAGCCCCCACACACCACAAGATGTCCATGAGATGTTTAGATTAGAATCAAATCTACCCATAAAATATCACACAGCGAGGAAAATTATGTTTAAGTGGTGTCAGCTTTGACATAAACGTCCATTATGGGCATTTATGTCGCTGTGGGGTCACAAACAAATCAGGAAACAGCTGCTCAAAATCAGCCTGACCTCCTCTCCTCTTCCAGGACGCACTGGGAGTGAAGCACATGTACCTTTCTATTGTTCTCCTCTCTGAATCAGCACAATGCCGGAAAACAAATATTTAAACATACACTGTTGGAGATAATTCTGCTATGTCATTGCCAGCTTGTGTACAAATGTATGTGTGAGCTAGTGTGTGCGCTGAATGAAACAGTGAGGTGTGTGTTTGCTCGTCGACGGCATCAATAAGATGGAGTGTATAAGCTCAGCGAATCACAGCTGGGCTCTGAGCGCCACGCTGACTCCTCATATCAACTCATGCCAGCAAATGACACAAAAGGACGCCATTGTCTGTATCATATTATACTGTGCGTCTCCATGGAAATGGGCCCATATGCACAGAGACATGTGCTCCAAGTGAGGGTGTGTTCTTTCACAGTTCATCATACCTCAGTTGTGGAAAAAAAAAGACTCAAGTATAGCCCCACAGTGGACCATGTGTCCTCTGCAGATGTGTGTCTGAGTAGCAGAGGGAAAACTAACTACAATGTGTCAAAAAACAAAACAAAAAAATATTTTTTCTGTATTTTACAAATGCGGTGATTTATAGTGGTTCCAGGTGCAGTGAAAATAAACAATTAACTGGTACTTACCTATTAATCATCAGCAGAAATCAGCAAGAAGTCAAGGGGGGCATGAAAAAAAAACAAAGAAAACACATTATTAGTTGATTACAGCAGAATATCAGACAAACATCTTGTTATAATTGAAAACAGTGTTTTCCAGCTCAGATGAATCTCCAGGGAGCACACTAGCTAGAAAGTAGCAGGATTGTTTTTCTTGACATTAGGAACAATTTTGCTTTACTGCTCCACAGAGAAAATCTTATCTTCCACCATATGTTTTGAGACTGTCCTGAACAGGAACCAAACATCTTCACCTCACTCTTATCTCTACATGCTCCCTGGAGTATTTCTCTTTGACATGACTTTTACAGATGCCAGACTCAAGCACAGCTCACGTGTCGGGAGCGCCGTTCTGAATGCAACTCCGTCCCCAAGGGAGTTTGCTCAGAAAAATAAAGAAATGGTCCGGGGTGAAAGCTCGGGAAGAGAAAGTAGGCCTGACTACTGAATAGCCCGCTGCCCCTGGAGGGCTCTCGCATGTAAGTGCTTCATGAATGGCAGGCCTGAGGACTGGATGCCAATAAGCTTTGACATCATGGCAGTTGCTGGTTATTGTGCTACGAGGGACAGATGCTGTCACGCTGAAAGAGCAGATATTATTTGTGGCTATGAAACTGGAGCTAAAGAGCAGCTATGCCCTCTAGATTTGGTATTTTGTCCAGGCGTTTTTTTTTTTTTTTCTTCTTAAATCAAACCATCATCATTCCCTCATGTTGTTTCTTCTTTTCTGAGGAGCTACAGTATATCTCCCTTCCATCGTATGTCTCGACTCCACGCTCCATGTTACCCGCCACTAAACTGCAGCAGCAGCATTTTGGTAATGATGGGTCCTGTTGTTATGCCATGATGTAAAATTAGTGAGTGCAGCCAAAGACATGGCACCCCTTGACACACTCTGTTGGGTATGTGGTGACAGTTTTACGCAAGTTAGAGACCACGAGAATGTAGGGCACTCTTCTTTTTTTCCCTCTGACACAGAAGGAAGTCTCTAGTTCCTAGAAAAAGAAGTAAATAAATCACAACTATACAGTCTCGCCAAATATCTCTATAGGACTTAAGGAGTGAGCACTTCACTGAACTAAAAGGCCAATTGTGGGCAGAGACAAGTACTTCTCAATTTCAGTTGGCTGATTAAAGGCAAGGCAAATTTATATGTATGGCACATTTCAACAAGAAGGCAATTCAAAGTGCTTTCAAAGAACAATTAAAGGAAGACGTGCATCAATCCTGTTTATTCATTAAACTCTGCCCATGGTGCTAAGCTCTCTGTTCTCACACGGCACATATACATCTTACAATGATAACTGTTGCTGATTTACAATGTTTGAGACAATGTGTCCTTGAATTCAGGTAAAGGTAGACAAATGTAGGCTTCTCATTTCTGCCAGTGACTGTCACTGTCAGATTTTTATCAGCTCTAGATAGCTAGCTAATTAAGCTAAGCTAAGCTCCATGAGCCTCTGGCTGACTTTTTAAAGGGGGGCGTATCATGCACATTTACAGGTCTATATTTATATTCTGGCGCTCTACTGGAAAATCTTTGCATGTTTTACAGCTCAAAAAACTCTTTTTTTATCTCTTATTGGCTCTTTATGCAGCCCCTCACTCCCCTCTGTCTGAAACAGGCCGTTTTAGCTTCTGTCTCTATAAGGCTCCATTCCCGATGAACCCACTCTGCTTTGATTGGTAAGGTTCGGATAGCTGCGTCATGGCTGACTTCCAGCCGCTAGGGATGCTACATCACTCGAAATGTCAACTTCTCAAATATATCCGTACATGTGAAATATGAGAGCAGACAACACAAACAACACATGGAAAAACGTTTGTGGGCATGTGTGACGACCCGGTCAGCTAGTCTGCAAGGTTGAAAAAAAAACCGATGCAAATCAAATCATTCAGAGCAGGCTGAATACTGGGCTTTTGACCTGCAGGGAGCATTTGTACATATGTTAGCCTCAAGTTTTGGAACTTTGACCACATAGATATTCAACGTCATAACAGTATATAAATAACAGAAAATGAGCATAACATGTCCCCTTTAATGTTTCCAACTGACTTGTTTTAACAAGAACCTGGTAAAAGGTGTTTAAATATACACTTAATGGCTACATATATCATATCAAGCTAAAAGACTGAGGAGAAATGTAAGTTCCGATTCTTGTTTGGCTGCTTAGCTTACATGTCTGTTCAGATTTTCAAAACATAATTACACAGAGGACAAGCAGAGTAAATGTACCGCAATGATTCAACTTGCCTTCTTCTTGTAGAAAAAACAAACATGAGAGAGTGATGTAAATTGAAATAACTACAGATCAGTGCAAAGGTCCACATGAGTGACATAAGAAAACAGACCGCTTACCAAAGCAAACACTGGGAAACAGGCAAACACAATTTAAAAGCACTTTATTAAACCTGCAAGCGGCTCACCTGACAATGTCACCGGAGGTAATTAAATACACTGCACATGCATACACACATCAATCATCCAGCCCTGAGGCCAATGGCAAATTACTCTGAGGATGTAATGTACCGCACTACTACACGCTTTACACGGAAACTATGCTCCCAGCTGCTATAAACATATATTAATCTAAAAAAAGTAAACTGCCATCTCTTTATTTATTAAAAGTGTCTTTTCTGATTGTAGCATATAGACTGAAGACTAATTTCCCTTCACCGCACACAGTTTTGGGTGTGTGCTCTCCAGTGAGTATGGGTGGTTGAGTGCACCAGACCACCGGCGTACAGCAGAGGTGGTAAAGGGAAAAGTTATCTTCATCCAGTCAAGCTGTTTCTAATGGTGTCCAAATTCCACCAGATGGCTTTTCTCAGCAGATTGTAGTCAGAAGCAGACCACAGGATAAGTCACACAGAGGCTAACCCTGCCCTTACAAATCCTGAGATCAGATCGAGAACAAATTTCAACCTTCGTTTCAACACAGCTCAGATCCTCTCACGGATCTGCAAAGTCAGCACAAATACTGAGCATACAATTACATTTTCCATCAACAACGCTGCACAGTTGACTAAAATCAAGCTGTGAAGCGGAGTGTGTGTAGTAAAAATAATAAATGAGCCTCAGTGAGGGCGAGCTGTTATCACTGATACTGATGTCTCTCAGGGCTCACAAACACTGTCATACATTTCCGGTCATTTTACACAGGAGTCTCAGCTTGACCAGCTACACAACCAAAACAGAAAAATACAGGCTCATTTTCAGGAAGAGTAGGGTCATAATCATAACAAGCAAGTCGGCCTCTTTCCCCTACAGCACCAATGGGAGCTGCAGCCAAGTAATAAAAACACACAAGCCCTTAAATCTGCTCCCGAGGTCCCAGCCCCAAAGAGCAAATCAGGGCTGAAAAATACAACATCTGTTTGCTGTATGTATGCTGTTGCCATTGGTGCCCCGGACCCTGGAGAGGATTCTGTGAAACTATAGAATTTAACTTCCCAACTCCTCCGCTGAAAGAAGAGGAGGATCCCCTCTCCAGCTGAACAAACAGCTCTTGCAGCATATAGCAGTTTGGGAGGGTGTGTCCGACACAGAGACAGGAGTACGTATATGTGTGTGTGTGTGTGTGTGTGTGAGCATGTGGAGGTGAACCTCAACCTGACCTTCTGCATTTCAGCATACCAGCACCGCTGATAACTCACCAATATGACGCAGAAACAGATGCACAGACTTTTAATATGTAGAAGGAAAGACACGCTTTCAGATTGTTATATAACACACTGTGTTCTCATTTCTCAACGAGAGTATTTAATATGTTTAGGGCCAAAGCTAACATTTAGGACATTGACGTCATGATCATTGAGCAACAGTTCAAGTATGTTAGATCCTGCACCGTATATGGCCTTATGTAACCATATAACATAAACATGTTTTAGTGTAGTTTGCAGATGATCAAATACAATAGTGTAATCATATGCCTACATTGTTGGTTTTGGTTTTTATGGGATTCATTGACAACAGGGAGAAAATGGAATAACATCAGATTTATCATTCAAAGATATACATCTAGTATTTGTGGTCAAACTTAATGATGTTCCTATGTCAACAATTTAATGACAGCAATTAATCCCAATGAAAACTATATTTAGGATCATGAGTCATTTGGTTCATCTGCCCACGGAGCACGGTGCCAAATATTAGGTTAGATATCATCAGAAAAGAACAACATCACTGTCTATCTATAAATCAGACATGGATACCACTCGGGTCGCATTGATTGATGGCTGTTGAGAATGTTTAAACAGACATAAATTAAAAGCTGAATGACATCCTGTATATATGTGAGGGGCCACCTGCCAGCTTCATGCTGTGATACATGCTTCCTGTATGTATGGGCGGGGGCAGATCTGTACGTGCTACACCGTTCACTGTCATCAGATCTACAAATCATATCAGAAAAGAAGCCTGTGTTACCGAGCACCTGACACTCAACTACAATTACATGTTTCAGCCGTAGGCGTTTCCACGAATCTGCTGAGGCAGCGGCTTTGCTTCCATTGAGACCTCCGGTGTTTGAGCTTGACGATGTCAGTCTGGTGTGTCATACGGAGAAACTGAACCCTCCCACCCCGAAGCAACTGGGTATCTTTTTAACATGGCCCCTGGCATCCTGGCTGCCCTGCCTGCCTAAATATCAGAAGTCACCCGGAAGCCTGAGATTCAAGTCCTCCCGAAGCAGTGAACCCTATCTGAGCAGCTGCATTGTACTTTATGGAGGGAGCATATAGAGTTCCCTGAGGTGATGATTCCCATAAGGGTAATGTTTCATTTGGAGGTTGCCTTTCCAACACCTTTTGTTTACATTTTACAGACAAGCTGAGCTGTGCTCCATCTAATCAAGTGTGTTTTTCGATTAAAACGCCTGCCTCCCTCATCAGGATTGGCGTTTCCTTCAACATGTGCCGATCACCTTATGGGGCACACAAGCTCAATGACAGGCAGCATCAATTTCTTAAGCCTTCAGTTGCTGTGGAAGGTTCATTCTGATCCATTTATTGACTCTGTCTGTCCTCTTTATGCCCCATTACTCTCAATTAAAGACCATGATTGTAAAGCAGCTATAACTAACATTTCTATACATACAATGGATCACATGACTACATGTATGTGAAAGGGTTGTCCACAGAACCCGCAGAGAATTAGCACCTGACTCTGCATCTTTCAGCTCATTGTTTTTTGTTTTCTGGCCCGCAACGTTACTGTTTTGGTTGACTCTAACAGCTCTCATCAGCGTTGTTTCCAGACGCAGCAGGCAGCTGTCATCAGCCAGAACATTTGACGATGAATTCCTCAACACACAAAACAGCATGAGCGCAGTACTGTAGAGCAAAGTGAAATGAAAGGAAAGGAAAAAGACAGTTTGCTATATGACAAGTGAACGCATCACCACTGTGATGTTATCTGAAAGGGAACCAATTCAGCCAGATGTCATTCAACAACCAGATTTCAAAGGGACCAATAAAAGAGAAAGTGCATGTATGTGTATGTATGAGAGGCCAGTGTCTGTGCTTATAAAGAGGTAAAAAAATGGAAGCTTCTCTTAGTGAGAAAGGGTTTTACCGCCATTCCTCTCTGGAGGTCAGTTGACAGAAAAAGGAGCGGGCAGGAGAAGATCTGTGGATATGCACATCAAAGTTGGGCCTCTAGACTCGTGTTTATGTTTCATTTTTCTTTTATCTGCCGATCAGCTGCTCTCTCTCTCTCTCTCTCTATGATCTGAGGCTTTTTTTTTTACCTTATATAGATCTCCCTCTCAGAGCACGCCTTCATGAGCTGAGGTTTGGAGGACGCTCCCAAGAGCACTGCCCGTCCCTTCCCATAACACAGGCATTAGGATAAACTAGGCACTGGGGGCCAGTAAAAGGGGAACGGGGGCATCTACAAAAGGCAGAGAACTGGAGGGATCAGCAGGGAGAGTGGAATTTCTTCATTACTTTCTCCAACTTCTTAAGCTCTGCTCTGCATTATCTTTGTGCTCAGAGAAAGTCGCCACACTTGTCTGACCTGACTGGCTTTTTGCTGCTGGATGTGTGGTGGGTTTGTGTACCATTCACACATTAGCCCCGATGTGCAAACCACCACTTAGGCCACTGTAAATTTACATCTCACAACCACACGCCTTTTTGTTGACAAACAGCTGAATCCTCATAAAACACACACTGTGTTGTAATGAATTCCTTGGCTCAGGATTTAATGCCGACTGGGTCGAGCCGGCGTTGCTCAGCAGCAGTCCAACCGCAGTTTTCTGTAGTGCAAAGCCCAGCTAAAGGGCAAACCCTGACTGAAAAGAGGCCACGAGGCTGCTAGGAGCCATGTCACAGTATTGAGCTATTCTGTTTCAAAATCATCTAAGATGTTCAGCTCTGAAAGCTTTGAGAGATGGGAAGTTTTAAAGACAACAATAGAAACAAATGGTCTCTCTCTGAAGCAGGGATGAGCAAAGTTTACCCTCCAAGTGGGTCTGTGGTTCAGGTTGGGTTGTGTTGATGTAAGCCTTTTACCAGATGGTTTCTGTTTTATCCACGCTGGTCCATGTCCGGCCGGGGAAACAAAGATCTGACCTCTCCCCATTGATTTCTTTGATCACAGCCTACTCCAGTTGTTACTGGAACAGAGAAAACACCAGGACAGTGCTACAGATAGTGTGTCCTGTTGCATTATGGCCCTTTAAAACAGATCCACATGTTAACACGCCCCCCCCAGTCGTTCCACTGTGACTGCTTGGAGTACACGGAAACACTTTTTCTGTGTGGGTTCACAATCCATTTAAAACAATAACATTAATAATCACCAATAAACTGCACAGTTTAACAACATTAAAAAGTTCACAAAGTGACTTTTCCACTCATCTGAACCAGCACCATTACATATGAAATGTTTCCATATTCAACACTTTAGAAGAATCACAAATAATAGCTGTTTAAAGCCTGGTGACAACCACAGAGGAAAATGGCCGTGAAAAGTTTGGAAAATCAAAAAGTAATTGCTTCCTCTAATATTTCCTTTACTAAAATTAAAGCTGCTTGAAGGTCCGGTCTCTTTTGTTTGTCAAGTAAAAAAATAGAATTTGTATTAAGGTGAAAAGAGCTACAGGAAGACAGGGCCAGCGGCCATAAAAATAGAGGCCCTTTTGGATCGACTCCATAATGAATGAAACTTAAAGCCGCCCTGTGGAGTTTTCTTGCAAACAAACAAAAGTTGTGTTTACGCTCAGTCTTTCTCACCAAACGCATCGTGTGTATCACTGCGGTCTAAAAAATGTGTCTATTGCATTTCCCTTGTAAAACATTTGCAAAAGTGATTTTCTTCATCACTGTTTTTGTTTACTTCCGTGTTTACTAGCTTAAAGTCTTCTTGCTGCCCTTCTTTGTGCGTCACTGGCACCAACGTTCAATGAGCGGGGGACCAATATGTATCGCTTCACCCGCATGCATCTGAGTCCTTGTTTGTGTGCATGATACAAACAAAACAGCGACCCACTCATAAAAACATTGCTCCGTAACACTACTAGTGGCAAAAAACTCCAGGATACCTTTACTATGCGTGTTCTATATATGGTAAAGAGTTACGATGCAATCAACTATGTATTCATATTAAAGAAATGGTACATATATGGTGTTTGGAATGTAAAGATATTAATTTTTTCATATATGAATGTGTCCTGACTGAGGATGGTGGATTTTGTTATTGGTGTGACATGAGGTGAAAATAACATATTTTACATTTTATTTACATTACACCAAATGCACTTAAAACCCCTTTTTCAACATTGCAGTAGTTGGTGAATTAGAGTATACATTCATTCCAGCTGATGTAACATAACATCATCTGATAAAAATCATGTTTGCTTTCTTCAGAGGAGAGCAAAACATGACCTTGACCGACATTATGTCACAAGTTCCGCACATTTTCATTACCTTCAGGCTAAAGTAAACTCAGCTTTGTCTTTGAGTGCCGAACTAGGGTGTATTTCTAGCTTGTAATGGTTTCTTCAACAATATAAGCTTACTAAAAAAAGTTATGTTCATCAATTAGGAGTTATTTTCTCTACAATCTAGTGCTAGCTATTCTCAGCAGCACTCATGTTTCAGAAACACATACAACTTCCCAGAAAATACCTCAGAAGTGGACACACACTGCCAAGAGACTATGAAGTCATAGCCGGCCCTGCCCTGCCTGACATACTAACATTATGTAACCAAAAGACTGAGTAAAACTCACATGACATCAGCCCGGATATGCCGTGGACTTTAAACATCTACACAACACTTGGTTCTTCCTCTGATCTCACTGAGAAATGTCAGCAGGTTATCAATAACAAGCTGACAGTTCATTATCGGCTGATCGATCGCCTACAACAGATTAATAGTCTAAGATTACTATTCCCTGCACTTAAAAACCCATTATTATGAGAGGAAAAATGAAGGCTGTGTTTGATTGATTATTTTAACAAGACCACATTGATTATATTTGAAATCAAGATAAGATTGCAGCTCATTTCAGCTGCCATGTGCAGACTCAAGGAGCTGCATGACTCCTGCTTTACACAAGTTCAAATAAAACACACTCTGAATAGTAATCACACTCTCTCGGGTACAAATACAGTATCATGTACTCGTGCTGTTATTGGCCAGAAGTGCGTGGTCTGTTAGCCAATGGCGTGGCCCTGCATTGTTACTGTGTGTGTGTGAGTGTGTGTGTGTGTGTGTGTGTGTGTGTGTGTTCAGTCCTATTCGTCCCACTGCTGTAGGGTGTGTGGTGGAGCAGTGGAGGAGGAGGGAGGGGTGGGGGGGGTGGCTGCTAAAAAACAGGGCCGACCTCAATACTGAAGCCAACCAAGCAAGATTGATTTCATTGTCTTCTCCTTTCATTGCCCTTCCCCATTTAGGAACGTTGTTTGTTAAAGGTATACTATGCAGGATTTGTTGCTTGTTGTTTGTAAACACAAAGCATTGAAAGTTGGCCCCTCCTCCCCAGCTCAATGAGAGAGAGAGAGAGAGAGAGAGAGAGAGAGCAGTGGTGGTCTAGCAAGTGAGAGTGAATGAAGACAGCGAGCGGCGCTGTTGAGAACGAAGCAGAGAATTAAATAAATTAAATGTTATTTTCTGATTGTTTCACAGCGGTTATTTTCTAAAGCACAAATAAACATGCCCGCAGTTCAGCGCAACCATGTGGGAAGGTTGCTAGATTTTATGTGAATGCAGAGCTTCATCCTGTCCGCTGTGGCCTCCCTGCTCTGCGTGTGTGTGGCTCGGCCCCGCCCTGTCAAGTAAACACACAGACCTGCAGCTCTTTATGCATCCATGACACAGAGACACAGAGCAGAGCGGAGCAGAGGCGAGAGATGGAGACAGTGACGGTCGCTACACTACGAGTCCTGACCTCACACCTGCATGCTGTTATTGGCTAGGGGATACACACTCGCTGTCCAAAGGTCGACACCCAGAAACATCTCAAACACAGCAAAATAATAAGAAAATACAGGCAAAGGGCAGAGTCTCTGCAGATTAATACATTCATAAATACATTCTTTGTCTAGCAACAACTTCTTGTCTACTTCTAAAGCAGACCAATCTGCAATAGTGCTCATGTTTCTGTATATCTGTATCTGTATCTCTCAGCACAAATACTGGGCCAGTATAAATACAAGCAGGCAGCTCTACTTGCCTGGCAACATAGCTCTAATGATTTTTGCTCACTCCAGTCCGGATATCACAGGAATCCTGACCGGAGTTTCACTCTCTCCTATGCCTCATGAAATCTCCTGCAACTTGACTGGGAGAGCAACCTCATATAGACTAAACTACAGGCAGGTTCTTTAAAGTAGCAGCTAAGACAATCTGGGTACAATTACACCCACCTTAATTTCAAAATGAGTGCTGTTAAAGGACAGCTGTAATTTGAACTGACCTTCCTGCTCGGTGTGACTGTCGGCGTCTGCTTGGATCTATCAAAGTGTTTATCTGCTGTAAAATCTAGTGTTTAAACTCATCTAGATGTATCACATTACAGTTTTGTCCTAGTTTCTCTGTAATGAGACCCACGCCCTTCAATTCAAATTGTCCTGTATGAAACATATACTGTATACCACCAGCTTGATCCTAGTTGTGATCTGTTGATGTAGCCATAACAAGAACATCTCAATCAATCAACAAAGATTAGATTCACTGGATCATTACTGGGATAATGGATTACTGGGCCTCATCTGTCAATCCTTCTCCTGTGTTGCATGAATATTTGTGAGAAGCGCAGCCATACAAATGTCTGAATAGGTCAAATGTGTTGGAATAATAAGTACATCTGCTGTTGAATGAGACTAGAACAGAATTTCCCCAATTCCAGCTTCTCCAGTGTGAGAATTTGCTGCTTTTCTCTGTTTTAGAGCTTCATTTAGTTTTGGACTGTTGGTTGGATAAAACAAGACATTTAAAGACATCACATTGGACATTTTTTTGCTTTTTTCTGTCATAGATTCATCAGAAAAGAATGTGGGGATTAATCAATAATGAAAGTAATAATGACTTCCTGCCCTAACTGAGAAAACTCCCCTGTTTATTCTGCAGAGACATAATATCCTGCAAAAGCTTCAAACTCATGAGGTGACACACGCGCTTATATTGGTAATTACACTACAGTATGAGTTTAAGATTAAGAAAATCTTCATATATTTGCATTTATTCTCAAGGTATAAAAAACCCACAAGCAAGTCTCAAAACCAAAAAAGAAAGGTTTTGTATTGGAGGGGTGAGGCCAAGTAAGAGAAAAAAATTCCATTCAATCTGTAACTCTGGTCTTGGTTGAGACTCTGGGGAGAGGGTTATTTAAGAAAGGATGAACCAAACCCAAAAAATCAGGCTTCTTTCAGAAGCAGCAGAGAAAGAAATGTGTATATGGTGTGAACATGTGTGTGTTTGAGTGTGTGTGTGCGGGGGTGGGAGGGGTAAAAGATGTCCTTTCTCCACATGTGAAAGACCCCAGACTTAGCAGCCGCCACTCAGTTATGCGTGACCACCAACCCCTCCCATTAAACAAGCTTCTATCTGTGAAAGGACTCATTGGTTTGTTTGTGTGGTTGGTTCTGTCTTCAAGGCCCTGAACAATATATATGAGCCCTTGGCTTCACTAATCAGTGACCGCAAATTAAACTGTAATTCCTCAACCTCCGATGAGCAAAAGATCATCATTAATCTGCTTCCTGATGTCTCAAATCTCCACACTCACACAACACACAAACACAAGAATAAGTGTGCAAACAGTAAATATTTGATAACTGGCAAACTCCTCGACTTCTCAACTGTTCTGCGTTAGCCTTCTTGTGTGGTCAGGAGGCTGCTCAAGAGAGCTGCAGGAATGCAGGCGGAGAGGAAAGCCAACAATGCTTTTAGAGTCACCAAAATCTTGTACACAAGCCACTAGTGTAGTTCCTGCGGTTCCCTGTGTGCAGAATAATCTCCCTTTGAAGAAGAGGCACAATAAGATAAGTGATTTAAATGGTGCAGGTTCCACATTCACCTTAAATAACAGTAGTTAAGCTCTTGTGAGAGGAAAATAGAAGAAGAAAAGATGGACTGCACAGAAGAGAAGAAAAAAAAACTTAAAGCAAACTTCAACATTCAACAAGAAGTACAATATCCTTTTTCCACTTTTTTGACTAAGCAGGAGAGACAATCCCACGTCTAGAAAATGAATGGCTTACAGAGTGTGGGAATGATCCTGGGAAGTGACTGTGATTAGTCTGGCTCTGCTGGGCATGATATCACAGCAGGGTGAACCTGGCTCAACAGGGACGCTCGAAGAGAGACGAGGAAGTTGCAGTAAGAGAGAGAGTGAGAGAGATGAGAAGTGAAGGGCTGTTCCTATGAGACAGAGAGAGAGGGAGAAGCCGAGGGAACATGCATGGTAATTTGGTCTCCACAGGCTGACAGTGATTTTTAAGATGGTAATCACATCAACTTTGTAGCTGAGGCAGAGTGACATCACTGCGAGCTGCTCGTTTATCCCGCCCTGGCAGAGCCCAGTGGAAATCCAATAGCAATGAGCAAATCTGTGGGTCCAAAGCTTCAATTCAGCTATACAGACCCTCTAATCATGAACAAGAGGATTGTGAGATATCAAGTAATACGGTGAAGACGTTATAAAGCAGCCTGCTTAGTGCTAACAGATCAGAACATCACTGCTGACGCCATCCAGGATATTCAGAATTTAAGAATTCTAGTCATACAGTATGCTCATATGTATGTTATTTATATATATATATATATATATATATATATATATATATATATATATATATATGTTAATATTAATCTGCTTTAATATTAAAGGAATAGTTCAACATTTTGGGAAACACTTATGGTTGTTTGCTTAGCACTCTATTCATGTAGTTAATATGTAGCACGGAGCCAGCAGCTACTTAGCTTAGCATAAAGACTGGAAACAAGGGGAAACTGCTAGCCTGGCACTATCCAAAGGTACCAACTTTTTATTTCGTGCAACAACTAGTGTATTGCAGAAATGACATGTTGTGGTTTAACAGAAGGTTGTTATGTGCCAGACTACATCTTGGCACAGTAACTTCCCACAGTCTTGTCATCAACATGAGGTTGCCAAGCAACCAGTGAAGACTCAAGGAAGTATAAGGTATTAATAAGTGAGCTCTAAAGGTGTTGGTAGGTAAATTTCTAGCAAGGCCAGATGTCTCTCCCTACTTTCAGTCTTAATGCTGAGCAAAGCTAACTGGCTGCTGAATGTAGCTTCATATTTACTGTGTTAACATGAGAGTTGTAAAGTATCAATTCTCAAAGCAAATAAACATATTCCCCAAAATGTTGAACTAGTCCTTTAAGTCTGTCTGCTCTTTTGGAAGATTACTAAAGGTTACTTGGCTGAGAAGGAACCACTCAGTTCAAATGTGCTGTCTAGGAAACAACAGGATTTTGCTTTTGTTTACTTGTGCATGTATGATGATCACACTTCCATTACACAAGAATCTACAACTTTTAATGTGGAAAAAATGTTCAAATTAGCCAAAAATATTTGAAATGAATCAGAGCACAAGAGGGAAACGGGCCTGCATCTGAGTGCATTTGGCAGATATTTGAATAAAAACACATGTGATTAAAGGGCGGCTTGGGTCAGGGACCAGATGTCACCAGCGCCTGTGTGGGCGGAGCTTGTGATTGAGATTGAATATTAATGAGGAGAAAGGGGGCTTTTCCACATGCTTTGTCTTTGCCTCAATACGGGTCACCAGCAGTGACACCGAACTTCACAGACACGGAAATGTGTCACCTAACACAGGATCCAGATTAGGGGCGACCAGTGTCCCAGATTAAAGAGGTCAGGTAAATACCCCGTGGATTTACACTTATTAACAGAAACAGCATAACTGCAGTTGAATGATATCACTTACTCTAGCAGTTCCTCATGTGCATCTTAATTAATACACAAGAATATTTATCTTACAGACACTAAAGATAATATAAAGATCTATAATAACGTTGCAAAAATACAGTACATCACAGTGCACCAAGGAAACCAATACAGAAATCTTTGAGTGAAACAGTGATGACACACTGTAACCAAATAAACCCTTGTGTCTCTGGCATTGAGCCCAAACAGCTTGATGAGCAACAGGATGGATGAAAGTGATGTACAGAGCATCAGACATCTGTGAAATGCTGAATTAGATTCAGATGAAGCATATTGAAATATGCAAAACAAAAAACATATAGCGTCATACTGTATGCGGTGTTAAAAAGTTAAAAAAAGATGATGCTTTTCATCAAAAGCTTGTCATTTTCAGCATTAGGTAAGGCATGAAGTGTTCTGTATGAAGGCAGCAGCAATGCAATGACACTGTTATAACTCAACAGCTACATGGCAGGATCCAACTTGATCTAAAAGAACAATAATTTACATATGTTGTTAATCACTGATAGGATAGCAACAATATTTGGTTATTGCAGTGCTGGATGCTTATTTCATCACATTCTTCCAATTTTCTCTCCATTTGAAGTCAAAGCCCACTCTGACACGTAGTGCAAACATTTTTAGGGTCACTTCAAGGTTTGTTCTTTGGCTCACTCCTGACACAAGCCTTTAACTAGTCCTGATCTGAACATCACATGCATTTATGAACAATGAGTAATCGTGGTCTAGACGGATCCCGCTGCAGGCCCTCTACAGTTTGTTTACAGAGGGAAATGAGGTCTCAATGGATTGCGGTTTAGACTTGTCATTCCCTTCGGTGTGAAAACAGCGTATTAGCGGTGCGATATCTGACAAGAAGCAGGAGTCACACCTCCAGTTTCCTCTGTTACGCTGTCGTCTCAGTGACCTTGTGGAAAGCGAAAGTCCAGATGGACAGGTCACATCTGCGCTCCGAGGAATGCATGCTGCTCCTCTCCCGTCACCCTTACATCCCCTCACCCTGAGGGCTTTGAGAAACTCAGGACTGTAAGGTTATTCTCCTCCTCCTCCTCCTCCTCCTCTTGCATGTCCTGATCTGCTATAGTCACACTGATGACCGTGACGAACACAAGCCATGTGGTACGACAGGAGCAACATAGACCTGTGAGCAACAACAAAAACAACTTTGCAGAGATTAGACAGGAGAAAAAAAAAAAAGCTCTGATGAGGATGACGCAAAACCGAAAAACAGACAGGCCTCAAGCTACTTATTTGGATGAACCCCATATCGTCATAAAAGACAGATTAAATTAAACATCATAATCCAGGGGGATCAGGGGAATATGCAAATTCATAGCTGTGACTCAAGTATTTGTTTCCTGGCTCTACTATCTTTAAAAACGCACTATTTGAAAATGAGGTTTCACAGAATCGCAGAATGCACACAGACGTTGGAACATCCTCATATTTTCCTAAGTTATATGTGAAATTCCAGTGACTGAGCCCTGACCTCCTTTTTGACATCTTATCATCAACTTTCTGTCTGCTCCGAAGCTCTGATGAAAAGGCTCTTTGTGTCAGTGATCAGCGTCCCTCCCGCAGGCATCCTTCCATGTCAACATAAGCAACACGATTACAACATCAGCCACCAACAATCCACGCTGTCACCGCTTGCAAATTAAATCCACTGAAACACCACAACATTAATAAGTCATGTTCAGTTTTCTCCACTTACACGGTCGTCAACAGACGTCAGAGGATATGAGACAGCGAATGGAGAGAAAGAAGAAAAAAAAAAGTTAACTTTGACTGCATGAATCATGCCACAGCTGCCAAACGGAACAATTTTTATTCGATCTTAAAAAGGGTGTATTCCTCCACATTCTCATACAGCAAATGAGGCTGTAAAACCTGCTGTAAACACATTAAAATCGCACATTAAGCCAGCAAGCAATTTATCTTCAGCGCTCCCATAAATCTGGATTTGGGTGACTATGTGTGACCTGGGAAAATCAATGGATCCGCATAATGCAAACATCCAACTTTTACTGCAACAACTGAGTTTATAGCCTCCATGGTAACAGTCATACCATACCAGGGAAACTCCAGATAGCTCACACTAACCTCTACTTTCAAACCTATGTGTCAAACTAGTGGAAGAAAGTGGAGATACTGCACACGAATGCACCTTGCAAGCATTTGCGGAGACAAACTGCTGAGTAGTAGCTCCGACAATAAGCTAAACGCTGTCTTTATAAATCATTAATGAGTCCTGATGGCTTTTTTCAAGGAACCTGTGAAAGACAAATTATTTAATTACTACATCTCTGTTTTCATTTTGCAGCCGTTACTCAAGACATAAATGTCGTTTCAACTGTAAACTCAAAAAGGTTAAATGTTGTGTTCAACTGACTTTGGTTCGCTCAGACAAAAAGGTTTCTCTGGAAGGCAAAGGTAATTCTTATAAAACAAATGACCATAATCCGCTTCACAGGCTGCACCGACTACTGGGAGGTTGATGTGTACAAGACATTGCTCACAAAGTCCCTCAGGGGGGAAATAACCAACCTACTATTGGAGAGAGGATGATGGGCAGTATGAAAACACATATTGCGTGCCTGACACTCCCTCTGCCCACACTCAAAACAGAAGGATGGCTTTGTTGACTGTTGACCACTGCTCATCCAGCTTTACTGCATCTCATTATTTTACTCTTATCCTACTTCTGAAATCGCAGCTTCTTCTATAAAGCTGTACAGATGACACCTGGTCCATATTACACTGCATTAAAATACCATGAACGTGTATATTTTCACAATGGGTTGCCACAGCGGGATTCAAACCCCTGACCTTGGGTCAGTGCTATTGCCACTAAGCAACAAAGGCCCGCGTTGAACGTATACATTTCACAGATGGAGAACGAAGAAGCAGCTGCCCAGTGCCTTTCAAAGAAGAAGCTCGGCATAGTTGTTACTTATGGCATGACTGGCTGCACATGACATCACTGCGAAGGCATGCGTCCCTGTGTATTGCTATTAGAAATGTATTGTTGTGTAGAGGACTGTGATGCTTCAAGTCTATAACATAATAGAAGCACAGAGATGGGCTGAGTGAGGATAGAAGGCAGAATGAAATAACTTTAATGGCTCTTAGAGGCTGAATTATGTTGCAGTCTTTCATTGTCACAACTGTTCTGCATGAAATCTGACTATTCTGGCTTTGCATGCATGCAATATGATATGATCAAAAGGCATTAAAAGCTTCAGTCAAGCATTTAGGCTACCATCTTGAAGAAATTATATACGATCATATTTTATAGTTAAACCTCTCTTTCATTGGCTGTTATGATGAATAGATGAAAGACATAGTTGAGGAATGACAATTGAACGAGTCAGTGATTCAAATCCATAAAGTGTTTGTGACAAAAATGTGTTCCAGGGGAATTGATCAGTGGATTCACTCACATGAGCAGAGCAAGTCAACATGAGTGATCTTTGACATGCAGATTTGTTCAAATTTGTTACATTTGTTATTGCTGCTAGCTAAATTAAGTGACTAAAAGAATCTTAATCTCACTTAAACTCTGTATTGAATAAAATGATGTACAATTACAACCCATTACAGAGTTATTATTGTGACGTATTAGTGCTAGCATGTTCTTGGCTGACTACCATGCTGGTGGTTTACAGTAAAATGTTAAAATATCAACTTAAGACAAAATATAACTGAAGTGATGTATCACATTTGAGCTTTTTAAATTGTGAAATAATCTGTATCACTTGGATTCAGAAGGTACCCTGAGACGTCTCCTGGGACGCTTTCACTCCCTCACAAGGAGTCATAAATTATAAGGAGTTTCACGGATAAGGAGGACTTGAACGGAGGGGTAAATCACACTTGGATACCTTAACATTAGATCATTCCCAACATCTCAGATTTCTTAACTATTCTCGTGACAGAGGTCATAAAAACAAAAGCTGTGGGAAGAGGAACCAGTCAAGTGATTGTTGTGCAATAATGCCAAAACACACACTTACAAAACAGTGTCTTTCCTCCATCAGGGCTTTCAACAAGTATATGGAGTAGCCAGCCTGAGGGGAAAAGTAGCCAGGTAGGGGCTGTAAAAGTCCAAATTTGGTGGCCTCTGACACATTGTAATGCCACTATGCCATCATATTCACTGATCTTCATTATCTACCTGATTGTAAACATGTAGTGAATTACAATACAGGAGAATTAGGCTTCTTTTAGACAACACAGTCTGTAAACAGCTATTAATGTTTAAAACCAGTCAGCCTATTCATGACTGATCAGAACTTTTGTAATTAAGAATAATTAGACTTTATTTATTATTATTTATTTATTTATTGACACTTTCACAGTGAGGTTTATCAAGACATGCCACAATGATAGTTAATGTCTTGTTTTACTAGAAACATGTAATGTACTGTGTTATTCAATGAAAACAAACAAGGTTATTTTAAGAGGAAACATATTTTTGCTCCCATGTCTTATCTAGCCTGTCTATTAGTTTCAAATTAAATTATTTATAAAATAAACCAATGCCGAAAATAACTCAAAAATAACAAAACATGTGAATCACTTGACTCAAATCATGTGAATCTACTGAATCAACTCAACTTCTAGTCATCTTCGTCTTCATTTTCTTCGTCTTCACTGTCATCCTCAGTGTGAGGCTAAGGGCTTGCCTACATCTTCCTCATATGACACAGGCCTGTCACTTTGACAACATCGCCTGTTTTAGTGTGCTTGCGATGCGTCTTAGAGATGGCTCTGCTGTAAAAAGCACAATATAAATAAAGATAATTCATTCATTCGTTCATTCATTAAGCCCATAAGTGTCTGAGTGGTGTATATGGAAAATGCAGCGCTTTTAGTGGACTTTTTAATAGTTACTGCACAATCGTCTTGTTGCTTCCACTGGTGTTTTCTGAAGTAGCCGATCTAATGAGAATGTATCCTGTCTGTGCAATCAATCAATCTTTAATGTCTTTTGTCATCAATTATTTTGCTAATATTTGTCAAACACTGACTCCGCTCTCTACTCAGCAGGACACAACCTCTCAGCTGAGCACACACACGCATACATTCATATAGAGCATGTGGGGGTTGATACAGACAGATGTTTCTCTATCATCATGCTCACATTGTTTTGAAGTGGAGGCTAGTGGTCATAAATGTACACGCTTAGAGAATCGCAACTGGTTAATCAAAAATATTTTATTAGAATCGAAAATTAATATAATAAAGTATCCGGCTGGATTGAAAAGAGTAGTCGGCTGTTATGGAAAGCTCTGCTCCATGAAGACATTAATGGAGATCTTCATCTTGTGCACTTAGATTTTATTCTTCCCACACTGATAAATAAATAAAGATGATCCCAGCAGATCAGCTGTGCACATTAGATAAGGCAGCCAAGAGATTCTGACTCAGTCTGTTACTTTAAACTTTCACTAGCCGGCCGACACATCCTTAATAAGATCAGGATCAGTGCTACTTTAATTTGTAGACCCCCTGAGGAGTATGTTGGGGGTTGAAACAGAAGTACATACAGTACATATGCACATATGTTAAAAACAAATATTTGGTTTCAAAAGATATGGAAAAAATGGAGTGTGTCTAATGTCGGTCAATGTGTAACTATCACTAGAAATTGCATGCATGCTCAGTTAGTTTTCCAACATTAATTAAGGTTAAAGGAAAGGTCATTTCTTCCTTCCCTTGCCAATAGCATACTTTATCTTCTGCAGCTATCTCATCTGCCGCAATCCTACCTTTCCCTCTCTAGCAGCCAAACAGGTTGAGCACACAGATCATTCTTTGGCAGACCACCAACATCAACAATCAAGGAACAAGAAATACCTAATAAGACGTGGGAACATGTGCTTCTTGAAGACTAGAAGGACACGACTGCAAATTTTAAAGAAGTACAGGAACCAAACTTTTTGGAGCTCTGCTTTCCAGCTTTAGCGTCTGTAAATGGTTAACATTTTCTTGAATACACTCATCTTCAAGCCTGACTTCCAACAAAAAGACACCATAAAAAGACCAAGGCAACAATAGGCAGCACGGCTGCCATTGAGGGACAACTGGCTTAAAAACAAAAAAAAGCCCACAACACAAAAAAGTGCAATTGAGAATAAACTCTAAGTCAACCTTATAAACGCGAGATAACTTCTGTGAATAAATCTCAGTCACGCTTAGTTACAGAGTGATTGAATTGGTGAAACACAACATCACCAGCCAGGCCTGACAAATCCTTATAATTCCTTGATGTGGATAAAACAACAGTGCTGTGATTCAAAGATCAGGGCGGTGTGCCCCTCCCTGTGTCCTGCAGTCCTCAGACTGTGTTTAAACCAAGAGATCAGACACCCGTAATCTCCATTGTCCTGTCCTGGGTAGGCGACAGGGTCCTGCACTGGCCCACTTTAACAAGCAGGGCCATCTGCAGAGTCACAGATGGCTCCGGCAGTGTCTCATAGGTTCCCACATTCAGATGGAGGGGTTAACCTGATATGATTACAACGCCACACACAGAGAGTGAGAGCAAAGAAATTGTTTCTGCGTTTGATAAGTCTTCATAATCTGCCTTGGTATGCAGTTGGGTATTTGTTATGTTTTTAAGTCCAGAATAACACAGCAGCTATTTTTCACACCATATCTGCACCTTCATCACAGCTCCCCGACTACAACCTGGATCTGCCGAAACATGCCACATATGCTTTTGATTACAATGTGTTATTCTCGTCTGTCAGAATGAAGTCGTCTTTGATCCACCTTTATACACTCCCTTTGGCAATGCACCTCTGAAAACACACATTCAAAACACTGCAAACTAAAGCACCCCCACCTCAGAGGTCCACGCTGTTCAAAATAAGAAGAAGGTTCATTGGCCAAACAAAAAAAAAACCCTACGCATTTATGACAGCAATGAATGGGTGTCATCAGGGTGATAAATGAAGCATTTCTATCACAAGCTGGTGCCACCATGGCGCTTAGTTTGAGAGTGAACAAACAGCGGGGCAATAAAACAGAGAAGAAGACAAGGACACGCTTTACGGACACATGTAGTGAAAGAATTTGAATCAAAGGCCATCAGTGTGTGCTGCCAAATGGGTTCAACTGCAACATTTCTTCCTTTAGACAAAGTGCTGCCGAGGTAACTGTCCAGACTTTAAGTGAATGGAGAGACTTCCAACTGACAGGCTCATTCAAACAGGTCCCGTGACCGAGATCTCTGTTACTGATTGGCTGCTGGGTGATGAAGCTGCTAGGCGCTCTCACAGCATGGGAGCCCTGACCTTGACCTGGCGTTAAGGTGAGGATGGGGAGGCTGGGAGACTTTGAGCTCTGATGGGCGAGTGCACCCGGGCTTTGTGTCCCTCAATGGAGATGTAATGACTCACACAAAACTTCCCAGCAGCCAGCCAGCTGGCACACAGCTCGCCTGCACAAAGAAATCTGCGAGGGTAGGCCTTCACCCCAACGCCAGTCTGTTTCAGCATGGCAGCCATTCAAGCCCTGCTTTCCATTTCATGTGTACAAGTACTTTTATGTCTGGGTCTCAGTCAGATGTTTCTCTCCATGTGTTTCTGTTTTCAAAGGGGATCGTCTGACACAGGTTCACTTTGGTCCCATTTACCGGCTGTTGGGGACTCTAGCTGGTCCTTTGTGGGCTAAGGCCTTAAAGTGGAGTTGATCAGATCACAAGCAGACATCTCTACATCTAAGTGTGGCTGAAACAAAGCACATCGATTACATTTGGATGTGACTGGCTGAGTGATATCTGGAGGTAAACACACAGCATAGTTTGAGTGAAAAGGAAGCTCAACTGCTTTGAAAGACTATTTGTAGTGTGCGAATAATAAGACAAACCTCTCAAACACAGACAGATGTGGGTGATTTGCCTATTCCAACCCTTAAAAAAGGGTTCTGAAGCCTGCACCTGAGCCAAAATACCAAACAGCCACAACAATTTACCTCTGTCTGTTATATGGCTGAGAGCAAATGTGGTATCATTGTTTCCCACAGATAGACTGATATGACTGTCCTCAATGTTAGGCTCAAACTCGATCTGCTGAGCTCCTCAGACTCACACTGGGCTAAACCTGAGTGGCGCCTTTGGTGGGTAGAGAGGATTTGCCTCACATACTTTTTATTGTAAGATTTATAAAATTAGTCTTGGGGCCTCACACTGTATGGAATTATTTGTGGATGTTTGGCCAGGCACTACCATTAGAGAGTTGGAAAGGAAACTGATTTCATGAAATATCTCAGCTTCCCGCATAGTACAAAGAAAAAGTTACACTCAAAGTGAAACACACAAACACACAGTCATGTCTGGTTACAGTTTAGCAGTATTCCTGGGAGTCTGCAAGAGGAGAGAGTCAAAATGAAAGTCCGTGCTCCTAATGAAAGACACCTTCCACAGAACTACAAGCTCTGGGCTGACGGCCAACAGATGGGCCTTCTCAGTTTTGAGCAACACAGCAGCACCTTTAGGTACTTTCCACCCATGCACAATGTCCAGCTACCATTTCAAATAAAGCCTAAGGTTGGGAATATTTTCTTCAAATAAAGAGATGTGAACAAGTCCACAGCAGGCCGACCTTCTATTAGTGCTGTGATGCAACAGTGGTCAACAAACACTCACATTTCCCATAAATGACTCGTCACAAGAGGGAGGAGAATTCTCAAACAAAGTCAAAAACAAGTCAAACCATAACTGTAGTACCTAAAAATGTAAATCTTATTCAAACCAAAGCCACATCAAAAAACACTGATACTCCTCTACACACGTATACAGGAAATCTAGACCGCAAAAGTGAGTTTAACAGAAGTCTCATTGAATTGAATCATTCGAAATGAAGCCAAGGTCATGTTTTACTTGAATACGAAACTGAAATCTTTGCCAGCTGTAATGATCTTTGGCACCATTGTTTTACACCTTGCGCGGTGGCATCAAAGGATAATTCAAATACTGACGCCTATTGGGAGTCACCTTTGTTCTTTTGGCTGGATTTGGACTCTGGCATTTGCTGTTGATCCCTGGTTCTCACTGTCGCCCACAGCATTCATAACTTTACCAAAATAACTGAGGGGAAAAAAGCTTTCCAGGCAATTTTCTTCCCATCCCATAGAATCTATTTATCACTCTGTTCCCAGGGACAGTCCCTGCAGTATGATCAGTTTGTCCTCTACAGTGCAAAAAGCAAACAAACATTTTCAAAAGCATGCAAGTAATTTACTTGATGTTATTGTTGCTCTTTTAGCAAGAGTGGAAAACAAGAAGAAAGGGCAAATTTGATTTAGCTAACATCGTATGACTGTAAACCCTTACAGTGAGTTGCTCTGCGATGGCTTGTTGCCTGACGGAGAGCGGCTGCCAAGACAGACTGGGCAGATCATCACAAAAGCCCTACAGCAAATGTGATCGGGGATATAAAACTGGGTTTGTCCCAAATATAATTTCCCTTTTTTTCTTCCAGTCTCCTGTTCCCACCCTGTTTTGAAGTTCAATATTCTGGGAATATGGACACTTCATAAGACATACAATACTGACTATCTACTAAAGCTGGAGACTATTCAGACACATGCTATCTATCCCTTCACATGATATTTGATGAAATGTACATTTTTTTGGATTCAAAGTGTACAGTAAACATAGTTATAGTCCGTTATGGTAGAATTACACTACTGTCTAATAGTAAAACAACTCTAGACTGTTATAATACCACAGTATGTTCTAGACAGGTGCGGTCGAAAGGTTGAACTATTTCTACACCTTCATTGTGAAAGACTGGTACTGAGGAACAATAAGACATCTTATTCAATACATGTTTTCAGTGCTCGGATGTCAGTGGAAGTTCCCTTCGAGTCAAAAGCTCCCCAGTGAGCTCTGTGAGGGCAAACTTTAGATCAGTAACTGCATTCAGGGTGAGCATCCATTTCTTTGGAAATGTGGCATAGATTGGGGTAAACTTGAATTTCCTTTGCTCTCATAATTAAATATCTAATGGTTGGAGCTCTGTGAGAATGCAGCCAATTCTGTGGAGGTTTGATGTGTCATGAGATCAGTAACAATGGCCACAATAAAAACTGAGACTGGGAAATGAACCCTGTTACTCTTTGAGGCTGAGCCATGGGACATTTGATTACTCATTTGACTGCAGTGAAGTTCGGAAACACAGAGAACAGAGCCTGTTTTATAAATTAAGCACTCTCATTTATAAAATCGCACTGTGCAGTGACTCATACATTAGTACTCAGAAACTTTATCAAATATTAACCCAAACAGATTTACCCAGAGTACAAAGCATCAGTTCCTGGATGATTGGTGGTCAGTAAATGTTTAATGTAATAGAACTGCTAGCTGAAAAGCAGAACATAATGGAGAGCAGGTCATCCATTTTTATGGCAAAGCACTTTTTTGCTGCTATAGCAGGACGGTCTCTCCCCAGTGGGCCTGCTGGGAGCAGGACTGGCTGAATCCCAAAATAAGAAACTGGGATACAGAGATGAGTGAGAGCGAGAGAGACCCAGAAGCTCGGAAAAAGCATGCAGTCAGAAAAGAAGAACAAAGTATATAAAATGCCTGAGGGGGCAGGCAGGCACAGAAATTACTGGCAAGAATAAAAGATGAATCCGGATGGCGAGGAAATATCCCAGAGGAGGAGGGTGAAAGGAGGGAGGAACAAAAGCCAGTGCAGGAGGGTGGACTTGCGTGTGCTTCAGAGCGCAATGGATGGAGGAGAGTTGCTCTCTCACACTGACCTGTCCAGCAAAGCCTGTGTGGAAGCCTCAGGTCAGTCCCAGAGCCACAACTAATGCAATCTGGAGCATTAAAATGATCCACACCTGGTATGAAATCTTCACTATTAAAAACAGAAACAACTCAAGAAAACAGAGTGGACTAAGTAAATGTATCTAACTGTAAACAGATTCTCAAATTATTGGGTGAGATTTAGCATTTTCCCTGAAGCAGAACTGGTCCTTGAAAGATAAAAGTCAGAAGAAGAAACAGATACATTCTGTGTCCGAAGTGACGCTGTTCAGTCGAGGAAAAGTTGTTGAAGTGACGAGAAGCAGAGCAACACAACCTCAGTATCCAGGTCACTGACGCTCGTTCACAAACACTGTTACCACTTGCACTAGAAGTGTAAATCAGTGTGACAAGTGAGGACCCGCAGGACGGTACAAACACAGCAGGAAGCAGATAAGACCAAGAAGAGGGAGTCTGGCCTCAAATGACACGAGTATATGAGGAGAGCAGAAGACCGCTTATTAGATCAAGACAGCCATTTTCCATGAACAAGACATGAGAATATAAAATGGCAGATGCTTTTTGTCTGAGGCTTCATCAATCATGATGTCTGTTCTATTGGAAGTAGAGTTTCTGGTTCTTGTTGAATGTAATTACTCTCAAATCAAGTACTAGAGAGTTGACATCAAAATCTATCAAACCTTCAGTTTATGTTACCATATCACACTCTAAACTCGTAGTAATAGCAGCTGCCAGGTTGCTCTAAACGTTCTGTTATGGTGGTGCTGGAGTAGATAATATAATCAAAACTGTAACAATAATGCTAAATATCTTTATCTGCCTTGACAAGATTATTCTAACTGTCCCGCTGAATCAAATAAGACTTTTGTGACCTTTCACTAAGCTAGCTACTGTTGCTAAGCCTGTCAAGCTTTCCCTTCTGCACATTTACAGATAACAGGGGCAGTTTTATCATTTAAAATTCTTAATCATTTTTGAAACAATGCGTTCTTGGTTTCAGACAGAGGCAGACAAAAGCAAATCATTTCTAGCCAGCAACAATTTTGCTAGCTAAATGACAACTGTCGCTTGTAGATGTCATCTGCTGTAGCCAGCCAGCTGAATAAGCTAACGTTAGCTCCATGAGTTGGTTGATATTGTTGTTTCTGGCTGATTTGAATGTTTATTGATTCGTTTTAAAACTTAATGACTACATTCATGATATCGTGCTAAAAGACTGAACCTAAATCCATGCAAAAAGTCTGCATCTTGTTGATGATGCTTACAGAAGAAGAAGAATTGTACTGGTATTGCAGTGTAGAGCCAGTTAGTCCTCTAAGAATGACCAGGAAAATGTGAGGTTAGACTGACTCATTTTAACCCTCTTTGGATGTGTAGCTTACACACGTGTTCATATTTTCAAACAGTATGTTTTTACTTTTAACATTACAAAAGAAAAATCTTTGGAAAGGATGACTAACACTATCTTAGGTAATGTTGGATGGAGTAGCTGGAATGTAAACTTCCCCAAATCCAAGAAAGAGCAGCACAGAGCTGCTAACATTAGCCTAAACTCTTCCACACTGTGGGGAAATACTACACAGTGGTTCTGTTAGTCATGGACAGGGCATTTTCTATTAATGTAACCTGTAAACCCACAAACTGATGACACGCTGACAATTGCAGCTTACATAAGAACACACAGTTTAATACATTCCTTACTATTTTGCACAAGTGTTTTTGGTTTTGGGAAGGCTAGGAAAGAAGACACCACCCTCTAAACTCTTTAAATGCCTCATTCAAAATGTGGAGAATCTAAAACTCGACAGGCCTACATTGCCCAGTTACAGTTGCCAAGCTATTATTGGACAATGATTGTTCGGGGGAAGGGGTTTTCAGCCAATTCAAACTGAAACTCCCCCAAAAAACCCACCAAAAAACAACTCAGCACCTGAAATTCTGCGTGTGAGAAGAGAGTCTAAACTGATGAGCACACCATTTATCCACACCCACATATCCACAGGTGCTTTCTTTTTGCATCTCTGGTGTGATGGTAGGATGATTGATGAAAAGCCTCTTTCAACTTTAAAGACTCAACCTGGCTGATCCACAGTCGAGGTGAGGGGAGTTCACATTCCAGTCAAATCCCAGTCTAAACACCTGCACGGCAAAGACTACAAATTCACATGTGTTTCCTTCCTGTTAAAATACCAAGTCAATTTTAACTCACATTTTCCCCACTACAAAGCATTTTCACACCTTAGGTCTCTCTTAACATCAAATGAGAATACCTTTTTAAAGTCATTGATAGATTAAGGTAATATAGATATGCTATATGATGCATGTCACTGGCAAAAGAAGAGTCTTTCAAAAGAGTTCTGAAGGATTTATTTAATACTTATATTGTGCATCTGTGACTCATTGTGACCGCCTTAGATCCTTTATCTCTCACTTCCTCCTTATCTCTCCCTGCAGATAGCACGCCGACTATTCCCTTTGAGTGAGGAAAGAAGAGCTCATAAAAGTTTTGTTTGACTTTTGTATCTTCTCTTCCTGCACAGATCCTGAGATGTGTCTCAAAATTACTGTAAGAATAATTCCATTGCGTAATATTTAAGTCTGCCTTTGTGACGGCGGTGATCTGGGAGGAGGGACAAAAGCCAGGCGGGAGATCATATCACTTAAAAAGAGTCTGAGTTAGGAGAGGAAACCCACGCAGGTGGCCTGAAATGCTTTTGGCTAGTGGCGGCAAGACAAAGACCAGCTGACAATAGTTTTATAGCCCTCTGAGCTGTCAATATTTCCCCCGGTTGCCATGGAAAAGGACGTGGGAAGATGTTGTAAACTGCGCGCTACAGTGACGTTAGTTTGACTTGAAGTCAGATATGTATTATTTATTTGATCTTTGGGCAAAAATCTTGTAATCTGAGCTACAGTATTAACAATCACAGTTACAAGTGGGTTCAGACCGAAGGCTTAGACAGATGTTGTAGAGCCAAAAACAGGGGAGAGAGAAAATCTTTCCTGATGTAGAATAAGTAGAGGTAAGGTGAGGTCACACCAATCTTTATCCTCCTCATGAAATAAAAAATAAAAGAAGAGGAGGACTTTTGCAGAGAAGAAATGTGGCATTGTATGTGACTTATTAAACTTATTTATATGTTGTCCATGTGTTCAAACTCTTCTGACTAATGACTCAAAAATTGGCGGAAGTATGGGACAAAAAAACATCCCTGCAGTTGTTCACGCTTCAGTTCTTCTTCAGTCATGAGTAGCAACCTGAACGGAAGAGTTTGTTGAAGTTATTGAGGTGACTCTGACAGTCTAATTATGCCTGGCCCTGGACTGGGTTTTGCCGGTCTGCTGACCTGTGGCTATTCAGTATCATGTCAAACGTTAAATCCACTCTAATTGGCCGGTCAAGTCTTTAAAGCCAGAGTGATAAGCAAGATGGAGGTGGCTGTGTTTGCTCTTTTGTGTTTTGAAGGGGGTGTGTGTGTGTGGGGGGAGGGAGGTCAGCCGTCTTTTGAGGTCAGGGGTAGATGACTTTGCCCCCCACCTCTTCTTCAGGACGGGCTTGAATTGTCCTCCTGGTGTCTCTGCCCCCACACTCAGAACTCCATGAAGAATAATGACTTCTGGGGAATGTTATTTAATAAATGTACACACCTCAGGGCAAGAAGATAGCTTATCATAGCTCTAAATTTCTGCAGCAGAAAAAGCAATCCCCCTCTCACCAACAACAAACTAGAGCTTAATATTCTCTGGAGGAACCTGGTGTTAAAAAATATGAATTTTTCACACATATATGTTCCAGTGGAGAGGCCCTAAACACACAAATATTAGCCTATATACCTGAAAATATACAAAAGACCAGCGGAGGGATTTCAGGTTAGAATATAGGAGGCCACACACAGAAGCACTTGCTCTCATGGAGGGTCCCACCACAGGAATGTAAAGTGTAATCACTCACACATTTCCCTCAAGCAAAGCAATGAAAAACCTGAACCTTGATTTTAACAAAATGTCTCCTTTCATAAACAAACATAGCTTCAACCCAACTTCAAATTCTCCCTCATCTTCCCTAATCGCACCAGTCGCCCAAGCCAATTTAGGGAGCATGCGTGGGGGGGGGGTTGGCGAGGGGGGGCCAAGGTCCCAGAAGTGCAAGCGAGCACTGTGGTTTCCTGGTCATTGGCTTTTTGGAATGCTTGACTTGACAGAACTGTTCAGCAGAAACCACTTCAATCGCAGACCAGGCAATCTACCGAGGGCTGAGGTGCTGAGACGCACACATAAGCCCCTTTTTTTTTTTTAGAGATCATGCAATATTGCTGTGAAGAAGACATAATGTCGCCCCTGTGTGTGATTTTTGATAGCATGGCGGCGTTCCGGAATCCGAGGCGTGACGTGTAACACAACAGCTTCAGCATCAAAGTGTGTGTTGTCTCGCCATGCTGGCTATCGCTTTTACACAGACGTCAATCCGGCAATGTGACTACATCTGCTGCCGGCTTAATGGCGGAACAACAATGCCCCCACCCCACTCCATGTTCGTGTTTCGTGTACCTTTTATACAGAACGGTGAGGAGGAATAACAGTGCAACATTCCCGCCTTGAACAGGCTGTGTAAAAGGGGCAATAGTTAATGGGAGTCTGGTGAGGGGAAAACCTTCAGTTCAACTCGGTATAAAGAAAACACCTCTCATTTCAGTGTCAAATCCCTCTGGAGTAAAAATAACCTGCTGACAATAAAGTGTTTGTACCATGTTATCAAGTTACGGACAAGAATATTGAACAAAGACGTTGCTTTGTTCATATTCTGATACTTTCTTCATACCCTGGTCCAAAAAATGCAAAGTCAGAGTGCTGAATATAAGCCCAGAGCAAGTAGAAATAAATGTCCGCAGATAGAACAGATGACATCAGCTATAAGACAGTTGAATGAAAACAAAAAGCCGCAGCATCAAGGCTGTCTACGCCTTCTCAGTTGTCTGTCTGGGAAGTTTGGGGGGTTGGAATGAGTGAGCAAGTCTTTGAAATCTGCACTATAATTAGCAGGGGTACTATATCAACGGCAGGTTGTCTGGACCTGCAGAAATATGCTTACGGTTCCGATAATGAAAGAGAAAAAAGAAGCAGAGTGATCCGGGATGGGAACTATTTCCGTCTTTGTGTGAATGATTTAAAGTCAATGTCTTCTTTATGGAGAAATATTGCGACTTGTGGCACTAATTTCTCTCCATATATGTTCCCACTACATATATTTAAATCAGCTACTTGATAAATGAAAGTTGGGTTCACTGAAGAGAACACTACAGATAAAATTTGATTTCACTCGCCGACAAAATATTTTCATTCCTACATCATCTGAAGCTCTATCGTGAATTCCAGCATTGATTGATATTGACCTTGCATGGAATGTGCATTGACTCGTTGCTGCAGCCTCACTTAGTAAATCAAAGTCCCAGTAATGGCCAGACTGGGTCAATGAAATGCAGAAGGGAATGACCGTTGGCGGGCTAATGTGGTTTCCTAGTCTAAGCCACTCTGGTGGAGTTTATAGTAGAGTAGATGATGTGCTACTGCCGTCCACAAAAACTGTCATTCCAGGCCACCGAGGCTCAAAGGACTGCACGAACGTCACCGCGCTGAAACGGAGGACCGGCTCTGGAATGAAGTAAGGATGATGACTGCAGGGTAGTCATAAATGCTCGATCTTACTCCAGGGTTTGTTTAAACGAGCTGAAAAGCAGCCTAAAGCACCTCTAAGAACAGTAGTGAAAAAATGGAACTTCTAGTCCTTAAAAGCAGACACACTTGACAGTTACAAGTACACTAAAAGGATTTCAATGCAATTGAATTAGTAGAGTGGTCAATTAATTTATTATTCCTATGTAAAAGCTCCCCAAACATATAAACTCAATACTTTAGAATCACAAGATTATCATGTAAGACTCTGCAGACAGCTTGCAACACTAATGCATTATGAATTTAGCAAAATCCCGGCCTTCCTGAAGCTATCTTGTAGCCATAATGAGCAGGGAGAGGGTGACACGGAGCCAGAAAGGTAAGGTAGTATTACTGTATTGTGTGCTACTGTGCTCAGAGTTTAACTCATTTTTTACTGGAGCCATGAGATTACTGCTTTCCTCTATTTGGTATTGTGAGACAGTCTGTACGAGGAATGTAGTAAGCTGGCAGCCATGTGCTCTTGGCCAGAGGGCCACTTGCCACCACAAGTATTACGACTCCCCCTCCGAATTCAGCCAGTGTAACTTAAAACCCAGCAGAGTGCTCTAACATGGGACTGCACTACAGAG
The DNA here is from genome assembly GCF_963924715.1 of Thunnus thynnus. Lineage (NCBI taxonomy): Eukaryota > Metazoa > Chordata > Actinopteri > Scombriformes > Scombridae > Thunnus > Thunnus thynnus. The sequence continues at coordinate 27,379,655 of NC_089524.1, read as the reverse complement.
GCCGGTCTGGCTGAGGAGCTCTGATGGTAGTCCAACACTGACATTGATGGGGTGTCATAGGAGAGCTGTCCAAACACAGGGCTGAGGGATACATGCCAGGCGCCTTGTGTGTATGTGAGACGGAGGATGTGTGAGAGAAAGAGACAGAAATATTGTTTCGGCACAGATTTGAATCAACAGATTATCAAAAAGAAAGAACTTCCTTTTATTTTACATCATCACTGAAGCATTTGAAAGAAATCACTGGCATTGTTTACTTGGATTCCCCCGTTTAAATAACCGCATCAATCAATCACACAGAGTAGGAGCATCACTTAAGTGTCTATATATGGACCTGCTGGAGCACTGGGTGCAGCTCTATGATAGTCGGTGTGTTGATAGAGAATAAAAGCCTTGATATGAGCGGAGATCTAAGTACGGCACCGCACTTCTCGCAAACCGAGTCATTTGACCTGAATGTGTCACTATCACACCCTGCCCGCATACAAATATTACCATGGAAGGAACATAGCGACAATATGACACGCCAATACAAACACCGGTTGTCTTACTCTGCCAATAAAAAAGGAGTGGCTAACATGGGGCAACACTTGTGATACTTTACCAAACGGTCAGTATCAGACTCTTCATGAAGTGATTCTGCTGCTGTGTCCTTCAGCAGTCGTCACAGGCACATCATAAAAGCCCACCCCCACCGGCTGAGCCCTCAGTGCCTTGAACTGCTCCATTTACACTAATTGTCATTCAGATGAGGGGGGGGTCTCTGTTGTTTAATATGAAAAGCACAATTAAGAGTAATTAGGCTTTTGCAGGCAAAAGGGGTTATCTGGTAACCTAGCGTGCAAGATCCCTCTCACAACAACATGGCATAGAGGGATCTGATCATTTCATACAAACACACTCAATCCAAACTGCTGACGTGACATTAATTAGACCATAAATCATTCATTTATTTATCTATAATTGGAGCAACACTTTAATAACTTCTTTATCACTAGTTCTTAGAGTTTCCTTTATCAAAGTAGCTTCCTAAATTAATTAACATGGAGTCTGATTAGATATACAGAAACTCATGATGAAATAGTGTCACTTATCATCACCCTCAGAGAAGAGTGCACTTGCAAACAGGAACTGATGGAGCAGCCAGATCATTCTGAAGCTGTCTTAAAGACCAAACAGCAAATACAACGTCTAGATAACCCATGACCAGGATGACTCAGAGCAGACACATTGCACTTAACATGATGCTGCACAGGCCAGGAAAACAAGTCAGCAACTGCGCCTCAAACTTAAGTTTTAAATGGTTCCTGCCACAAAAAAAGTCTCTGCAGACATCACAAAGTTTCAATCAGGTTTTATGAGGGGTTAGGTTTGTGTTTTGGTTATGGCAGCTGTCCATGGAGCAGATAAATACCTTTAGGCAAACTAACTCATTCACAGACCACAGGAAGCAGGGTCTGGGGAACATGCAAGGACTTGCTGAACCTAAACTAAAAGCGGGCTAAATCCACTGGGGTATGTCCAAACTGGAGGAACTGTTCTGGGCAGGACAATTCTTGGGGGGGTAGAGAGGGGTTTCCTAAGTGCTTCCCAGAGAGTGGGTTTATACATAAACACAAACCAATATCACATCAACCCCCCCCCCCCCCCCGTCACTCAGAAGGGGGGGGGGGGGTAAAGTGGGGGGACACAGAGATTAAAAGAGCCAGGCGATGGCCGCATGCTGTGTTATCAGGGTAATGAATTCTTACAGGCAGCCAAGCAAAGTTCAACACATGAAGCAGGATAACTGTGAGGGCGGCAGTTCAATATCTATCAGAGTCCAGCAGAACTCATGTAATAGTTAAAATGTCTTTTAGGAATAAGAATACACCAACATTCATGGTGTTTTACATGTAAAGAAAATCGACATTTTGACTAAATAAGAGGGAGAAACACTCGCTCAGAGAACTGCTTCCCGCCCTTACTATTACGCAGCCTCGACAAAGTTACCTTAACTTCATTGCACGCTGTGTTGTTTACTCCAAGTCAGACTATGTTGAGTAATAGCAGTATAATAGCTGAAAGCGTCGACATTGAAGTGTGGACTGCCTGGCTGTCACACGCCCCTCAGCGTGGGCAGAGATGGAAACAGAGCGCGTGTCCCCCTGTACGGTACTGTCCAAAAAAACTGCGACACAGATTTTTACACCTAAACTCAACACAGAACTGACATTTGCGAGCAATAAACTGTGTCTGGCTCAATAAACACATTTATAGTGCGGTGGTGACGCTTTACAAATGACTTTATTGCGGCTTTATTGTACTTTCATGAAGTTTTTAAGCTAGTATGACTTTGTTTTAGTCCTGGCTTTGAATTGAGCTAACTTTATTTCTTATCTGCTGTTATTGCTGTAGATATTCAGTCCGGAGTCAGTGATGGGAAGTGGTGAGGATGCCTTCTACTCGTGTGTTTTCCTCGTGCCGTTTTTCTTTGGGAGCCGCGCGCAGGACGTGTGAATGCAGCTCCAACATTAAACACATAATAATGCGTCAGGTACTCACGCACTGCCTCCTGTTTGGGGTCCAGCTCGGAGCAGGTCTGCTGGAGTTGGTTAATCTTACTCTGCAGCCCGCTGACCCGCTGGCTCGTGGATGTGAGGTCGTTTTCCAGCTCCTGGAATATGGAGCAGGCATGTTTGGCCAGGTCCGACAGCTGCCGCAAGGTCCGAGACAGAGCCACATTACTGATGGAGACCAGATCCTCGAAAAGCACACCCTGCTCGTTGGGGATTTGATACCTGCACAGTAACTGAGGTTCCACGACTCGTTTGGCAAATGGCATGTTGGTGTGGACCCGGGAGTAAATCCAACAAAAGTGACCCAAGAGTGAGCAGAAAGCAGTTCTCTCCCCTCCTCCGCCCCTGATCCAGTTTTTCTGAATTCAGCTGCTGCTGCTGATGCCCCCCATCCTTTCATTTGTTGGAGAGGACTGTTGTGCTCCTCGCTGCTGCGCCGGGTCATCTGCTGCTTAATGCTGCTGTGTTTTTTCACTGCTCCAAAGTAGAGGTGGTTTTTAAAAAAAGGCGCTGATAAAACCTGGAGCGGAGCGTCAGGCTTTGCTGGATCCGGATCCCGCACTGATGTGCTGCCGTGTGAGCTTCACAGCCACCAGGAAAAATGATTACCATGGTGCAACACTTTTAGGAGGAACGATGTATTTACATAATAGGGAAAGACTAATATAAATGTTATAGTGATATTATAGAAGATAGAAAAATACCATTAAATTATTTATAGTGACTACAAATATAGCCTACCATTTAGTCCCTGTTTTAATAATTTGCTTGATTTTGACACTATCCCTGTTACTTTTGGCTTTTGGTCCTGTGAACACTCTCATTTATTTTCATTAATTTGTCATTCGCTTTTAACTGGAAGTCAAGTCAAATTTATTTATAGAGCACATTTAAAAACATCAGGAGTTGACCAAAGTACTTTAGAGACACATGTAAAATACAATTAAATAATTAAAACAAACCAAAATAAATAGAAAAGTAAATTATAATAGACAAAGATAACAATTATCATGCTATAAAAATGTGGGGGACTCAAAAGCCATTCTATAAAGGTGGATCTTCAGCTGATGATAGATGGGGAAGATCTGATGGTGAGGAGCGAACTGTTCCACAGTCTGAGAGCAGCGATGGAAAAACCTCGGTCACCTTTTGATCCTGACTGGCAACGTGGACCAGAGAGAAGTAACTGATCGGAGGATCTGAGGGCTCTGGATGTAGAATATGGACTGAGGAGATCAGAGATGTAGGCTGGTGCCAAACCATTCAGAGCTTTAAAAACAAAAGAATCTTAAAATCAGTCCTATATTTCACTGGTAACCAGTGGAGGGAGGCCAGTACCGGGAGGATGTGGTCTCTCTGTTTGGTGCCAGTGACTAGTCTCGCTGCTGCATTTTGAAATCATCACTTGACAACATGCACTGTGTCAGGAAAACTGAAAAAACCACAAAAAACAGCTTATTAATCGATCAATTTATTGACTGAAAATTAATCGGCAACAGTTTTGATGGTAAATTAATAGTATGGGAAAGTAATTTTTACAGTCAGTCATTTTCTAGCTTCTATTCTGGATCCACATGTGAATATTAGTGACTCAGTCAGTTATGATAATGACTTTGGCATTTTGTACACAAAGGGCATTTCAATATATGTAACCTAAGGCTCTGAGTAACATTTTTTACTATCCCCTGACTAACTTTTAATCAATTAATCAGGAACATAATTAGCAGATTAATTGATAATGATCATATAGTAATTGTTAGTTGTAGTTGTAATTGTTAGTTTTATATATCATCTAATTTTCAGAGAACTGAGAAAATGTTTATTAATTGCATAAAGTTTATGTTCTGTATCCTAGACACAGACACTGCTGCTGTTTTCCACACAGAGTTAGCTTGCCTGTATCATGGGTGTACTGGAGGTGTAAATGGAGAGAGGTGGACAGCTTTTTAAGTCATTCTGCAGGTGCAGTCTCTGTCTGCTTCACATGAAAAAACACATTTGCATTACTGTGTGTGTGTGTGTGATGCCAGTATTCCTCATGTTGTGGGGACTTGCCTCCCTTATGGCGACAAAAAGCAAATTCCCTTAATGTAAATCAGTAATTTTAGGGTGAGGACTTGGTTTAAAGTTAAGGTTAGTTTATGGTTATGGTCAAGGTTAGGATAAGTCTCCAGACAATTAATGTAAGTCAGTGTAATGTCCTCTGACGCAATGGAAACATGACCGTGTGTGTGTTTGTGTGTATCACCAATCAGCAGTTCGAGTAGTTCAGATAAAAGCGGGCAGGATATCTGAGGCTAAGAATTCTCTTTAAAAAGAGATTACATCAACTTCTGCAATTTGTAGGACTTTAGTTTTAGTTCATCTGTTGCTGCAATAATCAAGACAAACATTTCATATATGCTTCATTCATTCTTAATGAGTGATGAAACTGTGGAGGATTCCTGTTTTACTTTGCCATATCCCTGTCTAGGTTAATCTTTGCTTTCACCTCTGTACGCATAGACCTGACAGCTTAGGCCCAGCTTCATTCACATTTGCTGAATGAGTGTTTAGCTAAATCCCAGCTGACGGGGCCAGAATCAGTAGAGGTGACAGCCTAAAGCCCTTCCTGTGGCCTAACTAATGTCCACACCAGAAGTGCAACCTTTGCAAAGCCCCCGGCGTGGGACAAAGGAGAGACGAGAGACGCGGCGTATGTCGTCATCTTTGAGTAATGGTGCTGCAACAAAGAGCTAACTTGAACAGACAAAAAACTGTTAATCTTTGTTGTCAGAAGAGTCAGCTTTAACTTTTAGCCAACGGGGGTGATCCAAGTTATTGAGAAGCCTGTTGCAGGTTTACAGTTTATTTACATTGGACTTTGAAAAAGTGCTCTCCAGCTCTCTTGCCAGCCAGTACAGAGTTCATTTCATTTGATTAAATGTGAGTTACGGCTTTATTCAAATTTTATCACTGAGGATTTTTTCTATTTCTGCCTAAGAGCAGCAAGTATCACTGTCTCCAGCTAGACGAATCATTAATAGTAATAACTATGTACTGTAGATAATAATAAGCCAGTTCCTGACTTTGTGTGAAATAGCTAGATGGCAATTATATCAAACAGGCATATACTTAGAGACAACACATGGCTGACACATATAGTTTCCTCATTATGTGCAGCTGTCATCTTGAAATGCAAACCAAACACTTTTAAGTAGTATTTATAGTTGAGTGAGAATGGCTCCCTGTTAAGCTGTCTGATTTAATGGACACACACCCCTCCGCTCCTGATGCATAAGATAAAATAAAACTCGCAGTATGGGAGGAGATACTGTAAGATGAGGCGGCAGGTAGTGACACGCTGGCCTGTGCCAAATATTATTGGTTATGGCACAGAGGAGCTATGAGCGCCTTGTTGTCGTCTGGCATCTCATGTCTCTGTCTCCCAGACTGAACTCATTCATTCCGCCTCATTCATTTTCTCAGATGTGGGGAGCGACTTATTGGGCTCAAACGCTGCTCAGCTGTTTTCTTTGGATTGAAGATTCGGATTTGAGAATCTGTTTCATTTTGCTTTTTCTGTGAAAAATGTCCTGCGATATCAATCAGCCGCAAGGACTCATTCAGTCCTCTGCTAGGCTCAATTTAATTCAGCAGAATACTTCAGATCCTGAATATGAGTTATATGCTGCTGTTCCTCAGGAAGAATGAGGAAAAATATATATCAACCATGCAGGACATGACTATAACATGAAAATAAGTCCCTGGTTATGATCAGAGTAGCTTGTTACAGCACTTGAATGCAACATGAATGAGTGAGAAATGGGCATATCAGTGTGTGAGGTGTATAAATGGGAGCCAAGTGTGTCAGTGGATATTTTTGGATGGCAGTGGCGGAGGGTCTGGGAATACAGCCATCAGTGGTGATCAGCCTGACCTTTGGTTGTTGTGTCTGTGTCAGAGAAAGCACAGCTGCTTCGTGAGAGCCAGAGGGTTACGCCTGCAGTCTGTTTCTTTTTTTTTTTTTTTTTTTTTTGCCCTCATACTCAGGATGTGAAGATGACATCTCATACATCTGTTAATATGTTCTATGTCACCTACTTTGGGGCCTGTGAAATGAAAAGAAGGATATGCTTTTGGGATTTGAGTCAAGAGGTTTCTCTTGTTGCTCTTAGGAAATACATAATTTGAGAATTTAAGAGCTTTTGCAGGTTGCCCTCATTCATGCTGCATTGTGAAAGAGCTATCACAGAAGACTTTGGACACATGATGAAACTATCTCTTTTCAGTCTGTCTCTTGTGCTAAAAGAATAAAACATACCATTTTATGCTTAGTTAGTGACTGAAGATGGGCTTCTCTTGTATAATAAGGTGTAATAAAATGATTACAGGCAATAAAAATAGACAACTTTATTTATTAGTTTGATTATTGTCTTCAGCGCAGAGCTCAGTTGTGCATGGTTTAAGGTTAATTCATACTCCAATGCTCACATCATTTTAGCAAACATGCAGTATCAAGTCAGTATCATTCCCGTCATTTATCATCATTAATAATCAGGATGTGAAGAAAAAAAATGGTCTAAAATAAGCTTAAATTGCATCAAATCTTTGCATAGATAAAATCAAAACCACATCTGCTTATCCAGACATCAGCTGTTTTGAAATCTATCTTGCAAAACATGAGAGGAATATTGTGCTCATTTATTGATTTAGCTTTTTACTGTTAATGCTGGTTTGGTTTTCAGTGGGTTTTTTGACAGTACGGATGTAGTGTGGAAATAACTGAGGGGATTTCACTTAAAAATCAAAAGTTTTTGTTTCAAACAGACAGTGTTTCAATTAAAGATGGAGCAAATCTTCAAGTAAAAGGTACATATTTTATACAAATCCAGTGTCAAAAGTGTCAACATTCCTCAGTGTCCTAATAGCCACAAGTGCCAGTGCTACAGTCTGTCACCAGACAACAAAGTCATGTGTGCTGGCTGGAAATGTAGCTAATTTAAATTCAACTCATATTGAACGTGGCTTTTGCAAACATTAAGTACAACCTTGCAAATGTGCATTTTTTTTGTGCAAAAAATAATCAGATTCAAAAACTAATCTGTAGCACCATCACTTGCTTTTGACCATATGTTGATATGCATGATATGCACTGTATACAAAAACTGAAAAATGAGAGTACGTCATTAACACAGAACATAAACATGTATCTGAGTAATGATTATATGTGCACAAACTTTGACATGTGTTGTAAGCAAGGAAAGATTCATGGGAGGAACAGTAACTCAAAAGAGAGAAACAAGTTAGAATGTCACAGTCAATAACAGGATATTTTACATGTGCATATCATACAGAGATTTTAAAAAATGCATGGTTTAATCCTGCAAAACATCATTAAAAGTAAGTAAGTAAGCTTGAAGAGTCACATCTCTTGAGTCTACAATGCACCTTTGCTTCCGTCATCAGCCCTTTTCCATTTATTCTGGATTCATCACAAAAGAAACAACTTGCTCAAACATTCACTGACACTGCTGTACAGTTGTCCCGGTGAAGCGCCGTGAGCGCGACTCTGTCCGGACTTCAGGCTCAGTCACGTCGAGGCCAGAGGACGCAGGTGCTCCAGCTGGGACTCCAAGGTGACCCTCTCCTGGTGAACCACCTGTAGCCAATGAGAACACATGACCTCTGAAGAAGAGATACACCTCAAGCAGTAATTAAATTGTTTGCTTTGTTTGCCATGGTAACGGTGGTCTAAAACAAGATTAAAACCCCGCTAGCTGCTCTTAAAGGACCAGTGTGTAGGATTAAGTGGCATCTACCCCTCCCCTAAACCTCCCTTTCCAAGCGTAAAGGAGAACCTACAGTGGCCATGAAAATTGCGAAAAACACAAAAGGCCCTCTGTAGAACCAGTGTTTCGTTTGTCCATTCTGGGCTACTGTAGAAACATGGCGGTACAACATGGCGGGCTCTGTGGAAGAGGATCAGCTCCCTATGTAGATATAAAGGGCTCATTCTAAGGTAACGAAAACACAATGATTCTTATTTTCAGGTGATTATACACTAATTAAAACATGCTTATGAATATTATATTCCATTTCTGCCAAGTCCGTTACACTAGATGCCACTAAATTCTACGCACTGCACCTTTAAAAGGTTACAATGTTCATCACTCCCCAAAATATGAAAGTGTTCAACATAATGAGCAGTATACAAAAATGTCAAATTTGTCCTAAGGGTGGCACTAAAGGAAAGGCCACATGGTCAGTTGAGTGAACCAACTCATGTGGAATTATATGAATGTAGAATATGTTCAGCGTTAAGCATCAAATTTAGCACAGCAGGGAGTGACGATACCACTCCACCCCCCCAGGGGAACAGAGATTCAGAGCCTACAGGTGGATGCTGGGGTGGAGGTGGCTTTTGAAAAGCTATATTAGCAGTAGCAATAGAAGCAGCACTAAGTAACAGCATAGCTTTCAGGTGAGCAGTGAGGCATCAGGCATGGTAGCAAAAGAATGAGCAGAGCACTGACGGCTTATGTACACCCCCATGATTAAAAGGATGAGTTGGATATATGGTGCAGTGAGGAGAGTATGCCATGTGAGCGCCTGAACTAGCTATTTGCTTTGTTTGCCATGGTAAAGATGGTCTATAACAATGTTAATCCCCTAAAGTATTCATTACACCCCAAAATATGAGTTAACTTGGTTAGGTTAAAATGTACAGCATACAAACTCTTCTCTGAGTTCTGCCAGTGGTAGGGATAAAAATGTAAAATATGCTGTCCACTAGAGGAAAGGCCACGCCCACCGACCTCACGTGGAATAGTTTATTATGTGAATGTGGAAAATGTTCAGCATTCAAGCTCCAAGTTAAGCAAAGCAGGGAGTGGAGAATGGAGACACTACGCCCCCAGATTAAAAATACTAATCTAAAACTGACAGTCCATAACCAATTTTGGATTAAAGGGCAAACATTGTTAGTTTTAGATCTGTGGCGTGTCTGTTAAGAATTTCTTGACCTGTGAAATATTACAAAATAGCTTTAATCTTTATTCGAAATTGTACTCATAAAAAGTAACGGCAGAGTTATTCCTTTCCATTCAGCCTCTTTTCTTTCCTCTCACACACTGTTGTAGCTGGATGCCTGACAGGCCTAAGCTCTATTTTGAAGAAGACAGTTGTGAATGCCAGTGGCTGTTTGGTATTTCAACAAGGGCTGAGTCTATATAAAGACACATATGCCTTTCTCTGCAAAATTCCACAGATGCTTTAAGGAACTAGTAGAATTAGTCCTAGATTAGAGTACACACGTGAGAAGACTGCAATTATTAGAGCTTAAAAACTACAAATCAAACTGCCAACATACAGTATTTGGATTCTGCATGATATTTGAGAACGGCCTGAAATAGGCTACGAGTTGCTACATCAGTTCTCTTTTTTTAGTTTTAGTCTCTGTTGTATTAAAAGCTATAAAAGTGCTGCATGTGAGCGTGCAGGTTTCACTACTGGATCATTTACGAGGAGAATGACAGGCATGCGGCATGTGTTCCAAATGTGAGTACGTGTGCCACAGGCAGATCCCCCAATGCAAACAGCTCAGTCTGTGCCATTAGTTCAACTATGAGTGATGGGTAGCAGAGCAGACAGTTGAGCTCAGAGGTTTTTCACCAACTTGCACCAGCGGGAGCATTTGTTGTTGCACTCGGTTGAGGAGCGGTAGAATTCAACTTCTGACACACAATCGAGAACTTTCGAAACAGTGTTAACATCAACACTATCAAGCTCTCATACTTGTGGTGAAAAGTCCCTGTTCTTTATCAAGCTGTCAGACTCAAAGCTACGATCTGTGTGCCAACTATGCACCCTTTCACAGTGTTTTCTAAACGCTGTGGAGCTGGTTTTCCCATTTCACAGAGTCCCAGAGGAGGCAGAGGCCAGGGAATGTCAGAAAGTCACTGTGGCCAGCCACTAATGTAGTCCACACCCGTTCACACACATGGACACACACTACCATCAGCAAAATAATGCATGTGCACTAGTACTGCATATACAAACTGTCTTGTGCTCCCAGAAATAGAAGATGGGCTGACCTTCAGTTGCTGTTGGAGCTCGCTGTTGAGACGCGTCAACACTGCGTTGGTTTCCTTGTTCTTACGGATCGCCATCTGGATCTCCCTCTTCTGTCTGGACAGCAGTCTGAAAGAGGATTCAATCCGCTTTTATTGGGTTTTAAGTTAATTTTCTGCATAGATAAAATAGTTTAACATAAATAACCCAGTACAAAGCATAACCTAAGGGAATGTACAGATAATTGGACAACCAGTTCCTCAACAATCTCTTATTTGTTTCTGTCTTACAGGGGGTCTAAGGACAGTGTTTGGAATTGGATTAAGTCTTCAGTTAAAATGAACAAACTCAGAAACAATGAGTCTGAGTTGCACTCAGAGATGGTAGAAACCAAAGGGATCAGAGCAAAGCACTGGGGCTTTACATCAATCAAACAGCCAGCTAGCAGTCATTACTATTATTGATGGTCACCTTCTACTGCACTGACAGTTTCAATGAGCTGTCTGGTCAATAAGGAGACAGAAGCACATGTGCTAGAGTCATTACAGGGGGTTAGGGTTAGTGCCTTAATGTCTGTATGGGTTTCAGGGGTTAACAATCAACTTGGAACACATAAAACAGAAAACATTTAAGAAGTTCTTAAACCTGCATTAAGTGATTTTTTTGGCCACATAGGTGTTATTCAGCAATCTGTAAACAAAATGTTTTTATTTATCACCTTATAAAGTTGGCTTAGACTTGAAGCTGGCAAATTTGAGACCAATTTTCACTCACCTTTTAGCACTATTAGCTTTCCACCACTTTTCAACATTTACGAGCGTTAGGAGCATTAAGAAACAAAAAAACAAAAAAAAAGGAAAATATCTGAATTTTTAGCTGCCAACTGCTCCATTATGTTCGCTAGCCAGTTCCTAACTTTGTCTGTCTGTCGTTTTGATGCTGGGCAGATAAGATGAAGATTTTACAGTGAAAACAACTGCCTGCTGTGGCTAAAAGTGACGCTGATAAGTAGTAGATAAGTGACTCAAAGTTAACAACAAATGTACAAGTTAAAGAGCGGTGAGGAACTGCAGAGTTGAGTATTAATTATCTGTGGTTTCATCTATACCAGTGATCTCTTTCACATTATACACAGTCATTTGTTCATTGTTATTGTTGTTGCATATAGAAATGTTGATGAGTGCAGCTTTAACATGAGCCACTCTACAAATGTGTAGTTTTCTTTCCTGGCTCAGATTAATTTTATCCATTACTACTAATTTAAGCTACTCAATGAAATGCAAATCGAATCAGATTTGATTGAAAAGTGAACTTGTTTGTGTTTTAGGATTTAAGAGTCAGATGTTTGACTGACTTTTGAGAGGGTTTGGTGGGGGGAGGAAACGTCACGGCAGGTGGAGGTACTGGCTCCAGGTTCTGGCTCTCAGGGTGGTATTTCCTGCGGACTGGCTTCTGCGGAGCCTGACTGTGAGAAACTCTGATTGCTTCCTGAAAAGTTAACAGAAATAAAACATTTGCCTGCGTACTGAAACAGAGACATAGACTATAACACAATAAAGCGAGCATGTCTATGTGAGTGGTTTGGACCTGTTTCGAAGCATTTGTCAAGTCTTCAGTACTTGGAGCAAATCTAGAACGTGGACTCTGTTCCTCAGGTTTCACACTGCTCTCCTCCTGCAAGACAGCAGAAATTACACGTAAGCTATGCACCAAAAGAACTCTTCTTACTTAAAATGATGGCCAGCGTAAAGGTGTTGATGTCATGATGAGGTGAAATGATATAAGAGAAGTACTAAACAGGCAGAATGAAATGTGTCTGCCCTCATCCGGGATAAATCAGTACCTTCCCTTCGGGGACCACGATCTAGTGCTCTCCTGCCACCGCTTCCTGCCTGCTCAGGGGCAGCCATGATGGATTACTCTAACTTGCTTTTATTGCATCTCCTTGCTGCATTTCAGCCATTATTCTCTTCTGGATACAATATATAACATATCGCCACCTGCTTTCCTTCAGCAAAGAGGTTAACAGTGCAGGTCCTACACATGAAGGTCAATTTCTTAATTTCAGCACTTTTAGCACAAACTGCAAGATTAGTCGTTTAGAAAGTTGACGGCATTTCTTACTTCGCAGCACCTTCTGTACGTTTTCTGCACTACAGTATTTCCCATCTGTTAATGTTGGATTTCGTGAATTTGATCTATTCATTTCTAAGAGCTGGCTGTCTCCATTGCGGTGGCAGTTGAAATGCCTAGGCTTTCCTGATGGTTTAAACAGGCTAATGCTGCTGCTGTAAATTGTACCCAAGAAACCTAAAAATCTATTTTGCTGAGCAATGCAACTGACTCATAAGCAGACACAAACAATTGGCCGCAAGATTCACTGCACCACTGGATTTGAAACACAACCACAGCATGGAAACATTTTAGGTAGTGTAGTAGTTGCTACTGTGGCAATAAACTGCAGGAGCTCCATCAGCTGCATGTGTGGTCACATCAGCCGTAGGTCACGGCTGTTTCACTCCAGCAATGTGAAGGCCTGGTGTTACTAAAGAAGTGCCGTCATTGTCGCAGCTGGACTCGTTTAACTGAAATAAGTAACCAGCTGAAATGAAGTTACAGTATCGACACCATGTGGTGATCGTGCTAAAATGTGCACAATGAACGGAGACAGTGAACACAACAGGAAGAAGACAGGAGATGACTTTACTCCCTGTCTGAATGTGTTAACTTGTCCGCTGGATCAATGCCTAATCTCTCCACTCTCTGGCAGAGACAGTGAGCTTTGGTGAGCGTGGATGGTAGTATGACTGACAGATACATGTATTTAGATCTGCTGTGCTTGGAAAAAAATACAAAGATGTGGTATTTAGGTCATAGCGGCAGTAGCATCCCTCCTGGCTGCCTGCCCAGTGTCTCACCAACTGCTCTGTAGTTTCTTCTTACTGACCCTAACATGTCTGTGGTCACTGAAAAATATATAGTTGGAAAAATGAAGTGGAGTCAAGTCAAGTTATGTTACATTAAGTGAAAGTAAGCTGAGCTAAGTGAGGTAAAGAAAGTGAAGCAGAATGAATTAAAAGTTCAGTGAAGCAAAGTGAAGTTAAGTAAAGAAACTGAAGTAGAAGTGATGTAAAGTAAATGAAAAGAAAGTGAAGTATAATAAAACAAAGAAGTTTATTCAACTTAACAAGTCACATGCAAATTGTTGTCTTGCAACAACTGAAAAGGATGAAGAGTAAATGCCTGCAGATGTGAGATTGTTTTTCTACACGCCATAACTGCAAATTCAACTGTTCCCAAGAGTTCCCTGCAAAAGCTCATATCAGATATTCACCCTTAACTCAAGATTGACATATTTTATGTTAAGGAAGCTATTTTTAACTACACCTATAGTTCACTGGTGTCTCTCTGAGGAATTTGCGCTGGTATGAGTTTCTGTTTGTCTTACTAAGTTAAATATATATACACACACAAGGTATTACCACATTTGGGATCATCCAGCCCGCTTGGTTTTAATTACGACTAAGTTACCCTGTGGGAGGACAGAGAAATGGTGATACTGCTCAGGCCAATGGGGTTAGAAATCCAAGAGCACATGTAGTGAGAGCACATGTCAGAGTAGGATTCATAGAGCGCACCACATAAATGGCAAATACATTTTTATTTGACATTTAAATTCCATCCTATCAACTTCATTTAGTTCCTCTGTGGGAGGATGATATATCCTGCAATCTTTAAAATGTTTGACATGTTCACCAGTCTTAAACATGTACTAGATTGTTGTGCAATGTAACAGGATACAGGAATACACCCAACTGACAGAAAAAAGTGTCAGAAAAGACAAAGGACAAAGAGAATGAGGCTGAAAAGAGCTTAAACTAAATGCTCGACTTGTCTCTTCAGCCATAAATAAATCCTTGACATATTCACTTGCTTGCGGTCCACAGCCGAGCAGGCCTTGATGTACACCGCTGTCATAGCCTTTGAGTTTATTTGTGTCTTGAAATAGAGGCCCGTATATATGACAAACGTGACCTATAGGTGACACACGTCTGAGATGGAAGGTGGAAAATCGGGGGGAATGGAAAGCGCTGACAATCCGGGGATGGAATTTGGAGTTTACTTTTGCAGAAATCTTTTTTTTTTTTTTCTGCTTGCTACATTTGCAAAATTCAACCAAGACAAATTAAAAATCTGGAAGTAAAGCAGATTTTATGCTCACCTCTTCTCTAAAGCGACTGAAGTCAGCAAAGTTTGGCTGCTGCACTTTATTCTGAGGAGTTTTGTCTGAAGCGTTGATAAAATGAGAAACCTGACAAGAGAGGTGGTTGGTACTGATTAACCAAAGCTTTCTTTTACCATTAATTTATGAGATGTTTATACAGTTGGAAGCCACAGAAACAACAAAGGCTTTGTTCACTTGATATCAGAGCAACTTAGATTGTTTCTGTAATCAAACCAGACTTACCTGTGAGGTTGATGGTCTAGGAGGGAGGGCTGGAGGAGGGGGCAACCATCCACTTTTCACCCCTAAAATCCAGAAGAAATTCAGTTATAAAGTTATAAACTAGTGCTGCTATACTTTAATTCTACCCTCTTATTGTTAACATGTGAGCCTCTCACATTTCAGACTGAACAATATAAAACACATATCTCCATTTCCCCTTTTGTTCTACTATGAAAGGAGAACTGTCATAAACCAAACACAATAACTTGGTTGCATAATGTTCCGCAGCTCCAGGCGCCTCATACTGTGTTAGAAAACTAATATTGTGAGAAAAGCTGAGTGAAGACGGGGAATTGTACCTGGAGCATCCTGCTGGAAGAGCTTGTTGAGATCCAGTGAGGAGGCTCTGGAGTGGGTTTTCTGGGGTCGAGGTGGAGGGGTGGGAGGCTCTTCTGCCTTCTTCATCGCATCTTCGAAAGAAGTGCTGGAGTAGGACCTGGAGGTGAGGCCACGTTGGTGGAAAAACAAAGCATATAATGAGGTTAATGAGCAGCTCAGGAGTGTGGGATACTATTTAATTCATTAGTGTGTTGTCACGGGTTGATTTTCACCTTGGTCTAGTTTTTGTCTTCATCTGTGGGTCGAGGTCCTGAGGCCGAGGCACACGGTCTGTAAGGAAGAATACATTAAATATATGAGTTGACAATTAGTTGCTGTATATGAGAAGCAGCTACTTCCCTTTGGAACCACAAACTGTCATTTCACATGTGTAAAGTATCACAATCGTCACCACATACATTTATCTATGTCATTTTTGCTGCTATTTTTATTACCAAAATATATGAAATCATTCGGACATGCTGCCACGTGCTCACAGAATACTTTATATTCTCAACTAAATCACACTTCAGTTAACCAGGAATTTTCAGGACAAAAGAGGAAAGACGTTCCACACAGTGAGAGTGCTAAGAGTAATGAGGTATGTGTATCTGAAACCTGTGACACATCAAGTATTTGCTTTAATTTTCCCATGTGAAAATTAACAACCTGGCCTCTCACCAAGTTGTAGAGTTTGTTTCTCTTGAGATGTTGTCACCCTCTTCACGCTTGTTTCTGTAGACACAATATTGAAGACATCAGCTGTAGGACTGACTACATTATATGAAGATTTGAAGGTTTCAGCATGCATAAAGTTCTTAAGAAGAAAAAGATGCACCAGTGTGTTATTTTGTGCATAGAAATGATATAAAAATAAAGTGAAATGTGTTAATTTCCAAATGCATTTAGGTATGTTGTTCCTTTACTGAGGTTTACTTTAGAATTTAATGTTTTTTAGTTTTTTGGATTACTTACGTGAAATATATAATAACGTGAAAATAGTGTATCTGATTGTACCTTGTTTACAGGATTCCTCTTTCACATCTTGTTTAGTCGGGGCTGAGCTCGGCTGGAGCCTCTCTATCATACTCCGATCCTAAAAAAATAACAAGAGAGAAATGTAGAAGTTGCTATTTTATCACATCACCATGACATCACTGCCTGCGAAGATTGACATGATGTAAAGACTGCATGTGTAAGCATTTCAAGAGGTTAAAGTTCTGCTCTAAACTCAGCATGTTGATGAGGATGCACTCAGAAGATGGAGCTATTTCATATTAAGCTTATTAGTGCCCCCTACAGGCACCAAAGAGGGACTCCACATTAAATAACTTCAAACTGACACTAGAGGGTCTGGGGATTTGGTTTACCATCTGACTGGGTCTCGGTTCAGCATCCTCAAAGACAATAAGAGGCTCTGCACTCTGTGAAAAAAAAGCACAATTTAAAAGAGTTTAATTTTGATGTAAGACTATCGAATAAACCAAAGAAAAGGATAGATCAGTACATGCATGTTTCAGACAGCAGGATCCATGGCTGTTTCCCTTACTTCAGGAGTATCCGGTACATCCTCTTCCTGCTGTGTAAACCCTGGCTGCAGGGTTGGAGGAAGGCTCTCGGGGAGAGGGTAACCGTTCTTGCGCGCCACAATCAAGTGAAAGGCTGTGCAGAACTCAGAGAAAGTGAGAGCTCCATCTCTATCCACATCACTCAACTCCCTTAAAAAATCAGTTGGAAAGATGAAGCATATCTGCAAAACCTACAATAACGCTGATTATTACATTCAGGTTATCACTAATATATCACATAAGAAACATTTTTTACTCATCCTCTTGCACATGATACTGTATTATCATATAGCATAGAAACACCTTGGCAACTTTTAAATACAGCACTTTCAGTATTGCAGACTTGCTAATATCCAACATGTATTAACAATGAAAGCTAAAATCATGACATATTATAAAGTTATAAAGTGAATATGCTGTTGTTAATTCATTCATGTCATTCTAAGCTAAGATAACCGCCAGCAGCTGGTTAGCTTAGCTTAGCACAAACACTGGAAACAAGGGGAAACAGCTAGCCTGGCTTGTTTCAAATCCACCTAGCAGCACCTCTAAAGCTCACTAATTAACATGTTATATCAAGTTTGTTTAATCTTAGTTCATAGTTTATTATTTTCAGACAGAGCCAGGCTAGCTGTTACCCTGTTTCCAGTCTTTGCTGAAGCTAACTAGCTCCTGGCTGCATAAAGACATGATATCATCAGTGTTATCAATCTTTTCATCTAAGAAAACCTAAAGATTACTTCCCAAAGATGTATTTTAAGATTGTGAGTAACATCCTATTTACTAATTTCAAATACAGGAGCATATTTATTTATATTTTCCTATCAAATTTTATGTGTCTTATTCTCCTTTGTTGCAAAAAATGACAAAACTGCTCAGAATAAACCTTTCTGTTTGAGGAAGAGAAGACTCTGCACTTCTAAAATGAGGCCTCTGTCTGACTCAGTGGGCCTGCTGAGGATACAACGCCTAACTTACTGACCCCAGAACAGAGCAAGGACACACAACACTATGAGTCAGCACTCACCAAATGTGGGAGAGCTCTGGTATTGGGAGCTTGGATTTTGTGAAGAAGTTCTTTGCAACAGCTCCTGGAAAAAGTAAAGAGTGACCTGAGTGGTAAAATAGTTTGAAAGTTTGATTTTTCAGTGTATAAAGAAGTAGCATTGGGGGGCGTCCATACCCAGGATGAGAGCCCCCAGGTCGGGCTGCAGGCTTTTGAACTGGTTAGTGTAATATTCCAGCTGTTCCTCTGTGATCCTCCAGGGGTCATCGTCAGAGTAGTCCACTACACCCTGCTGGTCCAGCCTCTCTGCCGAGGAAGCCTGGGGAGATTCGCAGAAATGCAGAGGAAGCAGGTTTATAATATAAACTTTTTTTTAATAACATGAACAATTTATGTGATCGTGAAGCTCTAAAAATTCCATCTGTACCTGAGCCATAGCAGGATGCTCCACAGTGGGTTTGGTCCCGTAGTTACTGGGCGAGGAGTGCTGCTCCATCTGAACGATTGGCCGTGAGGAAGGTTTGCTCTCATAGGCTGAGGGATGGGGAAAGAAAAACACAGCTTTAGTGGAGGAGAAACCTGAGACTAACATGCAATCATTTCCTACCGATTACACCGGCTCAAAAATATGATCAGAGAGAATTAGAGATTTACTGATCAGGACCAGGAGAAAGTAAAGTGAGAAGAAAGAGAGGAGGACTGAGCAGGTGTAGAGATGCAGTAAAACCTCATCTTTTTCATTTCAAATTCATAATACATGGCTACTGTAACACGTGTACATTGCAGTATTTCAGTGGTCTAAGCATTCTGAATTAATGCCCATTAAAAGAGGAACTAATCTAACAGAACCGATCTTTCAAAATTTAACAACAAAAATGTATATTTGCAGTGTGCATCGCTATTATTGAAATGAAATTCGTCATACCCATCTGTGAGTCTGCCCCATTCCTCTGCTTCGTGTACGGGTAGCTGCGGTAGGCAAGCGGAGAGCGAGGTGGTGAACTGCATGGTGATCGTGGGGGGGACCAAGGCTCCTTCCAATACAGGGACAGAATATTTGTTATTTCACAAATCTTGATGTAGCCAATGTGCATAGAAAGAAGAGCTAATCCCCCCCAATGGCCAATCTGACAACTGGGACCACACATGCTACCATGAGATATGCACATTTTTTAGTGGCACATTAATGTTATGAACAATCTGACATGTATCTGGGACCACACATGCTAACATGAGATGTGCACATTTTTCAGTGGCACATTAATGTTATGAACTGCCTGTCCCATCTCATCATCCATCTCATGCCAAAAGGTGTCGTGTTCCATTGAGATCTTGTGAGGGTGGAGGGAAAATAGTCACTGTTATGTTCTTGTAAGCTCTTTTATTTCAGGCCATCTTCCTTTTGTTTTACAACATATATTTTTTTTACATTTTTGCCTTTATTTGATAGCGAGCATGCATACAGCGAATGTGAAGAGAGAGAGAGAGGGTTATGACATGCAACAAAGATCCTCGGCCTGAATTGATTATTGGTTATATAATTGGTTATATAGTTTGCATCTTAAAAGGACAGGTTCACTTTTTCTCAGTTACGTCTTAAAACAACAGTCAGGTGCACATATGAACAGTGAGAGAGGTTTTCCTCGCTGTAATCATTCCTGCTGTTCATACTGGCTGTTAAAAGATGTTTTGTTTGTCCCTCATCACTTACAGTGTAAGTGTATTATGAAGGGATCTTCTAATGGCCGGTATGAACAGGAGGAATGATTACAGCAAGAAAAACACATTTCAATGTTCATTTGTGCACCTGATTGTTGCTTTAAGACAGACAAAAAATTGTGAACTCGTCCATTAAGCACTCGGCCACCAGGACACCCCCATGTTCAACTTTTGAGGGCAAAATTATACTTAATCCTGTTTTGTTACACAGAGTTTATGAGGGCACGCATGTGGTAAACAAAAAAAACAAAACGTTTTATGATATATGCAGCATTAAAATAGTGCCAGACCAGCACTAAAGAGCAATTAATGCCATTCATTTCTAAGTAAGGTGGTATTTTGCCCACTCTACAGTCATCCAATTTTGGTGATCATGTGACTGATGATGCAGTGCAACTTGGGATGGCATCCACATCAAGTTATCATTAAGTCCCTCTTCTGCATACAAGTGTTTGCATACTTGTAGCCAGTCCGGCAGCTTGAAGGAGGCTCGTCCACCTATTATCTCTCATCAACGTGTCAGTTCTGCTCTGATTGTTGTAGCAGAGTGGAATGTCTTTGCTCAGTGCATCGTTCTTGGTCGACTCTAAACACTTCCTTGGTATAGTAGCACCCACTGGGTGTTGTTCTCAGATATCTTAACAATGATCCATTGTGTCTCTTACAAGCGTCAAGAGAGTAACTCGTCGCAACTACATACTGTTGAGCTGATTGGAGAGCTGGCAGTCAACATTTCTCTTACCTTCTTCTCTACGCTGCTCTCCAAGTGTCTGAAGGTGCTCCTGTCTGCTGGAGTCCGGGTGACAGGACCGGGTGCAGTCCCACACTGAGCCCCCTGACCATCTATGCCGGGAGGGACGGTGGGGTATCGCATCTCCGGTTCATTCTTCAGCCCAACAAATCTGGGTAGAGGTAGATCTACGGGAGAGAAATTAGGATGCTTTTTGATTCTTAAATACTACTGACAGATTATGATTTTACAGTAGATCAGCTTCCTAAACACGTTATTTCTTTTCCTTGGAATCTTGTCTGATCAGCAGCTTCCTGTTTGATGACCTTTCACACAACTAGAATTAGACTGAGGGAATTAATCAGGATGATCTTCTTCTCCTGAGGTGAGCCACACCATGGTGAACATTCAATTTTGGACATACTTTATCTAATAATCCAGTAGGCTATCATGTGCTATGTAATAAACAGATTTTCCCTTTGGCCAGGGTGTGACTGATTGTGTGCGCTCTTGTAATAAGGGCAAACCCACTTAGCCCTTTCCACGCGACTCCCCTTTCATCCAGATTAGACCAAATCCTGGCATGTTAAAGATAATCTCCTGATTCCCCTTTGCTCTCGTAAGACGCCTCCTCTCTGAACAGCAGACTTACTGGCTGTTACGCTCTCCAGGCGGATGGGCAGACCAGACTGGGCGGCAGCGAGCAGCTTCAGGGCCACGTAGAACTGGGTTTTACCAAAGTATCCCAGACGCTTTGCCCCACACACCTCAGTCACCTGAAAAAAGTTACAAGTTTAGAATAATTGGTAGGACTTTTTTTTTCACGCTTCCCATGATGCAATTAGATAGCGTCTTTTCCCTAGGCCCTCCACGTCCTCCTTACATCTTCCCACTCGCTGCGTTTGATGTGGCTTCAGCACGACTTCAAAGATATAAGAGTGTGACAGAATGTTTTCTCTCTGTTTTGAACTTTCAAAAAAAAAATCTTTCTCAAGTTAAAGTCTGTCATTTCTATACTGCAGATGTAACATTCGTGACATAACCACCGCTTGTTGGAAAAGAATTTGAAAAAAAATGAAAAGCTACTTTGTTAAACTTTGCAATGCTCATCGCAGTGAAATATTCACATTGTGTGAGCATCATTAACATCAGTAAATCATAAATCATTTCACTTTGTTTTAAACACTTCACTGTGTTTATACAACATGAATAAGCGTTGACTGATGAATATAGGCTACTAACACTTGCATCAGGAAATGTTTCCACCAAAACTGACAGAGTTCTATATAGGATGATAACAGCTCAGTAAAAATGAGCAGCATGTGTTGAGTAACTCCTGACAAGTTATCTACAGTTAACATTTTATCAGCATTTCTCAGTATTAAGACAGTAAACATAGTGCACACTTTACTTCAAGTCCAATTTACAGCTGCTAACAATTATATTAACACAACACTACTAGTAAGTACTTATTAGTGTGTGATTCAGGTTTACTGAGTTATCTGGATAAATCAGAACAGGCCGTTTTACATCTTTGTTCCAGTTTTTCTGAGATTCCAGGTTTTTAACTTAGTAAACCTGTTTCTTGGAAAAGACCCTTACTCTAAATATACTGTATACAGTTATGTTCAGCAGAAAATACACACTGATTCTGTTGTATAAATAATGTTCAACAGCACACTCTTGGAAATCAAATCAACAAAAACAGAAGAATGAATAGATGGAGGGAAACGTGCTTGATTAGGGTTTGAATTGAATTGTACATACTGTACATATGAATATTTAAATTACAAGTGTCATCAAATAATTCTCAAATCAAAAGGACAAATACACTGTTTATGGACAGGTAGATTTAGGCAGTTTGTTATTAGAACAATAAAGATTACGATTTTACTGAAACATGCGAAATTACTTTAAACAACTTTCTAACATTGTGACAAAGTGATTCACTTCTAACAATATGTTACCCTGATAAATCTCATCTTTCATACTGCCTGCAGCGTCTGCCTCTTTTCAGTAGCATCATCTAGCGAGGACCAAATGTGATTATTTTACACCGTGATCAAGACAACGTGTAGAACAACATTATGGGCTCCACAAACAGAATAAAGCTAGAAGAAACATTATGTGGAGGATAAGCAGAACAGTGGGAGCTGTTTATCCAGCAGCAGCTCTATTTTGATTAGAGGTACTATGGCTGCTTTGGGGGAGCAAAGAAGATTAGGATTATGTTGGACAATCAAGATTTTTTTTTTACATTGAGAAAACCAAGTTCTTGAAAGTTAAGATAAAGGCACATGTGGTTCTTACTACATGATGTAAATGCAATACTGAAACAAAGCAACTCTGATAATCCCACTGAATCCCTCACAGAAGTATTCATAGAAGCTGAAACAGATCAACATACAACAAATAACACCACAAATACTAAGTCATGTTCGACATAAAACCCCAACCTGTTGTTCTTACACTTCAGTTTTAGTAGAAATTAAATTATAAAAGTAATTATTATATGGTGAGCTCTGGATGTGTTGTTAAGTGGATTGTGTCACATATGGACATTAGCAGTACTATATTTACCATACAGACATGAGAGTGGTATCAATCTTCTTGTCTAACTCTCGCTATGAAAGTGAAAAAGTGCATTTGGCAAAATGTTGAACTATTCCTTTAATCAAATTACCAAAGTGGAATTGTTGCACAGACCACCTGATGCCGAGGGGCCCAAAGGCAGCTGCCTGCTCTACACGGTTGGTTGGTTGGTGACTGCAGCTACCACTCAAACTGTAACCAGAACCAGACACTGGTCAAATTTTCTGAAAATGCAGCACTTGATCATCAATGCTATAAAGAGGAAGATGTTTGCTGTTAATTGACAATTAACTTAAGTTCTCATTCAGATATAGATTTTACATCATTACATTATTATAATTATTACAGTCCCTCCTCTAAATTGTGTTAATTCCAGCCATTTAGAAAAGCAAAACTATAAGCAATATGGCCAGAGCTAGTCTTCTCAAGTCTTTTTGACAACATAAGAAGTCATCTGGACTGTTTTAGTTTCAACACGGACAGCTCATGCTCTTCTTATGGCAACAACAGATCAACACTGCTTATCTGACACTAACAGTTTTTTTCAGTAACATACAAGATCCAAAAGTCAGTGCAATACTGTACAAAACTACACTGACACACTTTTTAGTAGACATTTTTTTTTGTTCACGGAGGAGCAACAGCATGTTTGCTGATATGTGTTTATGAAATATAAATGACAGCAGTGCTGTTAATCCTCAATGTCTAATGAGGTTGAGGGGAGGGTGGAGTCCGTGCGGCTCATATCGCCTTATGAGACATTATTTCTGCTTGACTTGCCTTGTATTCATTCAACAGCTTTCACAGATAAATGGGATGCAAAACAACTACAGGCCAGTGAGAGGCTGGGCAGACAGTGAAGGTCAGGTCTGCGGTGCTCGTGAGCGTGCATGAGGTCAGCAGAAACTAGACAAATGATAAGATAATTTCGGGAACACCAGTGGAGGCCTTGAGGAACCAGACTGGCAGGTCAGATCTATAGCCAGAGGGGGAAAGTTATTTTAAGAAGACGCCAAACTGTCAAAAACATTTCAGTGCACATAATGTCACCACCGCTATGACGTTTCAGATATGAATAAATAATATGTCCTTCTGATAAAGTGAGAGAGGAAATCAAGTTTGAATGGTTGCCATGTTACTGTAATATGCTGGATATCAGACACACATGAGCCTGTTTAGCACATCATCTTAAACTATTCTGTTATTCAACAATGCAAAATAACAAATAAGCAAAATTATACCACATACAAAAACTCATAGGTGATGGCACATACTTCATGTTTACCAGATTGAAAACAAGAGTCTACAGCCGTGCAGCCATGCTGTACTCAGCAGTGCTTTGAGCCAAATGCTGACGTCAGCATGCTAACATGAACACAATGACAATGCTAACGTGCTGAAGCTATGCAGGTATAAAGTTTGCAATGTCCAGCCTGAGTTTAGTGTGTTAACATGCTAATATTTGCTAATTAACACTAAACACAAAGTACCACTGAGGCTGATAGTAAAGTATTTAATGTAGCTATATGAAGTATTGGACAAATGGAGATTTTGACCTGATGTGGGCACTACATGAAAAGTTAAGGGTTCACCAGATCCTCAAGGGGACATGAATGACTGCAACAAATTACAATCACGACAATCCATCCAATAGTTGTTAAGACATTTCACTCAAAACCAGAAATGTTAACCTCATGGTGGCACTAGAAGGGGGTCACTGAGGTCACTGAGATTATTTCTCTGGCCAACAAAAACAACTTTACCAAATTTCATGACATTCCATGCAATAGTTGTTGAGACATTTCACTAAAAGGCAAAAATATCAACTTGCTGGTGGC
This sequence comes from Thunnus thynnus, assembly GCF_963924715.1. Lineage (NCBI taxonomy): Eukaryota > Metazoa > Chordata > Actinopteri > Scombriformes > Scombridae > Thunnus > Thunnus thynnus. The sequence goes on along the minus strand of NC_089524.1, from coordinate 27,354,767 downwards.
ATTAGAAGTAAAGTCAAGGGGTCACCAAGGTCAACATGATTTATCCTCTGGGGAACATGAATGTCTGTACAAAACATCATGGCAACTCATACAATAGTTGTTGAGATATTTCAGTCTGAAAGTAGTGGATCATTGCTAGATAAATGTTGATAGAATGAAACAATATAGCTGATCCCACCAAGATCTATGTGCTTGTTGTGCTTTTGAGCAAATGTCACGAGCCACGCTGGCACTGTCAGGTCCGGATTTGCTCTGCTAGTTGTGAGGCCACACCTTTAGTCAACCAGACAGGTTCCACAGCAATGTCTGTCAACAACACATATCTGAAAACTGCATCTCAAGCTCAGAGATTTATGGGATATTCACCAAATTTCAAGACAATTTCAAGTGTGTTGCATCCCACTAAACGTTCAACCTTCCACTATGTAGTCCAAATGGCTGCTGTGGCTGTTATGTTCATGTGATAAAATGTTACGAGAAACATGTGCTTGGTTGGCAGTGAGAACAATCTCAGTCAGCATGACCCAAAGTCCGCACTCGAAGTCCATGTAACCAGCATAACAATTGATTTCATTGCAGAGTAATTTGTGGGAAGCTGTGCCTTTCTCTGAGTGAATAGTGGATTCTCTGACGGCAATCACAGCTCAACAGGAAGAAGTGCATACTTTTACAACTTATCTGCTACAAACACAGGTTAGACACACAGTAACGACCCGTATTCAGTAAATCTGCTCACTCTAGATCAATCATGAATCAGCAAAACACACTTCCACATTCAGTAGATGATGGAAGATTCCCCTTGTTTTGACAAATACTAGCTGTATTCACAGTAAAACTTACATTAAAGCCAAGTAAGATCAACAGTCAGAAACTCCCAACTAATGATGTAGACTGGAGGAAAAGCATTATTTATGATTCTCTGATACTGTGTGACATAATGACCCAGAAGTCGGCAGCGAGTCCAAGAGTGATCCTGCAGGCATCCTGCAGCAGGGCCAAACACAGCTCAGAAGGCTGTGTGTCAATCACCCCCGTGTGGTGGCGGCGATCCAAGCCGGACAGGAAGGAAGCAGAGCTCAATGCCAAACTTCCTGACACCACACAGAGACACAATAGGCTGCAGTCGCTGGGAGCCGACCCCTCGGGACTGTGGGTGGTGTGAACACAGGCCGCAACCTGCTGTGTTCATCTGAGCTGGAAAAATGTGTTTATATCTCTGTGATGGGTCAGCAAAATGACTCTGACTTAGTGCTTCTGCTGTATTTTAGAGTCAATAAAAAACGGTTTACCATCACTAATGTGTGTACTGTCAAGCAGCTCATTCATAGAAAATAATGAATAGAAATGTTTTTATATTTATGAGACTGTACAGAAAAATCTCATAGTTGGTTTTTACCAGGTTTGAATTGACTTTGAATGACAAGGTTTTGAAAGTATCAGTGAGTAAAATAGTGGGTGGAAATTTAAAGGAGCATGCATGTGTTTTTACAAGTTTTAGTTTCTCAACTACAAATCATGTGTAACCTTTTTGCTGATTTTTTAAAAATGCTGTATAGTCTTAGATATTTGATTGTATTTTTCTTAGTTCATTCCTTCCTGTATCATATGGAAATCAATTAGCAGCCTTTTGAAAATTGCATGAGTTGTGTAATCAGAATGAACATCAGCTCTGTATTCATTTATGTCATGGTCACAATATCATTGTGTGGTCATGCAGTCTGATTATTATAAGTATTACCTCATATCACCAATGTAACCTTCACAAAAATGAACACAGACTTAAAGTGACTATGTACTTTTTGCTGAAGAGCTAACATAGCCATGAGTGGCGTTTACAGGATGTTCTAAAACATAGTGCAAAAGTGGAGAAAAGTCACAAAGTCAAATGTCAATTATATAGCAATATCTTGCTAAAATTAGCTAACATTAACCACCTTAAGCAACTGGTCATGCCAGACCAGTAGTAGCTGTAGCAGCAAAACTTGCAAAAGGTGCATTTTATAGCTAATGGAATCAACTTTTCATTTGTAAGAGTAAAAAAAAAAAATTGTGTTATTTCTTCAAAAGTCAAAAGTTACAGTCTTGTTTTAACGTTCAGTGTAATTCTGGGGGAAACAACATGATTTCAATTGGCTACATTGGGTTCTACAAACTCTGATAGGCATTTTTCACCATTTTATAACATTTTAGAGACAAAACTGCGAAAATAATACACAACTCAATCACTGATGCAAAATAATCATATGGCTGAAACCCTTGTTGGCTGTGATGTAAAGTATACTGTATGTGATTTGTAGTAAACTGGCTAAAATGTTTAATCCCCTCAGGGTCCTTTAAAAAGACCTAAACCTGTCAGATGATTCAATGACAGCTTCAATAGAAAATTTAACACATTAGAAATACTTCTCCCTATGATAGTAACCAGGCTCATTATTAATTATTAGAACTAACTAAGAATAATTATGATGTGAACAGTATCATACACATTTACTACACTTGTTTGGATACTGAGAGGACATTTGTCATCCTATCTCCTTAAACCTAAGCATCCAATATACAGTATGTCTTAGTGTAGTGAGGAGACACACACAGACCAGTGTACAGCTGATGCAGTAAGTAAAGGGGCTGCCTTTTAGTGTGTCAGAAGGGTAAACAGAAAGCAGGTGTGGACGACCTCTCTGTGACGCACAGACACACACACACACACACAAACAACGTCAGGAAGACATTTCACAAAGGAAATTTCCTGGCTCATTATCATATGTTGGAGACCACAGGCTCAGCATTTATACCGCGCTGTGTGTCTCCCTGCAGATCACTGAGGTTTAGTGAGCAGCAGCCGCAGCTCCCCTGACACACACACACACACACATATATACACACACACACTAGATAACATGTGATGACCAAGCACAGAGGCAACACTCACTTTATGCAGGGATTCAGGAGGTAGCTGAGACGCCTTGAACAGCTCTGCCACTTTGCTGGACGACAGTTTTCCTGAGGTGTCAGCTTGGCACACGCCGTGGAGACCTGAGTAAAATCTCTGTTCATGTTCATTCAGCGGGATGAAACTCCCTGCAGACGCCACACCGGATTCCTGATCCATTCCCGGCGCTGACGCATGGATGATCCGCCGGAGAAGCACTACAACCAACAGATCAATACATCCTGCTCCTGTTTCAAGTCAGAAGAGGGGGTTTGGCAAGCGGAGGACGGTATCACCTCCGACAAGAGTGTACCCTGTGAAGACAGACTGCCTGTTCGGCTCAGGCTCATCCACTCCTACCGCCTATTATGGCTGATTGTAGCAGTACCGTCCTGCGCCTGCTGGGGGCGGTAGAGCACAGGAAGAGGGAGCCATTGTCTGTGAAATAAGGGGCTGCTTTATTTGTCCATCCCATAATAAAATAACTCAATTCTTGTTTTTTTTTCCTCCAGTGGATCACTCTATTACAGGTTATTTTGAGTGTTTTTTTATGCTTGAGTGGTTGATTGTATGGCAGTGAGGTCATAGAATAAACATTCAGATCAGCTTCTTCATACTACAACTGTACAGTGATAAAATAATATAAAACACACGAATAAATAAATAAATAAATAAATATCTCTGTTGAGGTGAACCTTAAATCTGTGAATGACTCCACTTTGGAAGTCACTGCATTAAGTTAATATTCATCAGTAGTGATGGAAGTATTCAGATCCTTTACTGAAATAAAAGTACCGATACAGCGATGTAAAAATACTCCATTACATGTAAAAGTCCTTTGCTCAAAATTCCACTTGAGTAAAAGTGAAGAAGTTCATCAGCAAAATGTACTTTAAGTATCACAAGTAAAAGTACTTGTTCAGCAGAAAAATAGTTAATACAAAAGCAGCATTTTACTGTTGTACCTGGCTGAGTTTATACACAGTTAGGTTCTTTTTTAGAACTGTGGTCCCCATTCGAGGGCTCAAGCCCCCCCAAAGGATCACAGGATAAATCTAAGAGGTTGTGGTATGATTAGGGAAAAAAATAAAAATAAAAACAACAACAAAAAAAACAAGTTTTGCACAAATTTGTATTCTTTTTGCATTTATTATTCTTTTTTTTTTAAAAAAAATCTCTATCTTACCTTTATTCCTTGGCAATGCATTGTAATTTATAAGTTTATATTGCCTTCATGTAAATGTTATCTTATCTCTTCTGTCTGACTTCTGTCAGATAATTATAGTGGAGTAAAAAAGGTTCAATATTTCCTTCTGAAATATAGTGGAACAGAAATATAAAGTATATATATAATTATTATATAGTATATTTTTAGTAAATATACATAATAACTTTCCACCACTGCTTGTCGCTAATAAAAGTAGACTAAATAAGTTACTATAGCATCATAATTAATGGTACAAGACCTACAGTCCAACTGGCAACGCCGAAAGCAGTCAGTTATCTAAAGTGGATGGAGCTGTGGAAGTACAAATCCTAGATAGAACTCCATTGTATCTTTAAGGATGTTTTTAAGAAACGAACATGAATGAGACTCATTGGTGACATTAGTAAATAGCTTGCATTCTTCCTAGTTTTCTCAGATTCTTTAGTGTCTTTAATAATGCCTCCATCTGCTCAGGAAAATATCTGCAGTTGCTACTATTATTATTCCAAAAGCAATTTATGTAAATCAGTCTTTTGCAGAGACTGTACTGGGGGTGATGCGAAGGCAAACAGAGTAAGTGGAAATATTTTTTTTAAATAATCCCAACGAGCCATGTAAAGTATTTTAGGAGTGTTATACTGTCATTTTGCCTCTTTTAATCCAGATTTACTCTTCTCCATATTATCACAACCCTAAAATCTTAGAAGGACGTCAGATTTTCCATTCTGTTTTTCTACATAACTCGGCTTGTAATTCAGATTGAACAAACCAGCACAACAACGAAACAACCTAGCATTTTTATTGTACTTTATTTTTTCCTGTTACTGGTCATATAAAATATGATAAAGCAAAGACTTTTATGGGATGTAGTTTAACTGGGTTTGTACTGTATTGTAAATCTCAGTAAGGTTTTTATTTCATGTTGTTTAGGCATGTCTGTTTTCTGGAAAAACACTTTTATGATGTTTTATGAGTGCAAAAGATCGTTTATTGTAGGCCAAGTGTACAATTTAATGTGATGATCAGTGGTGGAACAAGTATTCATTTACTTATGTAAAAGTACAACACTATAAAAATACTCCATGACAAGTTAAGTCCTGCATTCAAAAGGATACTGAAGTAAAAGTACAGAAGTATTGACAACAAAATGTACTTTAAGTATTAAAAGTAGAAGCGGTCATTATACAGAATCACCCCTGTCAGTGTCACAGTATTATAATATTGGATCATTATTATTGATGCTCATACTTTAATGTTGTTGTTGGTCGAGGGTGAGTTGATTTGAACTGCTTTATATACTTTATGGTAGTTTAATCTATACCAATACATTATGTTTTAAAATTGAGTACGTACGTAAAATCTTAATCTGAAAAGAAACTAGTAACTCACACTACTTAAGCAAGTACTTGAGTAAATGTATTTAGCTGCTTTCCACCACTAACTATGATCTGGATTTTAAGTTGGGCGCAGTATGTAAAGTATGTAAAATCAGCAGTCTGTTATCTAGAGAGAGAGAGAGAGAGAGAGAGAGAGAGAGAGAGAGAGAGAGAGAGATTTAAAAAGCAAACTTGGCATCAGACTTTTCAAGTGACCCATGTCAACTTAGTTTCTCATAAACATCTGTGTCAGGCATCCTTCACTATGTAGTGTGTGAACAATTAACCAAATAGCGAGCATGGTTGTCAGGGCAGAATGGATGATTAACCTTAACTACATCTCTCATCTGGGATAAACAGGGATTTGCACTGGAATTTTCTATTGTCTGTTAAAGGTTTTCTCACCATTGCTCGGTGAATGTGTGCTGGTGACGGCAGTTTCAGACACTGAACAAACTGAGCTTGCTAGATAGATCTAATTTGGGAGATTTGGTCGGAATTATTCAACATTTTACATTACACAGCTAGCTAGCAGATGAAGTTAGGCTTTATAATCATGTTTGGGAGAGATATGGAGCAGGTACAGTACACCTTGTCATGAAAAGTAGGAGTACACAGTAACTGCTTTAGTGTGATATGTGCCTACCATCAGCATCCTGTAACCTGCCAAATCAGGTGTTTGTCCTACAAGTAATCTAACTGCTGTGCTGAGCTTTACTAAGAAGCAGATACAGTCAGACTCTTCACTGTTTTCTAGACAGTTTGATTTGGTACAATCTGTGTGTGTTCCTGTTTTCATGAAGCAAATCAAGGAAAAAATATTGCTACTGAATATAAAAGTGCCTGGCATGCCGAACAGCTAGGTCACATATTGTACTGTGCTGAGTAAACAGAAGCCGTTGTGTTTTTGTCGGGGAGGTCTGCCTCTCTCACATCAGCAAACCTATCTGGCTCCTTGGAAGCTTGAACAAACAGCAGGACTTTCATGGCAGCACCCATTTTACAGTTTCCATGTCATACAGTGAGGGCGAGCTGGGCTGCAGCTATTTTTTTTTTTTTTTTTAAAGAGGGCGGATTAGTTCAGGTGTGTCCAAGTTTAACCATTAAACTCAGACTTATCCAATGAGGTTCCTCTGCTGACCCCCTCAAACCACTAAACTCTGTGAGTTTCTCTTGAGTGTTTGCAGCATTATTTTGTTTCTTGCTCTCTGGGGAAATGTTGGAGAAGGTCTTATTCCTGCTCTGTTTGTCCTCTGCTTTGGCAGAACGGCTCTGTAGGCCAGGTAAGTGATCATACAGAAAAAACTTTAAGAATTTAAAACTTTTGGTACAATTTTGTGTATTAATTTTTTTTTATCCTGCATTGTATTTCTACTAATATACCATGAGCAAACACAGTGCTTCAGATACAGCAAAGGCACTGGTCTAGTTGTATGTCCTTGTTGCCTCTCCAGCCAGTGTGAAAAGCAGCTTCCAATCTGTTAACTGGAACAAAGTCGGATTAGACACATAGCTCAAATGTTTGCCTGATTACAATGGCCTCTATTAGACATCAACAATGATCCTGAAATGCATGCTAGTCTTTATAGCAGATATTCTAAAACCCTATGAGGGAATAAGAGATCAATCTTACATAAAATTATCTTTCGTTCTCCTAACAGTGCTTCGATTTGTCCAAGAAATCAATCTTATTGTATACACACAGACCAGTGCTCTTTGTTTTAAACCTAGGACAAAAATCCACTGGGTGGTGAAGACATTCAAATATGTTTCATCTTTACAGATGCCTCAGATGGCTACAAAGTTCGACTCAGCATCAAAAGTGCTCTGGGAGATGAAGCTGTACGTATATATTTAAATATTAATCCAACCCGCACAGAATGATCAAAGCATCAGATCATGAATAACAGTTAGAAGACTTACTGTAGCTGTGTTATATGCCATTACTGTAACATATTATTCATCAGGCAACCACTGTTACAAAGGGAAATATACTGGATATGCAGGATTCACTGACAGTGTGTGTGATCATTAACTGTAAGGACAAGGTTCATCTGGTGATCAATTAACCGTTAAGGATTTTACTGAAAACAGCACATGACCTGTCGTTATTATTGCAGTATGTTTGGAATGAGAATGAAATGTTCCTTTTCCGAGCAACTCTGGCGTTTGCCATGAGGAATCAACTCAACGGACTGGAATTCCAGTAAGGAAACTATTACATGTTCACTTTTGTTGTTTGCTTTGTTTGCTTTTCTTGATTTTTTCCCCATAATGTAATTGATGACTCATTGTTTATGTAGGGTTTATGTAACATGTAGCGACAATGACATGCTCTTTATTGTCTTGTGGAACTTCACCAGAGTGTCCAACATTATTGTGTGCGATGAGACTCCCAGAGTGTCCTTCTGGTTTGTGGTGACGTTACCTCACAACACTTCACGCCTTGTTGATAAAGAGGATGTGGAGCAGGCTGTGAGGTAATTACATGATACAGTGACTCTGTGGCTCATTTTTAAACCTCCATTTGGAAATACTAATTTTTTTCAGCCACTCCCCAGAGAGGTCATATTCAACTTTGACATTTAGAGTCAACTGTTCCATTTAATGCTTTGTATATTTGTATTTTTGATTGAAGTACTTTTTTAATGATTGGTGTAATAGTGATATTGTCTTAATATGGGGATAACTGTATTATCTACTTTAAGAGCAACACATTTGTAAAAAATATTGATTATACAGTATAAAAAAGACCCCAACAAGAGTAAATACGATAAACAGTAACCATTCAGCTACAGCACACAAATATAAAACCTTGAGCTGGTAATAATTCAATTTAACTATGCTCACAAACTATTTAATTTGAACCTTTGTTAGCTAGTTAAAGTGAGGCTACTGGTATGTAACTTTTGCTGAACAGTGTCCACTGTGGCCACAATAAGTGACAATTGTGGGGTAACTGCGAATATTAAAATGCAGTATAAGAGTAGCACAAGTATGGAGGACTCAAACTGATACCAACTCACACTGTGAGAGCAATGTCTCTCAAAAGTTTGCTAAATTTAGCTAATGTTAGCCACCACCAGTTCACAGAATACTGAACTCGTTGAGGGTGTATTGGTTGTGAAATTGACTTTTCATTTTTATGGAGAAGAATCTTTTATTTCGCTAATGCTAATTATAGTGAATGTGTTTTTTTGGTAATGTTAGCTAATATTAGCCATCATAAAGTAGCGGCCAAGTGGATTCAGCAGCAAAACTCCTGACTACTAAGCTAAATAAGTGTCCTTTGTATTGATTGTGAATTCAGCGTTTCATTTTTAGGAAGAGGACGAATATGTTATTTCCACTTCTATTAATCTACTATCCATTAATCTGCACAGGAATCTCAATCCACTAATCAAACCTTCACAAAGCTAAATTACAACATTCAAAACCTCAACTGACCATAACAAGTGATTTGGAGAAGGGAGGCAGTCTTTAAATATCAAAACAATGCCTCTACCTCATCAGTTTCTAGTGCTCGGAGATACAAGCAGAAAAATGTGACTTTATGTAACAACCACGTGTACTGTAGGCCTTGAAATAGTCAGTATTCATAGCACAAATAAGTTGCAGTATTGTCAACTGTGTTGCAAATGAAATGGAAAAATGTATATTTTTGGACTGCTGTTAAGTCAAAGTAAAGCAAAAAATAAACACTGAGTGTTGTATGTGCCCAATAGACAGTCCAGGAATCGCATCAACAGCGCCTTTCTGCTGACTGATAAAACTCTGGAGTTTATCGGCATCCCTCCCACCATGGCAGCACCAGTCAACCCTGACACCCCTCCATGGCTCATTGTGTTTGGTGTCGTCATGGGTGCTGTGGTCGCTGGCATTGTCGTTCTGCTTGTGTCTTCTCTGGTCCGAAATAAACGGTAAGCAAAGGACTATACATGCATATGTCTTATGTTTATCATTTTGTAAATGTATTTATTGAACTTGTCATTCTCCTCTCTGGCCTGTTATTCTAGCAAAAAGAACGAGAAAACAGAAGATGAGGAAAAGACGATGGAAAATGGCGTTGCACATGAGAACCTGGCTGGTGTTTACAACATGTCATTCTCAGATGAGGAGGGACTGACACAGATGTAAAATGCTTCATTAAAAACTCTTCCATGTAAGAAATAAGATGGAAAAAAGGTTAATAAGCTTCTCCATGCAGATTTTTGTTGCACTATAATATTTTTCTTTGTGTATTTTGTGAATTAGTCAAAAAAGTTAAAACTTTAATGATTTAATAGATGTTCAAATTTTATTCTTTTTCTCAACACTTCTTTGATAACTTGCTGCCTTAAAAAGAAACAAATACATTGATTTTTTTATTCCAGTACTTTTATTTTCCAAATATGAGTATTTTCTGTGTTTATGGACAGTAAATTAAACATCTGTGTCAGAGGGAATATGTGTATGGATACTTTACAGTATTCTATGTCTGTGATCAAGCAATGTATCAATAATTTACTGTAAATTTTGACAAATATTTTATTTTATTTAACCAGTTTGGCAAACAGATTGAGATGAAAACAAGTATTAAACCAGTCCTGTTAAAGACAATAATTGATTAACAGCTAAATACAGCAAAATCTCATCAAACAGCTGGACTACAGTTGCTCATTGTATCTAACCTGATTTTTTTTCTTCCTAAATTAGACTGATTTTGATGTAATCAAACTTAATCAAGCTAAATAATTGAACTGACATCAAAGCACTGTCAAAATGAGGGCCCAGCGGTGATGTCTGCTGTGAGTGGATCCTTCAACTGTCTGTTTGTTTGCTGTCATCCTCTTTCTTTTTCCAGACTACACAATCTGACAGTGGAAAAACCCCTGAAGTCTGTGATGGGCTCAGCCGCAGTCTCTGGCGGGATTAAATGCTAAATTATAAAAATGCAATTATTGTTTAATTGAACTGTGGACAAGCTCATTATTGCAGTCGCTGGCAAAAATATTTCTGGACACAATTACACAAGTTGTTATTACAGAGCAGAGACACATCATGTTTGTTTGAGATTTGTATCATCATGTATGAAATTTGAAAGTGATCATCTTCTTTCACAGTGTGATGTTGCCGCTGTGTGTAACTTTGTGTTATGTATCCTGTGTGTTTTTTGCTTTGTACAGTTTGTTACTGTGCTGTTATATGTTTTTATTGTGACCTGCCGCAGGGACTGCAGATGAAAATGAGCTATAAACTAACTTTGGTACAGTGCATCAAATGGTAACATTTATGTTTAACACAGTATATGGTCGCTTACAGTTAAAATAAATAAATAAATTCCCAGTGAATGCCTGATTTTGTGGTGACAATGAAGGACTTTCATACAAAAGTGTATCAAAATGTTCAGTGGTGCCTCATCTGAGCTCAGTATTGGTACAAAGTTTCAAGATCAATGCAAACTGCTGTGAAACTGTGGTCAGTTTGATGAAGTTTGATGTTTGACTTTACTGCCTCCTGCAGACCATTTGGAGTAAAGGTGTAACATGTTCACTGTCTCTGCACTGGAACAGGTTAATCCTGTTTTGTAGATGCCCTCCAAAAGTATTTGCTTGCGTATGCACACACAGTCAAAACCATGGTTTTACAGTAAAAATGTGTCCTGTTTGTCCTGTTTCCCCATATGCAAATGCTTCCCAACATGTTTTGGCTCATGACTCCTGAAAACAAAAATACATTTCAGAGGCTTAAAGATGTATAAAAATATCCTGTGATTCATAAGAAAAAAAGCAAAAATTAGAGGAAAGTCTGGCAGGAGTATGTTTTTTCTGCTTTCCTATCCTGTGAATTAGCTTGTGACTCCTCAGATATAGATTGGGAACCACTAATGCAGTAAGAAACTATTATCTTCTCCTCTAGAAGCCCCATATGAAGACTTGATATGGATGTGAGACATTAATAGTGTGACGACAAGTCCAACTAAACTGTTCTCAAAAAACAATATGAATCAAACTGTCTTTTGTCTTCATGGATTAAAAGTAACTCTTTATTTAAACTGAACATCCTTTTCCTGTTTTTGTGTGACAATATTTCCAGCTGCTGTGTTATCTTACAATCTGCAATAGCACAAATGCAATCCATATGTGGAACTATAGGTGGCACCATTGTACTGCCGGTTTCTGTGGTTCTAAACTTGCATGAAAAGACACTGATGTCCCTTATTCCACATTGTTCTCCTTAGAGCTCTTTTAAGTGCGTGTGAATGGCAATATGCTTTTTAAACATTTGAATTTCAAACGTATTTTACTTTATCGTTATTTTATTTTCGTCTGACTATTTTTGAAGTGGTAAAACAGAGTCCTTCACGTTCTAACTTGTGCCTATATTTAGTTCATTAGATTAAATCTGTTCCTGATCTCTAGGTGAGGATATGTCTTGTTCTTTTTCACTTGCACAGTGATATTTTTCGCAGCAGCACACTGACAATATGCAGTGTGTGGTGATGACTAGTCATCATTTGGCACTTGATGTAGTAATATCCCACTCTTCTCCTCTGCATTTCATTCTCTTGCCTGAGGAGTACAGTCTTTTTTACACCACATTTTTCTTGTCAGGACTCCAAAGATTTTCTGTCAAATTTAGTTTGAAAGCGTTGCAATCTCATTAGAGCAGCATTTGATTAAGACCTAAATTCCCACTGTAGAAGATAGAAAGCAGGAATAATTGCAGAAAGTCAAAGGCGTTTTATCATATTATTGAAAATAATGTCATTATTTTAATAACTCATCCTTATACCTTCTGAATAATAAATGACTTTTGAAATAGCCACAGAAAAGAGTCATTGTCCAAAGACAGATTGGCTGAAAAACATTACAGTCTCAAAGCAAATGATTATTTTGTTGTTGCCCCTGTGTTGGGGGGGGGGGGGACTCATCACAAAACAATGCCTGCGTCTACCGCATCACATAAAGGCTTTCGCCTAATTTTGTCTCTTTAAAAGGTGTGAGACAAATAAGGCATTGGAGATAATTCTAGATGAGCAGATGCAAAAACAATAGTGCATTATAAATAATCTTGTGTGGGTGAAATTAGGCAGAAAATTGTGAGCTTATGTCTGCAACAGTTTAATAACTGAAAATCAGATGCTCAATTTCTTGTGTGTATTCCGTTAAATACCCCCCCCTCCCTTCCACCTACAGAAATCGTCCAATCTTGAGCAATAACCACTATAGCAGAGGGTTGATATTTATCTACATATGGACATCATTTACTGTACTTTCACAACAGTACACAACAGTCTTTGACAGTGACAATCTAATCATTTCTACATCTGTGTGCAAATTGCATAGTGAGCAGGTTCTGCTACTTGTAATGGTCACTACTTGCTGGAGTCTCTCTACAGGGTGACAGAATACAAATGTATACAGAGCAACATATGCAGTTACAGTCATCGGAGAGGCTCTGTGAACATGTGGCAGTGTAGGCCTACAGTACTGTACGCTTATGTGGTTGTAAGACTCTCCAATTCAGATGCAAATGTTGCATTTAAAATTCCAAGGATTTCTAGCGAGTGAGTCCCTATTAGAGTATCAATATTAAATATTACAATTACAGTCAATATTTAATGAGGCCTATTTTCTAACAATGCAGCTTTCAGGGCTCAGAATCAATATTTTAAAAAAAAAGAAGTACATTTTTCATAACTTTAGCTTTGAAAGCCCAAGTGCATTATTAATATTAGTTACAAGAGCAGTGTGTAAAGTGACAGATTCCATATCCATTTTATAAACACAGTGGAGGTGAAAACTATACTCTGTGCACTGATTCCACCACATATCTTGACTATACTGTCAGCCTGCTGGATTTTCCTTGGAAAACAAGAGCATTTCTGTCTTTGCCACCCTGCTGTGTTTTAAATCCATCACTGTCAAGAGAGTCCTCTTCTCTCTAACTTTTCTTTTACTGCAGTGTAGGTCCTCTAGAAATCCCATCTCTGCTGTTCTTGTTCTTTCTCCTCCGTTTGTTTATGAGTCTCATTCAGAGTCGCCTCTGCGTTCTCTCCTCCCTCCTCTGGCTTTCCCTCCTGTTCCTTCTCCTTCTCCCTCTCCCTGATGATCTCCACCAGCCTCTGAAACTTCTGGTTTAACTCCTCCATCCCTCCCACCACTCTGCCCTCGTCCTTCTCTTCATCGCTCTCCAGCGAGCTCAGTGACTCAGCCCTTGAATCACGGCCCTCAAACTCGTAAGTCTGCAGTGAGTCATAGGGTGGCTGGGACAGGTCAAAGGTGACCTGGTCCAGACGGAAATTCAGGAGGTCTTCCATTCGGAGAGGCTGCGGGTTGGTGGCTTCTGTTCTCGCAGGCTCCGCCCCACATGCCCAGCCTCTGTTGTTGCCAAACATCCCCCCAGGTAAGGGCAAAGGCTGTGGGGTCAAATCCTTTCTCTGGAGTCTGCACATGTTCAGTAGCTGCGCCCCCGCTGGGTATAACCCACTGCTGCTAGTCCCGTTTATACACGTCCCCCTGCTGTTTGGATTCAGCGAGCCCACAATGCTGTATGTGTCTCCTTTCAGGTAAACAGGAGGGTTATTAGAAGAGCTGATTTGACTGCCATTTGAATAATTTCGCTCTGAAACGGAGGGAATAGAGGAATCAGTATCAAAGTCATCCACTGTGCAGCTGGTGGCTCCAGTGCTGATCTGAGTCTGTGATGACCCCGGTCGCCCCTCTTGCTGGTTTGATGAGCAGCTGGTGTGACTTTGGCATGAAGACTCATTTGGGTCACAGTAGGTCAGATTTGCAGCGTTGTTGGCTGGTGTCGACTCTGATTCTGTCGAGTCTATCTGTAAGAGAAATGAAGAAGGGAGAAATGACATGATTGAAAAAGACATGCAGAGATAATTGTACGGAAGCAAGGAGATGCCAAAATAATTTCTTTCTTTTCATCAGCTAATCAGGAAATGTAATCACTACTGACTACTGAACGTTTAAATCCAAATACTTCTGACTTGATTGCACTGAAATATTTTGCTATAAAAACCATCTATCAAAAAAAGTTTGAATTAGATCATTTAAATTTTGTAATTTCAAAAACTATACTCTATTTGACAAATGCTTGCGGTTGCTCATCTGAGTTTGTATCATATGACTGACAGAGCTTAACCTGATGGACAAAGGTCTGATCGATTCCATTCAGACTAGATTTCTTATCTTGGGTAGATGGGATGTTCAAGTTTGAACATTTCACCTTAAATTTTGGTCTCTGAATTGAATCAATTTAACCCATTTTGAGCACCCAGACTCTTTGACCTGACTTGAATTCTGAGATCCCAAACAGAATTAACTTCAATATGGCTTTTTGAATATTGGACCTTTGAATTTTTGACCTGAAAAAAATACTTCACACCACTTGAAAAACAGGGAAATTCAAGCTGCAAGCAAAATATTTCAACTTCATAAATTGTGTTCAAGTGTTCAGTAATGATTAAATTTCAAAGTTAGGTATAATTTTAAATCCTTATGGCCTTTCTTCGCTTCCATATAATTGCAACATATCATTAACTTTTCATATCAGCATTGTTATCTGACCTTGGCCTGGTCCTGATTCTGTTTTGTGTCTGCGGCGTTTGCTTCACTGACTTCATTTCTCTCTGTAATTTTGCTCTCCGCCAGCATATGCTCTGCTTCGTAACTACCAGGGCTCATCTCAGGAGAGTGCAGCAGAGGCTCAAAGGTGCTCTGGTTCTGGATGACAAGGGGATTGGCGATATGACCTCCAGTGAGCCCATGGGTCAGCTGAGTTAGCTGCAAACCTGCCTCCAGAGGCCCAGCTGGGTAATCTCTGAGAACAGGCAGCGTGTGGATGCCGTAGCAGAGGCGCCCGTAGAGCGGAGCGGAGCCTGGCCGCTGATGAGGGTCCAGGCCGGGGCGTGGGTTACGACTCCAGCTGTACGTTCTGGCCCTCGGCAGATTCTGCTGGGTGTACCATCTGTGACAAGAGATGAATGTCAGAGAGAAGCACACACGCACATAAGCCACCATTACAAGGATAAACTTTTTTATTTTTTTTAGGACACAGCTCACATGTTTCTGTTGTTGTGCATGTGCTGTATTCTGTGCATGCTCTGCAGCGCTGTAATGTCAAAAGCTGCGGTGTCTGCTTCCCCTCCCCCCTCGTCATCATAGGATATGATGTTCTCCCTGACATCATCCTCCTCGAAGGGTGAGTGGGAGTCTCGCTTCTGATGGCGCAATGACAGCGAGAGTGCACACACCACTAAAGGGCAAAACAGAGACACATGACCACGTAGTCTTTAGACTTTAAAGAAGCAACCTGACAGAGCTGCTCAGCATCTTTCAAAAAGTCACAAAGAAATTATTTATGGTGCATCAGAAACTTCAGAGAACTAAGCAAACATACCAAGCAGAGTGGTGACACAAGCCAGCATGGCCAGTAATGTGACCAAACTGAATATGAGGGATGGAGAGGTGGATGGCACGGGCAGACAAACCATGTGTCTCTCCCATCTCTGGTCCCTCTGTCTACCCCTATCCTCTGTCTGCATACCCCCCCGCAGACAGGGACAAATGGTCACAGTGACCGTGCCAGTGTTGGTAAGACCGGAGGCCCCGTCGCGCAGCACAACTGGCACATAGAGCGTGAGTAAGGATGAGGAGAAGCCAGGGAGGGGCTCCAAGGCTGACTGGAGCACCAGGCTGGCTGTCACACCTGATAACATGACAGAAATACACACAACATCAAAACACGGCCACTGCACAACAAGCTCGCACCAGTTTTGGCTGGTGTCATTTTTCTGGACTGTGCATGAAATGGAAAAACAGAGCCAACTGGTGCTACCTCCGGTTTCTCTGATGGTGAGGTTGAGAGCTGAGCTGGACTCCGGAGGGATGCTGAAGTGGACTGGGGTGTCCTGTCCTCCTCCTTGGTCCCTGTCAATGGCTCGCAGAACCTGAACAACCTGAATAAGACAGAACTGGATGCTTTATTTCCATGCTTCTCAATCTAGAGGTCAAAATCCCTCCAAGGGGTCACAAGATAAATCTGAGGAGTCGTAGGAAGATTAACAGAAGAAAAAACAATTTGTGCACAGAATTATAGATTTCTTTTTATTTATATTTCAGTCAGTTTTTGGTAGAACTGATGACACGTGCAACATGTGACAAACTGCAGAAACAAACTTGAAACATACTATTGTTTTGTCTTGTTTGTCTTTGTTTTTTTGTTTTGAATGCAGTTAAGTTTTGAAGAATCAGGTGGAATAATGTGATTAATATCCACCATAACTGCTATTAGAATTAAAGATCTATGATACATTATTTGGAAAAGTAAAGCTGAGTAAACAAAGATGAACCGAGTTTGCCTCCACTATACTCCTTTCTTTTAGATAAGGAGCAAATATTCAAAAATTGCACATGCTTTCAAAAAGTACTTGCAAAAGTTCAAGACAGAGTGGATAAAAACAGGAAAACAATCTGAAGTTGAATGTAATATCAGGTAAAAACAAAACTAGAACAGACCTGACCAGGAGCACTGGAGTCACATACAGAAGTTGCGTACTGCCTGTCCAACTCTGGTGCATTGTCATTCTGGTCCAGTGTCTCTATAGCAACCACAACTCTTGACACAAGATTTGGATTGTCTGAAAGAAAAAGGAAACTGATGCTAATGTTGAAATTATCACTGAATTCTTATCATTTTTACTGTGCACTTTGTATTCCGAGGTGGTGCTTTGTGGTGAAATATGACCCAAGTAAGCTCTGCTGCTCATAGCGCCCTGAGGGCAGAGGGGCTGACTTACCCCTCTGTGTGGCGATGACAGTGATATTGTGCCACTGCTCCTGCTCACGGTCCAGCTCCATCACTGTGCTGATGAAGCCTGTGTCAGAGGCGATGCGGAACAGAGCCTCGGGGTCCGACTGGGGATCGATGGAGTACCTGAGACGCAGAAACAGGCACGAGCAAGAACGAGGAGGAAAAAGATAGAAAAGAGGGCGCAGAGTGAGCGAGTGACTGTATGTGAGTGAATAAGTGAGTGATGGTGTCATAACCACCTGATGTTGGTGCTCTGTCCTGTGTCTGGGTCCACAGCGAAGACCCGGCCAACAGAGCAGACAGGGGGACAGTTCTCAGACACGTCCAGATGGTACCGAGCCTGGGAGAATTGTGGCGGCTCATCAGCATTGAGGACCATTACCCGAACTGTTGCCTGGTCCTTAAAGGGACCTTTCCTTAGGTAGCGGGCATCCACCACAGGGTTGGAAACTTCCACGATGAAAGAGTAGGAATTGCAGGACTCATAATCCAGCAACTGTTGGGTGAAGAATAAAGCAGCCTCAATCCCTTGGATATACTTTATTGAAGGCCTTTTCATATATGATTCATACGTATATGCTGTATATTTCTTCCCATGTACTTCATAATTCATAAAAGATACTTTTCTCACTCTTCTTTATCAGTCTATATAACTCACATTTCCCATTTTGGACTTTCTTTTATCTCGCTCTAATAAATTCATCAGGCTATGTTCTTACCTCATCCTTTGCAACCTCTTAATTTAAGTTTCCTCAGTATAATTATTATCTTTGAATGCCCAATTCTGTTGGAGCCCTTAAAAGTAAAAAGACAAATTCACACTGGGTGCCTTTTACATGGCATGCGCACCTTAAATGAGCTGCAATCCTTCACCAGCTGCTTAATAATGCATTGTAACTCATTAATTGCCCACTATAGATGCTTGGGGATCTTAACCTGTCAGTGACAGAGGGTGTTTAGAGTAAAGTACTGTAAATGACTAAATAAAATTAATTTGCAATCCCACAGCAAAGAACATTTATTTAATGTCCTCAAATGTCACATTTTACATATTTTTCTCATTATGCGGCCATTCGAGCAAAACCGCCTACATTTGGTGTCAGATCCTCGGCTATTGTGAAAACTTTTGTTAGTGATAAACTGAAGTCGCTTTGTCTCGTTTCTCATCGCTCACCTTGTTCAGCTCAATAACAGCCTCTTGGTCTCTTCCGGTTATATTGAATATTTCAGCCTCTTCAGCATCCAGGATAGTAAACTCCAGCTGTGCATTTTCTCCCAGATCAGGATCTGTGGCGGTGAGACGGCCCACCTCCACACCTGGAGCTGCTAGCTCAGATACAGAGAAGGACCATGCACCTGCAGGGAAGAAGTGAATGAATGTAATGGCTCTCAGCTCAGGCACAAACACTGAATGTTGATGAGACTCAGTGAAATCGCAGTGGTTATTAACGTAATATATGTGGCTATTATGGCTGCAATAACAGTGCTTCAGTCACATATTTCTTGATCAACTTTTATTTAGTGCCTCATTCTACAGATAAATCAAAGGTTTAATTTATTTTGGCCACACTCTGTACATTTTAGTAGGGCTGGGAGGTACAAAAATACAAAATTTGCTTCTGGTCCGATACCAAGTAATACTAGGGCCAGAATAATGGATATTAATACAGATACTGATACTTTTACTATTCTTTTATGTCATCACATACATGTTAAAACAAGTTTTTACAGGTTAAAAACAAATGTTTAGTGCATGAATCTGAAGCAAACAAAGTGATCACTGCAAGCACGCACCCAGCAGGAGCAGAGCAGCAGGGAGTGTGTTCACTAAGCAGAGTTCATCTGCCCAGAACATTATCTAATGGTTTGCTATCAATCCTATTGATGCTAACGATGCTCACTCGACACATTTTCTCTTTTCTTATGCTGACACAACTAGTTGATTAATTGAATAGTCAATGGGCAGAAAATGAATCCACCACTCTCTGATCATTGCGTAATTGTAATTGATCAAGCAAAAATAGTGATATTTGCTGGCTTGACATTTGCAACAATTTCTAGTTCAAGCTACACAACAGTGAAGATGCTGCATTTTTCTGTTTGACATCATTGTAATTTAACATCTCAGGATTTTTAACTGTTGGTCAGCCAAAACAAGCAATATGAAGACACTGCTTGGGGGAATTTGTAAAGGGCATTTCTGTATTTGGAGACAAAATATGTGTTGGTACAATAATCTCCTGATATTACAAACTTACAATAAGGGCTGAGACAATGACTTATTAGTCCCGGCCTATATTTTTTTATATTATTAAATTATTATTTAGGTCACTTATCAAAAAAGAAAAAAAGCCAGCGTCAAGCTCCTCAAAAATGAGGATCTACAGGTTTTCTCTGTTTTATATTCCTTTAAAACAAGACTAAGTAACGTATGGAATATGAACAATACTCCTCTTACACATTAAAAGTTGAGTCCTTTATTAGCAATAAAATGCAACCCTTCTAAATTCAATATTCTCATATAATTTGTTGGTGAATATTTAGCATATTTGCTTATGGTGGCTAATATATGGTAGCTAGTTTTTGCTAAACTGAGTTAAACTTTGCTGTGTAACTGACATACTTGAGACAGTTTGCTGACTTTATGACAGTTATCTACTTGTGCTACTGTTATGTTATGATTTGGTGTTATCCCATAATTGCTACTTGCAGCCACAGTGGCTGCAGCTCCACAGTCTGACTTTAAACTGAAGAACTTTTGAGTTTTTGACACTTGGTTGGGCAGAACAAATACTTTGAAGAAGTCAGCCTAAGAGAAAATGATGAAAAATGTGATGTGAGCAGATAAATCAATAATGACAATAATTATTAGTCGCAGACTGACATACAATAAACAGACCTCTGTGAAGCTTCATATTATTGTTATTAATCGATAGTTTACTGTCCCATACTGTTAAGCCCTGAATCAAGAGATGTATTTATTAAACTGAGAATGAAAGCACTGCTAGATTAATCTGTTTCATGTTATTCTTTTGCTTGGATTACAGTTTGTCCACTTAGCAGGCATGGAAAGGCAGCCAGTGATCTGGGGCAGGTCATATCATTTACTTGGTACATGTGATATTGCATCACAACAAAGCTGCAAATTCAGAGAAATCCTTTCATTTAATCAGAGCAGCGCTTCCTTCCTGATTGTTAATCATTCAAATCTTCCACATTATTAAAAACATTTAAAACTCACACCCCTCGCATTCAAAGAGCATACTAAATGAGCCATTTGCTTAAACTGTGGCATTATTGTCAAACAGAAAATAATGACCTGGAGTAAGGCGGTGAGGGAGGGAAGAAATAGTCACATTATCAGTGAATAAATAACACACCGCTGGCATTTGGAAACGTTAAATTGCTTCTATAAAGCATTGTATTGGAGCACAATCTATCAGCACGAGGTGAGGGGGCTTTAAACATTAAGACGAATGGCAGTAAACAGAGACTGTCAGGAAGAGAAAGTAGGGAAGAGGGGGAAAAAAGCAACCAGAGGAGAGATAGTATATAGAGAAATGCAGTATATGTCTCAAAGTGTTAGACACACTCTGCAGTGATTTTACTGTCTATTGATGCAGAAAGCACTGAACTTTAAAATGAAATATTAATAGCATGGAACAGGGAAAAGCTTGGAT
This sequence comes from Thunnus thynnus, assembly GCF_963924715.1. NCBI lineage: Eukaryota > Metazoa > Chordata > Actinopteri > Scombriformes > Scombridae > Thunnus > Thunnus thynnus. Next base: position 27,333,764 of record NC_089524.1, on the reverse strand, counting down.
AAGAAAGAGCGGACATGATCTTTCACTCTTCTACGTCAAGGCACAGTCCATTTCAACCTCAGGGACCAAACGGGAGTGTTTTTATGAATGTTAATGCCAGTCATCTTGGCAAAGGTTACATTACTGCAATGGATGTTAAAAACAATGATTAGAGCGAGTGCATAAAATAAAAAAGTAATATTGGACTGACAAGATGTTTAACTCCAGCTACTTTAATGCAGTATCTTATCTTGAACCTGTCAAGACAACTTGGACCCAAAGGAGGGAAAAAAATATCTGACTGCTGTCACAGATGCCATTACAAGACGTTTCATCATTTTAATCTTCTCTCAGTCACACACACTCACGCACGCACACACATATTCTGAGATTGAAAGCAGCTGACGGTTAAGTGGTGATCTGATAACAGTCGTGCTTACTCCTTCTGAAGTGAGGGGGGTTGTCGTTGACATCACTCAGCTTCACGGTGACTGTTGTTGTCCCTGATAGTCCGCCCAGATGTCCCCCCATGTCTTTGGCCTGGAGGAGGACCAGATATTCATCCTGAGTCTCTCTGTCCATGTCAGGTACTGCTGTCCGCAGGACGCCTGATGGAGAGGAGGCCAGGACAAGGAGCAAAAATCACAACAGCAACAGATTTCACAGTGACACAACGTCTCTCGAAATTAGCATCAAAGTGACGCAAATGCATACTTTTTGGAATTAGGACAGAGCAAAACACATGACTCCGGGACACTTCTGTATCTGAACGGATCATTTAAAATGTAAGTTAAAATGTTCTTATCCACACTGGACATATGGTAACAGAGATACAACGTGTGATATCTAGCCGCAGCACTGGGATTTACTTCATAAAGTGTAATCATCAGCCGGAGAGGCATGTGTGGTACACGTGAGGCTATACAACCAGACCTGTCTGAGGATCCACAGAGAAATAGTCCTGGCCCTGAGTAATGGCATACACCAGCCGGGCGCTGTTTCCATATGTTGGATCATCAGCATCTCTGGCTGTGACTTGGATTATGGACGTGCCTGTGAAAGAGAGGAGGTGACAGGTCAGAGTATGGTAGTTAAAGCTGGAGGCGGGTTGGTAAGCTATTCTAAAGTGATACTCATCCCAAAATCTATCTTTTGAATATCAAATACTTACATCTGTAGGATTAAAAGGATAATCCCCTTCTCTGCTGTCTATCCGTGTAAGCAGTATGTTCCACACATTCATCTTTGAGACAAAATATGACTAAATACCCCAATCTCTGGAGCTGTGCCAGATGCAGTGTAGTTTGCCACATGTTGGCAGAAGTATGACTGTTTCTAGGATACTGAGAAAATAGATGGAGAGAGAGGAAGGTGAATATGCTGCAGGAGCAGGTTGAGTGGGTCCACCACTTTGGTCTAGTCTGAAATATCTTACTCTAACAACTAATGGATGGATTGCCATGAAATTTTGGTTAACTCTTTGCTCTAGGTCCCCTTATTTAGCATTTATAAGCATTTAATAAATGTTTTATAAGACACGATAATGCAATTTAGACATTTTTATTTTTAAGTGTTTATTGATGCTTGCAACTACATTATTATGTGTTATAAACCTTTTGCATGTTAGCGATGTCATTGTGAGTATGTAAGCATGCCGACGTTAGCATTGAGCTCAGAGCACTCTGTGATTAAAGATCCCCTCCAGACATGTCTGTATGACATATAAAAATACTCTGCTTGGAATAATAATTTGCGTCTAACATGTTTTTCCCACACAAAAAAAAATCAGCTAATTACATTCTTAAAATCTACTTATCTATATCTACTCTGCCTCTTTGAAAAATACAGAATCTATGAATATGTAAATGTTATTCCTTTTAAAAGTTTAACTTCTGGATACAAGATGTCTCTTATTCAAACATCCAGCTGGAGTCTTCCTCTGCTGTGAAAACTTGTTGCCAATGAATTGAAGCTGACAACAGCTGCTGCTTTCAATGAATGACACAACACTACAAACATTCTATAACCACCTTTCAAGAGATTTTAGATGCAATGTGACTTTAATTTTGTTTAAGCACTATACCTATGTTGGCCATCTCTGGTACCATGGCAACATAGGGTTCATCAGGGAAGACAGGCGGGTTGTCATTGATGTCCTGCACTCTAATGATGAACTCAGAGGAGGGCTCCAGGGCACGGCCAGTCTGGCGGTCTGTGGCTGTTGCAATGAGACGGTACTGGTCCTTCTCCTCGCGGTCCAGAGACTTGGTCACGTGTATGTTGCCTGTGTTGCTGTCAATAACAAACACAGAGCCCACTCCCTCTCCCTCCAACATGTACTTAGTGCGGCCGTCTCCTTTGTCCATATCCGTGTGCAGCTGGGAAATAAAAAACATACACAAGCAAATTACTGCAACACCTTAAGGCAACGTCACAGTATGCTGATTCAGGTATCGCTAATTAACGCTTGTCCACTTGTCTAGCAAGTACTGCAAACACAACCATGTGAAAAGGATGATTTATGTTAAGACGAGATGTGCTCAGTGAGTCTGCACTGAATGGCACCAGGTGTGGAAGATACATATGGGACCAGGATGAGTACTGATGCATACAGCTAATTAACTCATTGGACCAAACATGCCATTGGGGGTTTGTTGAGGGCAAAACCACATCAGTGTGGACAGTGGCCCTGCAAATGTCCTACATGTATGTTCGCAGATGCATTCTCCTAACACAGGCTTTATCCATCTGTAAATCTTTCTCTTTATCTGTCTCTTCCATCCATCTGTCCCTTCCTTCCTTTCTTGTAAATCCATCTGCCTGACTTCCTTGTACCTTTTAAACCACCTTTGCTTCCAATCCTTGTGTCTCTCTCTTTTCATCAAGTTACTTTGGTTACACAGAGTGCCCATCTGCTCACATTTCTCAATCCCCCCCCCCTCCCCTCTCTCTCTCTCTCTTCCACGGATCTGTTTTGCTCTCTGGTGCAAAATACTTGTATGGTATTTAATGGCAGAGAGGATATTAGTGGGAGCGAGATAGGTAAAGGGCCAAACATACAGAAATAGAAAGCTAAAGAGATTACTCAGCCTTCATCACACTGAGCTTTCTGACCAGGAACCTTCACATCTCTCTACCCTTAGGGCGCATCTGCACATGTTCATAATCCACAAGGCTTACTCACAACCTCTGCTGCGGACCTTAGATACTCATGTCAACTAAAGCTTCAATCTTAAAACGCAACTGCAACAATGACTGTTTACACATTTACTGAGAATTTCAAATATATTTTTTCAAGGCTTTTTCATTTTTGTAACATGAGATGTGTTGAAATTGAATTTCCTTCAGCGGGTTAAGAGTGGAATTAGTGAATGCTAATGAATTTGTGCTTAAGACAGACACACTTGAAAGTGTTTATATATTCAAACATAATGCATGTTAACAACATATGTTCATACTGGTGCCGTTCACACACATGGTACATAAGCATGCAAGCACCAGGAGAAAATACAAGATTAGTGTATATTCTGCGTGTGTGTGGTGTGTATGTGTTGGAGGATAAAGTTGAGGATTATAGAAACTCATGATAGCATACCCTACAATTTGCTAGATAAGGGACTCAGGGTTTTTTATTCATCCCTACACCCACATCTCTCTCCCTCTTTTCTTCCTTAAAGCTAGCTTCGATTTTGATCCCACACTTCACCACGAGAGACATCTTTGTCAGAGTCTGTGCCTGTCTCACTCCCCTGCTCTTTGCTCTCTTTCCCCCCCCGCCCAACCCTCCCCCCTCCCCCCCCACCCCCACCCTCTAATTTCTGGCTCAGTCCTGCTGTGCTTCAGTCAGCATGGAAAAACACTCTCACGGTTGGGGAGAAATTTATCCACCCTGTACAAGCAAAGCAGAAAGAAGGAGAAATTGTCTCCTCCAATTCCTTTTGTCACTTTCTCTCCTACTCTGTAATCTGAATTTTCCCCTCCTCTCACTCATGCAGTAACATCCACCTCCGGGGTTTGTATCTGCCTCGCGCTGCCTGCTTTGGCAGCGAAATCCCCTCGTTTTCGCACGGGTTGAGGCACCTGTGATCTCAACTGTTGATAGCTCACCTCAAGCCTTCCACCAGCAATGGGTTTGACATTATCATCTCTCTATTTTTGGCAAACAAACTGAGCTCCCTCTGAGAGAAAAACGCTGTGCCTCCAACCCGCTCGCAATGCAGGGATGGCTTTATTACATGAATATCAACACCAAGACTGTGCTTGCAGAGGAATGAGCAGTCTCGTGTGTCTACTGATTGCTTTAACACCCCTTCCTGACTGTATCAATAACAACCAGGGAAGCAGATTAAACATTTATGAGGTGTATACTGCACTGGTAAGAATCCAATCGAGACTGTCACTATATAGTATACTGCTTGCTACAAAGTGGCTGGCAGTGTTCCCTGTTAGCGTTACAGCTGATATAATCCTACCCTGAGTATGCTGTAGCTGCCAGCAGCTGCATTAGTGTGGAGCGCCTGGCTGTGGAATGCTACAAGTAAACCCCTGGGACCTAAATGGTTCAGGTGCACTGTGGATTAAATCATCTCCGACACTTCTCGTGTTGCGACACTGAGAGCAGTTGAATGGTTGCTGGTGTGGCGACAGTAAGGACTCAAGTATGTGACACAACAAATATAAACATGTGCATACTGATAGGTGGTGACAACATCTTACCCGTCCAATGAGCACGGGCTCTGGCCCTCTGTACTCCTCGATCACAAAGAACTGGTTCCAGAGCCAGCTCCTCCGGCGACGGGAGCGGGGCCCCGTTTTCAGCGAGTATGACCCTGATCGACTGTCTTTAGTCTTTGTGACCCATTTAGAGCGGCCCTGTGTCCTCTCAGGCAGAACGTCGACACCTGTCTCCAAATGGAGCTCAGGCTGGAGAGCGAACTCCTCCTCTGAACTCGGTGCTAGGCTGTGATCATTAATTACACCTTCAACCTCTCCATTAGTCAAATTGCTCCTTTTCTCGTGGTTCAGACTGAGTTCAGGGCTATGTTTAGGTATTAGTGATTTGGCAGCAGATTCAGGATGTTCAAGTAGGACTGTTTGCCCCGCTACAATGCTTTTAAAGTCAAAACCATTAGGTTTTCTGTCATTTAGTCTAAAAGCAACATTTGGCGGGGTCCTTCTTTCATCCTCTTCTTTGATTCCCATAAAGAAAACAGAGTTGTCCGTAGACTCTGGATGATGTAAAACTTGTTGTGTTTTGCTTGATATTTCTTGCAAATCCTGGACTTCCTCTGACAGGCCAGCAGCCACTGAAATGCCATTTCTTTCCCCTTTACACAATAAAAGAAAAAGAAGCACAATATGTGCTGCCATTGCTGAGGTTCACTGATCAATTTGTTTCAATGAATGGCTGAGGAATAGCTGTGCAGATGCAGATTTTTATGATGGTCCATCTTGCTTTTAAAACATTTTTATTCTGTGTGTTTTCTGTCCTCCTCTGCTTCAAGATTCTTCTCCCCAGATTGAGACATGTTGTCTTCTTTTCTCACATTTTCACATACAGTGCACATGCTCCAAAGGATCACCTGAGAGAAGACATTATTAGTGAATCTTAACTGCATAAATTAAAATGGGAAACAAGTGCTTCAAGATACACTAGTAAAAAGACAAAGACAGGCAAGACGTCTTCCTCGTTATCTTCTAAAGATGAAGTTTGATATTTTGAGAGATATATGTGGATACAATTTTATACTCTCTGTCGTACGGCTGTTTGCTATTCTGAACTCTCTGCCAGCTGCTGCAAAAATAGCTGCGAGTTTTACACAGAAAATATGATTATTACAGTCTGATAAGAAATTACCTAAAAAAAGAGACTTCACTTTCTACCAGATGCTGTTATTCATATCATTCTCACTGCTGTCGTACATGAATCCTGTTTGGGTTCATTTTATTTATGAGTTGTTCTGATACCGATACTAGTAATCGGAAACGGCTCCGATGCTGCCTAAAATGCTGGATCAGGTATCGGTGAGTATGTGAGTCTATGCACCGATCTGATACCACCTAATTCATTGATAAACGTTAAAGTAGTTTCACACCCAGATAAAACGGCAGTTTCCCCAGAAATCAATTCTTCTTTGCCGCTCCAAAACAGCAGCCTACACAGCAAGCTGCTCTGTGTGCAGCCAATGGCAACAACTGTTGCTAACATTAGCTGTTAGAAAAATGTCAGCAATTTGGCAATATTTTATCCTGCAAAGTCCTATTTAGTTTCAAGGGGAGGGACTAGTGTTGCCAATTTCAACACCAACAATCTTATAAAGCATTTGAAGATGGATCACGCAATCATATCACATCCATGCAGAGTTAGTAGTACACAGCTGTTAACATTTTTTTTTAAGGCAATGATATCAGATCTGTACTCGGTATCGGCCGATATGCAAGTTCAGGTATCGGAATCTGTATTGGGAAGGAAGGGAAGGAAGGGAAAAAACTGAACATCTTTAATTTTATTGATCATTCAGGCATTCTCACAAAGTTAAGTGTGGTCTTAAAATTTTTTCAATTAAATTGGAGCCCCAGGGCCTGGCAATGAGGTGGAGCTCAGGTACTTTACTGTTCTCTGTCACACACAATTGCCTGGACATCAGGTGATTGATGTCATCCCTAAAGATGGTCTCCCCATGCCTCAATGCCCAGTGGTGAAAGAAGTTCCCCTTAAGAGATTAATTAGACTCATAAATAATTTAATCAATGACTTTCCTCATTTGCCAAAAGTTTAATGATCTGAGTTTCATTAGTATTTGAGTCAGATCTCGGCCATTGATCTTTGAAACTTGATGTACTGAGAAGTGTCAGCAGCTTAACAAGACTGAAACTATGTAATCGCAGTTTTTCCATCCCAGTCTTACCTGCATCCATCACTATTGCTTCACTATTCCCTGCAATGAATCTAAATTTACTGACATCTGTGTGCGCTTTCATGCACACACACACACACACACACACACGGTGCAAGTGTGCATGAATCACAGGAACACTGGTCTTCAAACAAATTTCGATAAAGTTTTCCTGAATGGAAAAAGATTTGGTTAAAATTCTAAAAGTACTAAAAAAGATTTCCCCGCTATGCTTCACACATGATGAGTGTTGTGGCGAGAGAACATAAATGACAGAGTGCTTCTGACTAAATAAATGTAAAGTGAAAACGTGCTTTGATTCATTTAGATGCAAATAAGCACAGAGTGGGCCTATAGGAATACACAAGCCTTTGATGACACTGTAAAATATGAACCAAATCATTTTCTGATATATCCAAATTGATATGCATATATGAAAGAAGGGACACATGAAAATGAAACCAATGTTCTTTTTTCTCCACAGATACTGACCTACTTTCTAAAGAGTATGCTTGAGAACAGAGTCAATTTGAGCATTTGATCATAGAAAAAATGAAGTCATTTCTACTCTCTTTACGTAATTTTTTTTCTCAAAAAACTCACCCATTTTTTTTCCTCCCCATTTTGCACATCAATTATACCAAGTCATCCATATGTAATGCTTCGTGTTCAGCCACTGTAAACCAATGCATCTGTTTGCCATCATCTTAAATCTATGAAAATATAAGAAGTGGTTCTCCCATAACACTTTTGTCTTCCCCAGCTATTGTGTATTAGCATAGACTGAGCTTACGGCTTACATTTCCCTCTGCCAGCTTTGCTCCAAAACCACGTTGCCAGCAGTACATGTCATTCACTGTTGTTTGAAGTCTTTAGAGTATGAGTCTGTATGAGATATGTGTGAAATGTAAGTCAGGGATAGAGGATGAAAGCGTGAGGACGATTTGCTGTTGCCGGCTCAGAATGGAATGATGAGTGGTGACATAGCTCTAAATTGCAAATCGCTGTTTCAGTCGCACTTCACTCTGCATCGAGTCGCTTCACTGCAACAAGGCTATTTCATTTTTATTAAAAATAGCCTGTGCATGTCAGGCCTTTTACATAGGGAAAAATGGTAGATGGAGGCAGAGAGAGGGAGTTAGGAGAGGTGGAGGAAGGAGGGATGGGGGGGCGGGGGGGTTGATGGTGTTGGTGGTGGTGAAAGTACATTGGGAGGGTACAGCCTGGCTGACTTAAATGACCAAGACGTGGACAGATTCTGTTCCATTTCAGCATCTCTGGCTTTCTTGGCTTCTACCCATCCGTCTTAATGCTCGCAGAGCTCTCGTGCATTCTCACTGGCTCTCTCCCGCTCAGTGCACACATAGAAATCTCTTAAGTCTTTCCAAATCAGACAGGTGAAGAGAGGCCCACTGTGCTCAGCACATCAGTCACCTCATTACAGTCACGGTTTGACACTCAGACAGCTTAACCTTAAATGATACCACAGCGGAAGCGCTGTGCTGAGCAAGTGTTTGGCCATGTACTTATTTGTCATATGAAAATGCCTCAGTGGTTACAAGGTGCACTGTCCTGTCTGTTTCGATTTATGTGTGTGTGTGTGTATGTGTGTGTGTGTGTGTGTGTTTTGTTTGTGTGTGATAAAGAGAGCAGAGTGCTTGTAGATGATCATCTCTCTCTCTCTCTCTCTTTTTACCACATTCCATTGCGTTGTAAACACAGGAGGACATAATAACATTTCTCAAAGAACATGAAGGCTCATGCTGCCTCTCTTTGGTCTCTGTCACACACACAAACCCACACACACGAAAGCACACTCACATCGACTGCTTATCTGCTTATTAGTCTATCTAGTAGAGAAAACAGCCCGGAGCGTGACCTTGTCTTGTTAGAGGAAGCCATAAAAATGACCTACTTGATGCATGTTAATGTGATTTGTACACTTGGGCTAACTATTATAATGAATGCAATGTCCCAAAATACTGCTGTCGGCTGTTTGATCCAACCGCGACCCCGTCATTTTAGCAAGCGAGCGTGCCCGTGTGAAAGTGCACGCGGCAGGTGAGTATGTGCGCGTGTAAAGGCACGGGCATACACAAACGGTACCTACTAGCCAGAAAATTAGAAGGGAAGCACTGCATTATCCGTATCATCTGTCAGAGCTTGGCGCTCAGCTCAGTCACCCAAAACATGGTTTGCTTTTCCAAACATTTCCCTCAGCCGTTATTTCTCCTAAACTGCTCGCACATGGAAACATCTGCTTCTGGCGGCATACTGCGAAAGGTTTGCCTCTGCTTTTTTTTTTCCATCTCCAAACTGACAGTGAAACAGTTGAAAACTGCCTCACCGTGGCTAAGCCAGCAAAATTGAAAAACTGAACGATAAAGTAGAGCCGAGGACTGGAAACTTGTCACGTCTGTGTGGGCGAACGAGGCTTCACTTAAATAAACTAGTCAATCCTGAAGATAAAAAAGTGCTTCAATAAAAGGAGAATAGAGCTTACCGTGTGTGTGCAGCTCTGCTCCGGTGCTTCTCTGGTTTAACGGAGCTGAAATGATCCAACGTGGGAAAGGATGCTGAGGTTCATCTGAGCTCAACGTGAGGTCTGTCCCCTTAGCCCAGTCTCTCTCTCTATCCCTCCTTCCCCCCCCTCTCTCCCTCTCTCCTTCTCTCTCTCTCTCTATCCCTCCCTCTATCTCTCTCTGTCTCTTCCCCTCACTCTCTTTTCCCCTTCATTAGTTTTTAACAATCTGAGAACGAAAGCCACCCTAAAAGCCTGCTATTTTTGAGCGTACATAGTGACTGAGTAGCATACAGACACAGTACCCCATACTAACAAATTACCATTTAAATATCTTATTATCATATTATAGTTTTCTCAGTGTCATTTAAGCCACTCCAATATTTTCTACAAAGGCTGTATCATGTGTCATGTTCTTGAAGCCAGGCAGTGTTTTGTAATATTTTCTTATCTATATGTGTGTATTTTGTTCCACCCAGAAGCATGCAGGTCAGGACCAGATAATTGCTACTCAAAAATGCATTAAAACATGAAATTTCACCAGTGGTGTTCTCCCACTAACAACATGTCTAAAATACATGACTGTAATTACCCCCTGTTCCCCGCTTTGATATTTTCTCCAGTGAGTTGAATGGTTTCATTGAAGCATTTTTATGTATTATTTATATGTAGTAATGTAGTAAGCACTGCTGTATTTAAGTCTCCCAGTAAGTCTTAACTTTAAGCTGATTTTATGAGAAAATTAAATTCTTTGTTTTGAAAAAAACAAAAAACAAAAACAAACCAAACAACCTCTGACAAAATAATATAGATTAGTAGTTAGTATCCATATCTTTGTCTATATTTGCAAAGTCCTTTAGATGCCCAAAATCTAAATGTGAAAGTGAGATATATTTTGGATTTTGACAAATTTATTCCCAAACCCCAAGGGAGCGAATTTGATCTTATGATGCACAGCAGCAGAATCACATGCTGTGAGCATCTCAATAGTGTAAAAAGTGATCATTTATTCTCAGAGTGCAGTCTTGCTTTGCACATTGATGTTACTTGATCATTCTTGAATTACATGTCTGCCTCCCCTAAGAAACAAGAGACTCTTGAACAAGTGGTGGTGAGACAAGTGTTCAGTAATATAACTAGAAAACAAGCTAACTAACCCTAAGGTCACTCCCCAGATTCCTTGTACCCAGCTGGGTACGGAGGTTTATTAATGCCAAAACTACTGAGCTAGCACAAAACAACACCAAGCAGTAATCAATCTGCAAGTCAGGATTTGAGAACACATAGGGACAGATTTGCAAGTGAAAAAAAATGTTCTGAGCTCAAACTGTGAGAGGGGACTGTCAAACAATTTTTGTGAATTTCTGGCTGTTAGGGACATCTGTTTTCAAAGTTCTTTTAGACGAATAAAAAAACAACAAAAAAACCCAGATGTACTGATGGAAGTTACAAGGCAGAGTCTATGATATTTGTCTTCTTGGTCAAATCCAGTGGAGTTTGCTCTGCTTTCAGCTGGAGTTTGAGTGCGTGGGGTAGAAACTGCCAAAACAGAACAAAAAGATTTGAAGAGGGTAAGAAAAGGACGCCAGACTTCTCCTTCAAATCTAGAGTCACAGTTCTTCTTGCAGGCTCAAAACTTTTATTACAGTCACGATTCTGTCCTTGCATTCAGAACATGTTCTGTACTTATAAGTCTGTCCCTGCAAGCTGTCAAATGTGGACCACCTAATTGGTCTCCACTTGTTTTGTTTTCCACTCACTCAATAATTCTGTCATTAATGAACTTCCGAAGATGAGAATTATGGATGAGGTTTGGGAGGATGGGAGGCTTTCCCTGCTTTCTCTCACAGCAACAGTCAATCATATGACTAGTGTAGGTTCAAGAAGACACTCAACGCTCTGATGTTCCACTGGAGATGTGCTGAGCATGGTCATGCAACTCTATCTGTAATTTATTTCATACAATGAATGAGACACACACAGGCTCACTGCACACATGCACACATTAGCCACCAAAACTCTGTCAAAAATAAGCTCATATCAGCATGTAGAAACACAACCTTAAGCACCACTCCAACATTTTGACATGTTGCATAATCCATATGCTATGAACGTTTCCTCCCATATGGTGGACTTTCTCGCCCTTGAAACCTTTCACTACTACACTTTGTCTGTCTTTACCGAAGTTTAAAAAGGCAGAGCTGAACAGTGAGGATGAGGATGAACAGCTCTGTACCTTTTGCCCTAATATCCTTTGCAGTCACTGTCGCTCGAATAATTACTAGTATGCTTAATTTACTACCAGACTGCTCAAACTGAATGAAGAGGCAAGTTCAGCAAAATTTCATTTACTCATTAATTTATTGAAGTGTCAAAGAAGCTTCAGAAGAGTTCTGACAGCAGGCACAAATCAATTTTCAACTCCTTATCATCCCTTATACAGCAATACATTATGACCTTCACATACAGTAAGTAACTGCCCCAGACATTTACATTTTTGCACAATTTGCCCTATGTGTTATTGTATCGCCTGGTCTTTGGTTCTGCTTAGTTTTATCTCTTAGTTTTGTTTTTATGCGAATCAAACACATGCAGGAGTTGGTTGAAATTATCTCACATACTTGAAATGATTCATAATGGTTTTACTGTCTAAATCAAAATGCCAGCCAGCAGTGCACTGTTTTTTATCATCAGCACAAACAAAACATCAGATGTTTATTATAGGGAATGATATGCATGTCCAAATCATTTGAGAAATAGCCTGAATAATGCAACTGCCTGTTCTGTTCATTAATTTAGTATCTGCTGCAAAGACGCCATCACGTCTCTCCAAAATACTCCCCAAATGTTTGCCTTACTTTTGCCATGCCATTTTTATTTTTTTTCATTTCTTTACAAAGTCACATCTCGTCTCTCCCTCCTCTCTTGTCTTCGCCTTTCCTTTTCTCTGTAATATTCCTCTTTCAAATCCTCCCTGCTCCTGCGAGTCCATCCTTTAGAGGTGATGTGATAGATGTCTACACAGTTTCCTGAGTATGCATCCCTGTGTGTTGCTCTGTATACAGCCTCTCTGGCTATTGAAACGGCCTCGTCCACTGTCAGTCCCCACTGAACCCCTTGGTCCAAAATGGAGTAGGCGTATGGAGATCCAGAACCCACAGAAAAGAGCGTTCCCTGCAGGCGAGTGCCGTCACTGCACACATAGACGAGACTGGGTCCAGAGAAACTCACTTTCTTTCTGTCAAAGCACCTCTGACCACTAGTTGTCGGGGAAGACCACTCAGTCTTTGTCTTTGTTAAAGAAACCTTTTCAAGATTGGTATCTACAGACTTTCCCAGGTCAGTCATTTGACTTGTTTCTCTGCGGCTGTCAAGATCAATCTCTGTACCTCCTTGATCATGGCATCCATCTACTTCTCCTCCATCCCACCCACACAAAGTGGCAGCCACACACAGCTCAGTTCCCTTAAATGGGTGAAGCATGTGAGAAAGCAATTTGGCAGCTCCCTTTGTGGACAACCGTCGGCCGTTGCGGAGTTGGTAGAGCCGCAGCTCTCGAGACAGAATCCGTTTCCAAAGAGCACAGTCTGCAGAAGTACCTGAGGTAGTGCCCACCATGTGGCTGTGAATGGGCAGGATCTTCTGGGAGGCTGGGCACGCCACAAGGCCAGAGCAACTGGAACGAGTGTCTGCTGCAGCCAACACACCACCCTGAAACATGAAAGCCAGGGTGGTGGTGCCATGAGACATGGGGAAAGGCAGAGGTACAGACTGAGAGGAAGCAAGGGGAAGGCCTGTAGGGAAGGAGAGGGATGGCAGGATGGAGTCTTGAAATGAGATGTCACTGGAGCTCTGGACATTGCTGATTTGCCCAAACTGTATTGGACTCTCATCAAGGTACTCTGCAACTGGTGTATAAAAATTAAACAGACCTGTCCTATTGCTGAATGGCAAACAAGACATATAGTTATGTCCAGTTTTCTTTCCAAAAGGCACTGAAGAAGATTCAGTGATTATACTGTCCAGAAAGACATCCTGGAAATTGCATAGGTCCTGTAAAGCCATTGAATATGATCACTCTGCTCAGACTTATGATTCAATTTTCTTATCTCCTGTCCAAGAAACCCTTTCCAAAACCCTTTTCAAGTCCAATCAAAAATATTTCCATCAATTGTCTGTCAAAGGTTTGTATGTCACCCAGAGTTGTAGATTATGTCTATAAACAGCAGTCACCCTTTATATAGACAACAAGACAGCATTCATCTACATGTGGTCATCTAAAATAACCCATCAGCAACAGTTCCCAGTGCATCCCCTCAGTTCGAAGCATAAAAGTCAGTAGGCTATGGGTAATTAATTTTGGCTGCAGTATCAGGTTGTTTTTCAGATCAGATTTCTTCAAAGTCTTGTGTGGGCGTAGGCCAAAGAGGATGCAGGGTGATGGCAAAGCATTGGCTCGAGCATATCAAATTAAGTTAGACTCTTTGATGCATCACCCCTGTGGTAAGTTCTCTAATAGAATCAGAAATAAAATGAATCAAACAACATTTCTGTTAGCTCTCAACACAGCAGAGTGAATCTAGCCAAGCCTTTTAGGTAGGTAGCCCTTTAAAGACACATCATGCAAATTCCTAAACTTGCAACACCAGAAAATCAGGTAATCCTGCATCATACAGGGTGTATGCTCAACACACTGACACCTGTTTGGGAACTATGCTGCCAGGTGTCAACCACTGAGGGCCAACATTATTCGACACATTACTAACTTAAATTGATGAACGGATTAGAACCGAACTCAAGGATTACACATTTTCTCTTACATTTTAATTCATTTTAAGCCAAAAAAACTCACAGTACTTGCTGCAAAATGAACGTTTTACACAGCATTGTTCTTGGATATGTCCTCACTGCTGCTATTTTTATGGTAAGAAACTCTATTACTCTTTACTGTATTTACAGTGACAACGGTTACATTTGAAACTTGATATTTCCTATGAATTTATATATTCCTTAAGCAAGCAAACATCCTCTTAAAATATGTTCTGTCAATCTATGTTTCCTGCCTAATTTGTTTGACTGAAAAGGACTGCACTCTGGCGTCTCACACATTCACTTAATTTTATTTACATACTCTATCTTTCACTTTACCCAGGGACAAGCCATTTCAGCCTCCTCATCCCAGAGTGGTGATAGCCTGTCTGACAATTTCATAGGGTTTGACTCAGCCCCTGACAAAGTGGTAGATGGCTCAGTGGTCCGTGTGCGGTATCAGTGCTCCAGGCAATGTCAGCTCGCAGTGGAGGTGGTGGTGTCCACATTAAGGAAGACAGATTTAATGGTCTTCAGGAGGAAATGGATCAACAGTGTACCCCGAGTCTACAGATTCCACCAGGTGCGGCTCAGATTCCCTCTGTCCATTTTATATCAACACAGTTTTTTCAACAGGCGCGTTCTGGAGGCCCAGAACGTGACAGTTCGTGCTTGGCTAGACCATCTTCATAATGGCAATGAACCCAGGACATACCATAGCTCTATTGTGAGGATTTACAAAGTGCTACAGATAATGCCACTCTCAGAGCGACCAACTAAACCTCCCACTGAGTGCCCTTCATGGTCTGCTCAACTGATGTGGCAGATGACCAGAAACACAATCCATCAGTGTCCACATGAGTCAGGTCAGACATTTTGCAATGCAAAAAACCTTTTAATGGAAGCATGAAAACATTGTTTGTTCAGGAGAGGACACTGTTACTCACACAGACATTGTTTGTCGTTTTACTTGCACATAGATGTCATCGATATGCTAAAGTTCCCCTTGGCAAGTACTGGTGAACACTTTGGAATGGTCCGCAGGTTCCAGCCTTTCATCGACAGAGCCCTGGAGAAAGCCCGTCTTCATGCTGTGACACAGCCCAGGTGGGACTTACACTTCACACATTGACTTCTCAATTAGTTCATTTTAGCTGTAGCTTATTTTGTATGAAGCTCAACTACACAACATGAAAAAGAAAATCTCCAGCAGAGTCTCCAAATGTTTTATCCAACACTTAAGAATTGCAGAGACAGGCCAGCTAGGTGTACAATAAAACCAATTAAGTGTGACAAACCACCACATGATGAATCAAAAGTGCAGTATATGCTTTTCTATGCATGTGTTTTTAAGACGTGTGGTTGAGAGGTTTGCGTTGATTTCAGCAGATTGATGGGTCACAGGTCAGTGAATGTTTCCCTTTCAAGTGGCAGCTGTTAGAACACACTCCACTTTTACTTCATCGTCATTATAAATGACTTTACAGGCTTCATGAAGCCTCTTCATCAGAGCATATAAGCTTTTTATTTACGGTCAATGACAGACAGCGAGGTCAGTCATTTTTAGCAGATAGCGCAGCATTTTAAAATTAACCTTATGCTTCAGTAGCCATAGAAATGATTTGTCAAATCATGTTTCGTTGCTTGGTTTTCAGCGTCACCATATCTGTGTGGATCTACCTACTGAAATGGTGTCACAAGAAGCTCTGTGGGATCATCCATCATGTTGATAGGAAAAATTTATATGACTCCGTTTTGATGCAGCTTACAGACACAGGTGGGTCACAGCAGCTTGTGTGTACACCTGATACCAGTTTCGGGGATTAGATTGAGGTATCATGAGATATTGTGAGCGATGATGTGTGTTTTGTGAGGCTGTGGAACAGACTGTGTTATGTATTAATAAAGAGCTTTGGGTCTCCTGCAGTGAAATATATGACTGTCATATCTTCTGTGTAGGGGACATCATAATTCAGGCACGTGTGACAACAGGAGAAGATGAAGCTTTCCGAACCAGTGTGGTGTTGCCCCTGCGGAAATGGATTAGACTAGACTGTTACATACAGGACTCAAAGGTATAGAACCTCAGTGTATGCCTCTGGGAGGTGGGATAGGGAATGGATATTAAAATACAGCTCGAGGGAAAGTCTTATAGTCTTCGTTTCTCATCTGACTTTCGTTTGGTGCCTCGGCTTTGCAGTGTTTGATTTCCTTTTGGAACAGCTGTATGATGCTGAAAGATGGTTCCTTTCCAGCTGGGAAACTCCAGGCGATTGCAGTGTGTTCTGCAATTTGGAGTCGTTCACAGCTGAGTAGGTTTTTTCTGTGTGTTGTGAGCTCATATGTTTTTATGTCTCACTTTCAGGTGCTGTTGGATACAACATGGGACGATGAAACTCGCATATATGTATATAAGTAAGACATTTTATGGATTTTTTTAAAAGATACTTAATGTCATTTTTTTCTAACTTAAATGTGGTGAAATGAGCAAACCACAAGTCCAGTTAATTGAAAGAGATTATTTAGATATCAGCACACAGAAAGATGATGATTGCTTGCTTTAGTGGTATTAAATATCTTATAGATTTCAGGACCACATCCATTATGATGACACTGATGGATACTTTGTCATTGGAGGAGGCAAGTACATGCCAGGCATCCGTGGGTATTTTGGGCCTATAAAATACTATCGTTTTGGAACTGAAGAGGTAAAGTGCCAAGTCATCTATCAAGTTACTGTATGTTGTTTTTTTTACTGTTATTCCCAGTGTGTTTAAATAGAGTCTTGTCCATGTCACAGGTGAAAAATCATCTTTACCCCGAGTCAACATTACAGGATCTGGATAAAACTCATGGTGTGTGTCAAGAAATAAAAGAATTTACAGCTGCTTTTCTGCAGGGAGTAGGTGACAGTCATCTCCCATCATCACTCAACACAGGTGAAGTAGATATAGATCTAATATCAAGAGTGTCAATATAATACCTGCATACCTATTAAGTATCAGAGGAATATTGTTGACAGATTGCTTTCTATATTTTATTTCAGGTTTCTGTACCCCTCACTTTATAAGACTGTGGAGTCAGTTTGATGAGAAAATCTGCAGACAAACATGGACCTGGGAAACACAACTTAAATATAGTACACTTTTCCATTTCTTGCAAACAAACGAGGAAAAACTCAGAACAGGTGCCATAAATAGTTTGCACTGTTTATCGCATGTATTGTAGGTATAAGTGATCATACTACTCACACAGCTGTGATTTTCTGTAGGATCATTGGACATGAAGAAGCTCGGGAGTGTTTTGTTTGAACAGGCAGCTGGAACAGTGTTGGCCATGGATCAGGCACAAATTAAAGTCACATCCAAATTAACTTCACTATTACAAGTGTCCTCCTGCTTTGGAAATCACAAAGCGTCTCTCTTGTTGGCCACTATCCACCTCTCTGGCTTGGGAAACTCAGTCAATCAAAAACTGGTAGAATCAATGCCTTCCTTGTTACTTAATTACTACTTTATCACACATACTGTCACTTTTCTAATGATGATTGATAATATTGACCCCTGTGTGTTTCAGGGTCATATCTACAGTTTGATCGGAGCATCGGGTGATAACCGCTTTGCCCTGATGCATGCAGGGTACAAGCACACACAAGGAATTGATGGATTTCCAAAAGACTTGGACATGGCTTATAGCTACTACTCCAATGCTGGGGCTCAGAGCGATATTGACAGTTCCAAGATACATGAAGATAAGGTATGTATCCATAACTATAGATTCCTATAGATTACAGTTCCTATGGTTAGATC
Organism: Thunnus thynnus; assembly: GCF_963924715.1. Classification (NCBI taxonomy): domain Eukaryota; kingdom Metazoa; phylum Chordata; class Actinopteri; order Scombriformes; family Scombridae; genus Thunnus; species Thunnus thynnus. Next base: position 27,315,750 of record NC_089524.1, on the reverse strand, counting down.
AATAGATAAGAGTTTTTATTTATGGTAATTTTACTTGTAGTATACAGATAGTGGCTTTAATAGAAATAGCGGAGGTTGTATAAACAATAACAGTGGTACCAACAGAAAATACATTGGAAGTCAAGTATTTATTTAGGGTGCACTATAAGATACAGCACGTGTTGGCACATTTAAAGGAAATATGGAAAGAAGCCAAGGAACAAAAATAAAATAAAACTATAAATGCATAATGATATCAATAATATATCAAGCACAACAACAGCAGTGATACAAAAGGGATTGCCCCCCAAAATATGATTAATGGATTGTTTGTTGGTCCGACCAGTTGGATCAGTGGAGGCAGAATAGGTACATCTTAAATCTTAATTTTAAAATGTAAATGAGTTAGCCATCCTGATGAATAGAATGAGAACGCTCCGAAGATAAAGGAGGCTTTGGAGCTCGCTATGAGAGGAACTCTACTTTCGACTAATTTCCTGTTTATTCTTGGAATATTTTAATAAGCTACGTCTCTTGAGTAGATGTTGCAGGCTGGATCCTGTGGTCTGATGAGGTTTGAAACACTCCTAGAAACTTTCTGTTGGTCAGAGTACATGAGAGTAGAATTTTAAAAAAAAAATCTAGTTCCAGTATTGATTAAAGGCCCTGAAAATCGATTTTCTCAGTCAGCCTCCTACAATAAGCAACAGAGTCCGATATGACTGCAAAATGTTCTGCTCCAAGTTAAAACAATTTTGGTTGTTTCACATGAGAGATTTCTGTCTGTGTTGTTTTATCTGAGCTCTCCCGTTTGATTTGAAGTGGGCTGAGACCTGAGATCGCTTGAAAAAAGTTGGTACCTCTGAGCAGCAATCAGCAACATTTGAATCAAAATGTGGTGACAGCTGGTGGGTTGTTTGCCTCTGTTTCCACGCCACTGTCAATCAAATCTGATCAAACCTAACCCACACAGTCCTGATGAAGCAGATTAGCTGACTTTTTAAGTGCAACTAGGTTTCTGAATATTGAGTCATGAATATTTAAGCTTACTGATGTACTGTAGCAAGTTTTCTGGGGCTTTAAAGAAAACAGCGTCTCTCCATCAGCCACTGATGAGATGGGACAGATTCTAAAAATGCTGCAAAGATAAAAGGCAGTTTTTGTAAATACTTGTAATAGTAGTAGTAAAAGAAATAAGTTTATTTTTAGTAGTAGTAGTAATAGCAGCAGTGGGAGCAGTGTTACTAGTAATAGTTGTATTATACTGTAGAAGTAGTGGTAGCAGTGGTACTGACAGTAACAGTAGCAATAGTATTCATGCAATTTTAGCACTGATAGGGAATATGAGTAGCGGTAGAAGTACTACTTCCTTAATTAGGTAGTACTATGAGGAATAATAGTAGAGGTAATAAATTACTGTATTAATGTTTCTATTTGTCCTTCCTAAAGCAATACACACCGGAACACATCTATCTAAGCAATCAAGAGGACTTAAACAGCCTGACACACGAGACAAGTGATGTCTTTCAATATATGAAACTCAAAGCAATGGAAGGAGACATCGAATCTCAGGTATGTGTGATATACAAAACATCTGAGTTTTTGTGAAGATGTAGCGTGTCAGGAAGATGTAAAAGTACTTTAGAGAAAGTCAAATCTTGCTTAAATTTCTCCCTGTACTTTAGAGTCTGTGTTCAGAACTGACTAATAAAGACTCTATTATCTTCAGAGATGCCTGGGAGCAATGCTTTACTGGGGCCAACATGGAGTCTCAAAGGACACAGCCAGTGCCGTGAAGTGGTTTGAGAGAAGCGCCATGCAGATGAAGGATCCCTCGGCGATGTACGACTACTCCATCCTACTGATGAAGGTGCTATAAGATTATAAAGACTCAACCTTTTTTATGATTGAATTGAACGCTGGATATTTCGTGTGTGTGTGTGTGTTTGTGTGTGTCTATGTTTTGACAGTTATTGATTCGCTGATTGATGTTGATTCCTTCAGGGCCAGGGAGTGAAAAGAAATTACACCCGAGGTTTTCAGCTGCTGGAGAAAGCTGCAGCTATGGTATGTGTGTACTCTGTAGCAATCAATCTGAGTGATTACAGTATGTTCCTGTACTATGAATACTGGTTTTCTGTTTCCTTGCTTTAGGGCTCAATTAATGCCTTGAATGGTTTAGGCTGGTACCATGGGATTATACTGAACGACCACAAGACTGCAGTGAAATACTTTGAACAAGCGGCGCTAAATGGAAGTGATGATGGCATGTTTAACCTGGGGATTTATCATCTTAATGGGAAAAACCCGGACAGTCCGTGGAGGAATGAGGTTTGAGCTCCACACTCCCAGCCAAAATGTATTTTTGTCAATCCATAAACATCTATCAATCAGCTGATACTTTCATATATGATCCACAGACAGCTGCATTCCAGCAGTTTCTGAACGCGTCTCAGCTTGGTCATGTAGCTGCAGCAGTGGAGGCAGCCTGGTACCTTTCGACAGGAAGCCTTGAAGGGGTGTCTCAGGATGCGGAGAGGGCTGTGATGTAAGAGGCTTTCATTAGCTTGGTGAAGAAAGCTTTGTTATGGGCTGTTGCACTGTAGCCTGCAGCTCGGTGGCATCTAATTTCAATGACAGTGGCTAATTCAAGGTCAGAATCTAGTATTTGCATATCTAAAAATAAGAGCCACTGTGACTGCATATTGTCTGGCACAGAGAGATTCTGCTTACCAATGTTATTCTAGTGTCTTATGAATTTAAAGAAGCCCCTGCTGCTGCTTTAGAGGCTTTTTTTAGAATGACCTCAACAAATCAGAGACTATTTTTAGATTGTGTTGAAATATTTTCCGTTTATGCAGAGTAAATTATATGCCATAATTCATCACCCATACTTCATTCATCACCTTTCTGTACAGAATGCTAAAAAAGGTCTGTGAACAGAACGGACACCTTGGATTTATGATCAGAGAGGCTCTTCAAGCATACCTCCGGGGCTCTTGGTAGGGACATTAATTTCAATTACTTTTCAATTGTCCTCCTTTAATTATTTTCTCTGGTCTTTACTATTTGTCCTAAGCCTCCTCACATTTGTGTACTTTTCTGCAAACAGGCAGGAAGCGTTTGTGAAGTATGTTTTGGCAGCTGAAACTGGTCTAGGTTTAGCCCAGAGCAATGTTGCTCACCTGTGTGAGGTAAATGCTTGTTCTCTCTGGTTTGTGTCTGCCCTTAAACAAAATAACAACTGTCCAGAAATCAATGTCAAATCGTTGGCGTTGTGAAGATAGCTGATGAACAACTTGCACATAATTCCAGTCACATACTAAAAGAAGGAAGGCAAGCCGCAGGGAAATTATTAGCAGTTTATAACATAGCCTTCATCATTGCTGTGCTCTTTCTCGCCCTGCACACATTCTCCCAAATGCAGGAGCTGAATCTCAGCCATGATTGTCAGCGGAGATATCATAACTACTCTATATTAAACTACAGTCCCCATCCATCCGGTGAGTTCTTCTCATTTCATTTTGCCTTAACCTCTCTCTCTCTCTCCCCGTCAATCTGGTCGATAAACAGCAAGTATTTATCTTTTTTTTTATAGCTCTGCTGAAAATGGGAGACTACTACTACTATTCCTCCAGCACACAAAAAGAAGATTCATTATCCTTGGTTGGTCGAGCCATATCGATGTATAGCAGAGCAGCTTTAGCAGGCAGCCCTCAGGTGACAGATTTACTCAGGCTGTAATCTCATCACCCTATGATGAACTTAATTAAACTTCCATGGGCTCAGGCCCACTGCAATAAAAACAACAAACACAATTATACATTGTTATTATTTGGAGACTTTCTCTGTGAATAACTCATCAGCCCCCTGTTATGATTTCATTCTCACTCACAGGGAATGTACAATCTGGTCATTCTGGCACAACAAGGGCACGTTCTTCCATTGATTGTCCACGGCTTGTTTAATGTTGCACATCATGATGAGCAGGAGATTGTGGTGGAGAAGATCTTAGAAAGGTGCTTTTTTTTTTAAATCCAGAAAACAGCCACAACAATGAATAACGAACATGAGCATTGCTGCGATTATTACGTGTAACACAGTTTTCATTGTTTTGTCTTCAAAGATGTGTGAATATAGAGGGTGAAGACGCCGTAACGCCCTGTTCTTTAGCTCTGCTCAGAGTCCAGATGGGAAAAGCCTTGAGGAAAATGAGTCAGAACGGTGCACAGCTCCTCTTGGTAAGCATAAGGCAATCAACTCACATGTAGAAAGAGAAAAAAATTCAACACACGGCAAGCTGCACTCCTACAATAAATTAACCTCCTTTCATAATTTGATCTACCTTTAATTATTGAAATGTGTGAAAATGCAAATTGGACTTTCATCATGAATAAGATATTAAAGACACTAAGGACTCCTATTTTGAGAGTGAAAATGTGATCATTTATTTAAATCATTCTTATTTTTCCATAGGCATATACATCTCTTCTTTCTGTCTTTGTCACTATTGTCATTGTGGCATTACATATCTGTCTTGGTGAGTAATTGGTTTCTTTCTTTACTGCACACACTTGCACAAATTCGCCACAAGATGGTGCAGTTTCCCCACATTTTGTTTTAACACCTCACGCTCTGAATTGTACACCACATAAGAAGCTAACTTCTGTTGTCATGTTTTTTTTTACCATGAAAAGTGTTAATATTTATCATGACACTGTAAATAATAATCATGTATGTACCATCTTTCTTCCTCATTTGCAAATGAACACAGGAGAAAGGGATTTCAGTCGCCGTGCGAGTGCACTGAGGGCAAGGACATCATCTGTCAGCCAAGATGGTGTCAACTTGAATAGAGTGCAAGATGGCATCATGGGAGGAACCTACAGAGCGGCAGGAAATCTATGGCTTACCATGCTGAATGGCGAGCAGTGGCTCCGGCAGGCCAGCGATGTGGCTGTGACTCTGTCGGGCGTGTGCCTGTGTGCTCTCTGGACCACACTCCTCTATCATCTCTTATGACATACAATACCCAGCACAGTGATCCAATAGCCACAGCAAAAGCCCCAGACACTACATATTGTAAGAGCATACATTTAGCGGATGAGTTGCAGCACTATTTGCGTTTGGGACGCATGTGACTCATTTTAACTTATGAAACAGGAAGGATGAGAAGTGCTGATCAGGATGTGAGTGTGCTGCTTTATCAGAGCGTTGATAATGTTTCTTCAGCATGTTTCCATAGTTTTGTTTGTAGAAAATTAAAATACTTATCATGCAGTTCATTTAATTAATGCTGAGTCTGACCTCCAGTTTGTATTGTCTTGTGGAAGTGGTGCCAAGGAAAGACAGAGAAGCTTCTGTTATAAAACATGTACTGTAAGTTCAATAAAAAAAAATATTTCTCCCCTGAATTTGGTAGTTTCTTAGATAATTCTTTATTTTAATTAATTAAACAAATTATTTATTTTGAGAAAGTGAATGATTGCAGAGGTTGCATTACACTATTTAAACTGTCAAACAAAAACTGCTATGGCTGTGTAATTTAAAAGCTGAAAGGAACCAGCCACAGCCTCAGTGATGGATGGATTGGGAGATGTACAGCGGGAGCTGTGTCCTAATAGGTCAGCTATTAAAGCTTGTTCCTGGTCCTATCAGTGACCAGTAACTTATCATGTAGATGATAAGTGTCTCACAAGAGACTGGACATGCAACAACAGCATGCAGGGCACTTAAACGTTTTGTCCAAGGCCAGTGCAATGGAATTTCAGAAATTATTGATTTAGTCTCTGACTGCTCCTTGTTGATACATCTGATAAGACAGTATCAGTTTTACCCATCGCTATGGGAGACAACAACAAAAAGTCTGGCTTGAAAGGATAAGTTACTATAGCAATGGAGGACACCTCAAATACACCTTTAGAGCTTCTCTGTGGTGCTGTTGTTAGTGTTCACAAAAAGATAGCATTATGACCAATATCCTTTTGTTTCTATGTTGGATTGTGTTTCTATGGTTGCCAACAAATATGAGGAATAGCCAGTGTTACTCAATTCTTAACTGTTATTTACAGCTCCGGGTGACTGTTGTGATGATGTGCAGTTATAGCAGTGAGTGTTGTTGCTTGGTATTTGTGGAGCTGTCATTAGTTAAATAAGGAGTTTCACAGTGTAAACAGCACCACGAGGAGCTCCCTCAGTTAGGCGCTTAGCGTGAAGTGTGTGTATAATTTGGGGATGGAATAATGATGTCTCTCCTCTTTCTTCTATCTCTGTCCCTCCTGTCTCTGTCACTTCCTTTAAATGGGGAAAGGTCACCAGAAAAAAACCCATTGCATACTGTTACACGTGTAATGTAGTGATCTTTTAAATGTTTATATAGTAGTATTTTTATTCACTATTATGGATGATATTATAAAGACACAGTTCTAAATCAGCTCAAAGTGACTTCACACTGAATCTCAATTGTGAAAAGGACATGGAGATGTTAGATATAATCTGTCAACACAGTCGTAGTTTAGGCTAATGGTCCTCAAAGAGGTATCAATGCTGTGATAAGGTAAAAATTAATTTGCCAGCACTAAAACTTTTCAGTTATATAGAAACAAGACATGCTAAAAGAGTCTACATGCTAGCAGTTCTATCAGGCTGTACTGTACAAAGTACAGCTGACGCTGATTGGAATGTCTTTAGTTTTGCAGGTATTTGGTCATGAACTAGAATATTGAACAAATTAAGATTTTGACCTGATAGTGGTGCTAAATAAAAGTCAAGGAATCGCCAAAGTCAGTATGATTCATCATCTGGGGACCATGAATGCCTTTACAAATTTCATGGCAATCCATCGACCGCAGACATGCAGACATAGACACTGCTAGAGCCACACAGCTAGCATTACTAAAGACGATTTTTTTGTAAAACAATGTATTATCAGATGTGTTTTTTTCCAACATAAATGTTTCAGGACATTTTTTTAAAGGTTCTATACGTAAGTTTCAGAAATTCCTTCTCATTAGTGACACCAGTGGCCGTTAAATGAGCGTATGCTCGCAATCTGTCAACACAAGCAAGCAGCAATGTGAGACTATTGCAGGTGACGTCTTTTTCCTTGCGTCTCCTTTCCACTTCTCATAATAATGTAAAAGATCTCTAACGTTATGTTTTGCACCGTGCTTCAGCAAAGCATCTCTCACTCCCAGTCAGTCACTGTACGAGTGCACGCTCACACACAAACACACACACACACAGTGGCTCCTGCTGTGCTATGGCTGCTGGCTGGTAGTGATGCACAGCCGGTTCAGGGTTTTTTAATACCCACCCGACCCATTATGAGAGCCAATCCACACCACCCAACCCGCAAAAATATGCATTAATCAACCACTCAAACCTGACCCGACCCGCGAACTGCGAAACTTAGTTTACCAACCGTGTTTACTAGACACTGGTAGGCTCAGTGAGCTGTGGCCGAGGAGCAATGCACTGCGGTTTTGTTGTGATATGTGTGGTGGTTGACGGAGGGTGCAGGGTGTTTCTAGTCGGATAGCTAGCTAGCAGTCTTGTCATTTGTTGACGAGAGAGGCAAAGCAATCGGGAGCCCACAAAAACGTCACATCCTTTTGAGTTTTGCAGAAAAAATGGCTGGAGACCTTCACATAGAAATCAGTCCACAGGCTGTTACAGGCAACCAAGAAAGTCGGGGAAAGTCTCATTTTCTCAGACCTGGATCAGCATCAAAATCTGTGTGTCAGCTATTGAGATTCTGCTGAAAAATGTATTTTGTCATGGATTAGTGTCACTACAATAAAACTATTTCCATCTGAAGTAAGCAGGAATTATTCAAATGGTTTTATTATGATTCGTTTTATTATGTGATGGGCAGACTCAATTTCCATTCGATAATTTAATGAGTTGTGTTGATAACACACTGATAGATATGACCTTGAATGGCTGCACTATACTTCAGGTCATAGCTATCAAATACTTTGACCAGCATTACCACATACTGTCAGAATCTCTCAGTTGATTCACAGCTTTCACAATGTTCATTATTTTCTAGTTGAATTAAACTCTCACTGAACCCTCTGGGATATTTGATTAACACAGAGAGACAATAACTTTGACTAGCATGCATTCTTGTTATGAAAAAAGAAAAAGCCTAATATTTGATTTTTAGATGTTTCAGAGTCCTGTGGTTTCAAACCAACTGGCATCACGTGTTCATGACATGCACAAATGTCACAAACGCACACACACACAATCATGTCTACTCTGTTAATTTTCCACAACAGTAGATTGCAATTTTAGTCTCTGTAATTGTTAATCAAAGAGCTTGATGATACTGTCTGTGACCATCTAATTTAATTTCACTTCTTTTCAAATGGCTGATGTAAAATGCAATTTCGTCTGTCAAAGTCACTACACTGTTAACAATGAGCGCTGTAACCAATCACTGAGTGCCATTTCAAGTGATCCAAGCGTGTGTGTGTTGAGTTTGCATTGTAAAAACAAAACATATGGCTATTTCTGTAGCCTGGCACTTGAACTTGAAGTGTTGGTTGTCAGTGGATCGTCTTTCTTGGTTATACAAACATTCACAAATTGACCCATTTCAAATTTTTACTAAAAGAAAAATGATACAAGGATGCAATTTTTCAACCTGAAACTTCATGGCCTTGGTTTATTTTCTGTGAAGAACATGTAAAAAGAAAAAAAAAATCATTGAGTACATGTTCTACAATCCCACGCACATTTATGTACTTTATACAATCTTCAGGTCAGTTTGACCTGCATACACACAGTGACACACACACACACACCTGCACGCGCGCGCACACACACACACACATACACACACCTCAGTACAGCTTTTGAGATCCTCCCTCGAGTGACACGTCCATATCAAAAGGCTAAATCATTGTGTTTTTTTTGAGAATGGGTCATTAAATGGGGAACATTTCCACTTAATAACATGTACAATGTTAAAATCAGAGAATTACATGTGTACACTATGCTGCCCTACTTAATTGTAACATGCCTAAAAATAGCATATATCTCATACAACCTGAGCTGGACTTTGACTGCATCTGTATCTTGGGACCTGGCAAACAATAGCACCTTCACCCGTCGAACAGGCAATAAAAGGAAATCAAAACAAAATCATAAATATAACAAGCAGCTACTGATGTAATGCTATGGAATTTATTAGAACGACTGATTTTTAGTTTTATCCCACACAATGAGGCCTATCTTATCTTCATTAGCTTAAAATAAACGCTACATTCTGCAGTCTGCATTTGACCAAAGAATGGCTTAAGTGACACCAGCAAAAGGTGTTTTTTGGCACAGCCACTTAGTTAATAATGAGCGATAATACAAACAATGTTGTGTGCTATAAACCAAAATTGATTATCTATTGTTTCGTTAGTAACTGCATGAGAACATTTCCTGACTCATTGCACTAATGGTCACTGCAAAACCTTGTGAATGCCTTGAAGTCACAATTTTAAACAAGTTCAGCCAAAGCAATCTTTGGTTTTTTCCAGCAACAATTAATAAATGGTTTATAACACAATATAATATATAATGACAGTGAGTAGTAATAGTTGACAAACACTGCACATTAATAAACATTTAAAGGGGACATATCATGCTTATCATGCTTATTGTGATTTTCTGTCATTTATATACTGTTATAATGTTGTATGCCTATGTTAAACATGAGGTGAACGTATGTAAAATGCTCCCTGCAAGTCAAAAGCCAGCGTTTTCTGTAATTTTACCGCTACTTCCCCATCAAACTGACGTGAGATTGTTCGCCTACAAATGGCTGTTTCGTAGCCTTTGTGGTGAAGGATGTTCCACGGGTTGTTCAAGTTGTCCATCCACATGTTTAGGATTAGGTTCAGGCTCAGACATGTTCAGGTGTATTTGAGAAGTTAATAGTTGGAGTCAAAAACAGGAAAAGGGGGCCTTAAAGAGACAGGAGCTAAAAGGGCCTGTTGCAGACAGAGGCTGAACCAAGGGCTGCCAGAATATACAGTATATATATATATATATATATATATATATATATATATATATATATATATATATATATATATATATATATATATATACCAGAAAAATGTGCATATGTGGTCTTTAAAAATGGCCCATGTCCACTTACAACTACATTATGGTGCGTTATAAACCGTTTGTTAAATGTTTAATACACTTCTCAGAAATGCTAAATAGGGGGACTTAAAGGTAAAGTGTTACCACTTTGGGTTTGGCAATTAAGCTACTTGTGTAGTTTTTTACACCAGTATGGTAGAGAAGATTATTTTATGTGAAACTAGCTACCTCAGCAGTCAGTAGTTTAACACATATATAGCTAACAGGATTTAGAAATGCTTATTTTCTGTCCACCACAATGGCAACAGGTAGAGACTGTGATATCAACAACAGGATGTCAATAGAAGGATATACTTGCCAAACTCAATACCATAACTGTGGGTATAGTGTTGGTTAACACAGTTCTAGGCACAACACACTAACCAAAATAATCACTTTAACCATAACTGTGCAAGTTGAAGACATAAGCATACTGACACACTCACACACACTCAGTTATTATTAGACCATTAGCCTTAGCTTGGACAGTGAGGTCCCTGATGGGGAGTGAATGAATGGTAGCACAATGTGAAATAAGACATGATGTTATCAGGGTTTCTGGTGCTCAGTATCAACAGTTTGAATGATACTATCCCTGACTGACTCAAGGTCAGAAAATCACTTAGCCTAAAAATGTCATCAGCTAATATAAGTACTGAATGTTCTCTCAGCACACACAGTCCTGCTCATACTGAGTGCATCAGTGCATCTTTGTATGGGAAGCCTTGAGGGGAAAACATCACCACCCACACTCCTGAAAGTAAGCTACACTTTGTCATTGTAGCTCATCAATTGAGTTTGTCCACAATAAATAAAAGTTGTAATGTTTCCATTGCAATTACTGGCAGCATGAGTATGTGGGGTTAAGGCAACTAGCCAGGAGGAGTTGTTCCTGGACTCAGTGGGAGTCAGTTTACAAGAACTACATACCACTACGGAACTGTTGCGCACTCAGCTGTTGTTGTTGTTAGATTCTAGAGAGACTGCTTTCATTTTCTTAAAAGTAATACATATTATTTAAAGTAGTAAAATAATGAGTTAGTTAATTAATAATTAATAGAATTTAGAGCCTTCCAAATTTCACACCATAATTTATAAATCAATGACAAACCTAGTGGAAAAATAAATAAGTAATAATAATGATAACCACATAACCAGTAATATGATAATAACCATACATTTAAATAACTTATGTTTGCTCAAAACTAGCAAACACTGGTTCCCTGTAGTGTTGGAAATTAGGAAAGACTTTGTTGATTTGAATCGTGCTGTTCAGCTCAAAGATTCATAGTCACTGACAATGCAGTCCTTCATTTTTTTCAAAGCTAAACCATCGCAGTACAGTTCAAACGCACACCTATGCACATCAGTAAGCACTGATTTGGTCAGTGACTATAATATTTCAGAACACTAAGTTCAACTTGGGGATTCAGTTTTAAAGGTTTGTTCGTGCCTGCTCTCTTGAGGACTAAAAGATGCTAATTGGGCGCTTAATTAGTGCCAAGACTTGAAGGGTACTCATGCATAGCAGATTATACCCCTCTTGAAGATAGAAAAGAATAAACTTAGAAAATGTACTGAGAATGTCACATTTCCCTACAGCGCTTGAGTACAGCTGATGGTCCTTTCATTTTATACCAAGTAACTGGACTCAATATCATGAATAAAGTTGTTTGAATATGTGTGAGCACAGGAGGAATTTCTTGTGTATTTAGCCATATTTCCACCAAAATACAACTAAATACACCACTTAATGCTGTTGCTATTGAACATTAGGCCTTTTAAGCAGGTCATGTAAGCAAATATAGTTGCAACATGACCTTTGTAAACAACTGGCCATACTATGTGTACAATGTGTACATTTTACAGAGAAGAATGGACAGAAGAAGTGGTTTGAGAAATTCCTACAAACATTTTGTTTCAGTTTTGTTTCACTGTGAAATGAGGTCAACATAGAAATCCATTGTAACCTACATAAATTCAAACTGACAGTCACCTTTGTCTCTGAACCTGCCAACTTTTTACAACCACTTTTCAAGCCTACAGGGAAGTGAGCATTTCATACTAAAAAGATGAAATTTGTGTGTATCTGGTTGTGTGAGTATGATTTTTATCACTCTGTGGTCATGGGTATAATTTGGCTTGGCTGGATAATTGGTCTTTTTCCATTACAGACATTTGGACTTGTCATGAGAGAACAGCACATGTGTAATTAACATCAATGATGGCTCTATTTCCTCAAAGTGTACATCATGTCAATGACCCATCTTTCACAATAACGATATAGTGAGATTGGCTGACCTAAATAGGATGCAATTATTAATAATGTTATTGATTATACCTGCTATGACTTTTCTGTCTGCCAGGCATGGAAAAGGTCTAAACTGGAACAGCAAATAGAGTCACTGCTGAAGTTCACATACTTTACATTCCAGCTGCAAGAGCCTTGAGAATGAAGAACTGATTGTGTCCAAACCGCAGTCGCTGTGTGTCCTCACTTTCTGTGGACCTTCACCCGTCAGCAGCCAGTAATTACACACTAGCCTGCCTACTGCTGTAAAACCATCAATACTACCGTTAATAATCAGATTAACTTGGCCTTGCAACAGACTGGCGGCGATGTGGCTGTTAATGCTGTGAGCAAAGATATACTGTGTCACTACTCCTTTGTTCTTACCTGTGCATTCACTTGAAACCATAGCAGAAGTGTAACAAGTTCATTTATCTATACCTATATATTTATATCTGTCACAAACTTCAAAATAACGTGTGAGGTTAGGTTTGATTTAATGCAGTCTAGGTGACTGTGATAACACATGACAAAATATATAAGCGTCTCATGCTCTCCAGCTCCAGGTGAACTGTTCCCGAGGAAAAGGCATAAAAAAATATAAATGAGCAAAATCTTACCTGTGATGACGCATATTTTTAGATGAGGTGACACAAATCTACTGTGGAACAGACAGCAGTGGAGGTGGTGTTCAGATCCTCTACTCAAGTAAAACTACCAATACATTGATGTAAAAATACTACATTGCAACTAAAAATTCTGCATTTAAAATCCCACTTAAGTAAAAGTACAGCAGAAGTATTATCAGCAAGATGCAATTAAAGTAAGGAAAAGCACTCATTCTGCCCACTTTAGTCCAGAGTTTCCCAGCCTAAAGGTTGGGCCCCCTCCGAAGGTTCGCAAAGTAAATATAGGGGGTTGTGAGATGTTCAATGGGCTAGTAAAGAAGAAAAAACTAAATTTGTATTCATATATGGAGTTTTTTCTAATCTTTACTTTGTGAAATATTGGATAATTTTATCTCTTTGGGCCTCAAACATTTATTTAAATGAAACCATCTGAGAAATTTATAGAGGATTCATCTCTTCGGTGGAAGTGCAAACAACTCACATCTAAAATGACATCTAAAACGTGACAAGAAGCCCCAACTAGACACTGCTTTTTTGAGGGTCACAAGCCAAAAAGGTAGGAAGCACTATTTTTCATCTTTAACAATGAACTGTATTTTATAATTTAGAATAGTTGTTCTCACTTATTTTGCCTAATTAGCCTCTTCCTGATGACAGTGTGGGTGCGCACAGACGGTGCTTGATTGACATAATTCTGACCTTACCAGCTATATTGGGAGAAGTTACACCTTTCTTTATCTTTTCTTATTGGTTTGTGATGTTTGATGACTCCTCATGTGTACAGTACAGGGTCTTTAATGTGAGGTCATATATCTGGTTTATTGTTCATCAGTCTGCATTGTGTAACGCTGTTGAACACTGTAAAGTGTATCCATATTTTTATAAACTGGATTTATTTAAAAACACAGGGTAGTTGTGAGGGTGCAAACACTAAGATACAAATGAGAGGATTATGATGTTTGTAGTTCATAGCTCAGTTAATTGAATCAGTATAGCTTTTTCTCCCTTGTCACAGGTATTACTTTTTACATTAATGATGGCTCCATTCCATTCAAGTGTCCCAGTAAGCCGTGTCAGTGTGACAGTGAGCCAGCATGTGCAATACCAGGATCCTGAAACTAAGGCAGCTAAATGGAATTCAGCCATCATTAAATCTACCATTTACACCTGCTTTTGCTCTGACATATCAGAATGTCTTCTGTAAAACGGCCTGTAGTGTAAACTGAAAAACAGGATCAGCATTTGGAGTCAGCTTGTATGGCTGCTCCTCCTCTCTCAGATCACAGAAAATCACAACAATAACTTATAAACTGCTTCTTGAAAAAAAGCTTAAGAACACAGTGAGGCTATTTACACTTGGTTTTAAATTGTGTTTTGGTGATCCGAACACGAGTGGACAGCTGAGTCACATCGCCGTTCACACCTGTGTCTATCTACCAAGGTGTCCAGCTGACCACTTGTGTTCAGATTTCATTACAACCACCACGTCCTGTATTGATGACATATTTTCCTGTTACACCCTTGTTGGGGACGCATCAGGACGCATTAGTGTTTACATTACAAAAGAAATGTGGTCAAACTCGTCCCAGACCACCTCGGGAAGTGGTTTGAGTGATCGGATCACAATGCGTCTTGGTGGTCGTTTACACTTGTATTTAGTGCTGTCCACTTGTGATCCGATCGCCCAAGATGCATTTTAAAACCAAGTGTAAACAGGGTCTATGAGTTGAAGTTATATATCATGCATTTTTAGATAACATAGTTAATCAGTTAATCACTGCAAAAAATCAGGCATTCTAGTTCATTTTACAGTGAAATGATGGTAATCTGAAATAGTCCTGTTCAAGCTGAAGCTGTTTTATTGTGTGCGGTTTTATTGTGTGCAGTTGTGTGCATGTGAAGATTTAATGTGACCTTGAATGTTCGTAATTCAGTTTATTGCAAATGGAGCATAAGAACAGAGAGCTTGTAAACCCCGAAGAGGAATGTTTTGAAATACTGAAATGATTCAAACTCCAAGAAGTTGAGTCTTAAACTCTAAATGAGAAATAATTTGATATGTTTTTTTTCCAGATCATAATTGGATTCATATTTTACACTTATTGCTTTTTTTAATTACCAGTCATACGTGTATAGTGCTGTAGCTACACTTACCTAAAGATTAAATAAGTTGAACAGGTGAAAATGATGTGGTTAGTTCATGTTATTATATATTTGTGGTGTTCTTGAAACTGCTAAAACATGCTCCCCATAGAGATTATTTTGTCTGTATCGCTTTCCATTGCACTCAACTTGTGTGCTCAACCTATCTGCACTATGAAGCTGGTTTAACATTTATATTTGCTGTCTTACACAGAGAACCGTGTTCACTGTATTTAAATCTGTGCTTCTAGCGCTGATTCCAGCACTGTTCTCCATATTTGCCTTTTGAATTGTGCAACTACCTGATCCTGTTCGTGTCTGTGGTAAAAGTGGAAATATTGCAAAAATTAAGAGAACTGAAGATAAACTTGGGTTACACTTTACGTGAACTCCAGAATCTAACATCAAAAACCAAAATATTTTGAGACCAGCCACATTGCACATTTTCGTTAGTTAATTTTCATAAGGTCATACCTGCCAACATTTAGCTTTCAAAATACAGGAATTTCATTGGCACGTGTGGGGGCTGTAGGAGGTGATGATGAAGTGAAAAATAGTGTCTTACCATACCTGCCAACATTTTGTTTTCAAAATCCGGGAGTTTTGTTTTGGCACATGAGGGGGGAGTAGCGGTGGGGGGAAGATGAAGATAACGAAAAGATAACGTTTTACAGTACCTGCCAACATCTAGGTTTCAAAATATGGGAGATTTTTTGATGGTGGTGGCGGTGGAGGGGGAGAAGATGCCAAAACACTTAGCTTCTTAGTCTGCGAAGTTAGAAATAGTTCAATAAAAACACAGATATGTGTGGTCTACACTAGTCTGTTAGTTTGTGGATTATTCAAGCTTTTTAACCAAGTAGAGTCCATTTGATAGATTTGGTAGTTTAATTCCATGGCAGCAAAATGTTTTAGTGATTGAATGGAAAATAAAATGGTACTTGAGTTGAAAGGGAGCTGTCAATCAAGCTCGATCTGATCATACCCCCACAATCCTGAGCAATGGTACGAGCAGCCAAATTAGCAGTTTCTCAGCTAGGTTTTCTTAAAGTTATGAACATTTATTTTCACTCAGATTGTTGTGGATGCTTAATGAGACACTCAAATTTGATATTGTGTATGCATTTTTACTATTTCAAGCCAAGGTTCCAGTGGCTTTAAACTTTGGCAAATTCTTGTAAACTTAGCTGCTGGCTGAGACAAACCAGCACCTCCTCTTTACCAGCAATACCTGCAGGCAGTGAATCCCATCAGCAGCAGAGGGAGGATGACAGAGGACAGGAGGAAAGACTGCCTGCGCAGAGAACAGCAGTGCACATGCCACTTGAATCGGGTTGTGGTGACAGATGAATTGAAATTGCATGTCATATGTGGATTGTGTGTGTAGATTGTGTTTCACAGATGATCTGGCAACTTGGGTGATGTCACACAAAGATACAAAATTTATGCATCCGTGTGTATGATGATTATTCATAATAAGGGTTGAGGGCCATGCAAATTGTGGGAGTTTCCCAGGAGAAACAACAAAATAGGAGCACAGTGGGAGAGGGGCTGAAAATAAGGGAGAAACCTGGGAAAAACAGGAGTGATGGCAGGTCTGCAAACAGATAAAATGTAAGGACATGTAAATATCTGTTGCGACTTTATGCACACAATGCACAAAACTATCACTCTGTTTGATTGCCAAGTGACAAAATAAGAGCTCCTCATCAAAGAGGGCAAATAAATCAGTATTTGTGAATATGATTTAACTGAATATTAAGATATTATAAATGTGCTGAATTAATAGTGTTATTATAATGTATTGGCTTACATTGCCTGTCTTGACTGATCTGAGATTACCAACAAATAGTTAATTTGATATGGAAACAAACCTACACACTAACACTCCTGAACTTTTTGGCCGGGATGGTGGTGCCAGCCCTAATAACGTGAATGTCTGTCACTGACTGACAGTCACTGAGTAATGAAGTTACGCCATTGGTTATTTCGAACCAACTGGCAGCAACGGCGGAGATTTTTGAGCTAATAGCTAAAAGCTGTTGTAATATTCCATGTAGAACTATTAAAATGTCACTTTATTAAGTTTAAATATTTTTTCAGGTGAGAAAGTAACCATTTAGATTCCCAACATACGGTCAGTTTATCCAAATAATGCCTGTTTGGAAATTTGCTCTCACGTTTTCAGAGGCGTCAGGAGCTGCTGGCCGGGTGAGACCAGCCAGTCATCTCAGCTCTTGGCAGCCAAACTCCTGAGATGAATGGCTGGTCAATGTCCGTCGTCATCCCGGGACAAGATGAACATGATCTGATGAACTGATCTGTGCAGCTCTTTGGTGATTCACTGCTAGCTCTAATGTCTCCCAGCATTTTAATATATGATATAATTCCTTTTGAGCAATTCCAAGCAATTCTTATTGGACTGAATGGATGCCATTTTTGGTCTGGTATCCAACTCTTATAATACATCCATGCTGTAAGTGCACCATGCTAACCAAGCTACCAGCTAGTGTTAGGGTTAGCTCCACCTTCTCGTCCAAATATGGTAACTTCTCATCTATTCTGGCTCCAAAAATCCAAGATGGCGACGGTCAAAATGCCAAACTCGTGGCTTCAAAACCATGCTCAAAAGACCACAAACCAATGGATGATATCACGGTGGCAACGTCCATTATTTTTATACAGTCTATGGTGTCCCATCAACCCCAACTCCAAACTAGATACAGTGTTTCAAAATCTATGAACCAGTTCTTTCATTCAAAAGCAGCAAACAAGAACAGATATGCCTTTATGTGTTCATTCTGAGCAAATTATTCTGGTTTGGAAAAAAAAACATCTTCACACATGTGTAAAAATACTCTAAAAATTGCATCACATAATGGAATCAAGAGGTACCTGGAAAATACTGCTCCAGTTATGCAGTGGTTAGACTTTGCCTGGTGTTTCAGCCTGTAATCCCTCTCTCACAAAGTTACTGTTCAAAGGCACATCAGATATGAAAGCAAGACTCTATTTGCTACAGGAAGCCATTTTCTTCAGGGAAAAAGTGAATCTTCTGATCTATCCTGCGAGGGCTGAGTATCACATGAACTGATCAAAATGACATATCAATAACTATAAATAACTTTGACTTCAGGCCATACATACCAAGCCTGTTATCTGCATAAAAGAGATGGGGCTGGATGAAAAAAAGAGGCAATACGACTGCACTTTAAAAATGGTAAATTTTTTATTCACAAATATTATAAATACTGTAGGATAATAACATTTAAATGCTACATTAAACAGTTGGAGTTTAAAGGTTCAAAGTTGAGAATAAAAGCTAAATCCTCTTACACATATCATGAAAATATAAAAATAAGTCATAACATTCGGAACCACCCATAGTTAAGGCAGAGCTCTGGTTTACAGAGGAGTGAGTCTGAACAACAAATTGAAAACATAAAACAAACGCCATATTCCCAGAAACTGCAGGTCATAATAATGTGTCCAATACTTCTGTTTTCTGTCTGTGCTACAGTGCTTAGTATATCATCCAGTGAAGGGCAATCATCAACATACCACAACCTGAGAAGTGATGGACAATTACAAGTGTTACAAATACATTATTGCATTGAGTATCGCTTATAGATAAGACATTGAATTCAATAATATTAAAGAGGTGTTGCGTTGGCAACCTCCCTTGTATCCTCATCTCTTGACATGGCTGGGTTATCATACATCTGCAGACTCTTCTTGCTGTCCATCTGGATTTTTTCGTCCTCATTCTTTTTGCAGCACTTGCTGCACTTGCAGCACCTGCAGCAGCAGCAGCAGTGTTTGCCACAGAAGCCAAAGGTCGAGGTTATCACGGTGTCCCAGGGCGCCAGGGAGTGCAGGGGCCGGGGCAAAAAGTCCCACGTGCGCAGGAAGCTGGGCAGGTAGTTGGGACAGCGAGACTGCATCACGTTTACAATGATCACAAACACGACCAGCACGATGATGGGCACACCGACGCCGACCAGGGCCTGCCACCCTGCCAGTGACAGGCTGAAAACAGAGAGAGGGAAAACCAAGAAGCACAGGAAGAGGTAAAGGCCAGCAAACCAACGGTATTTGGCCGTTTTGTTCCCCAGCCCTCGGGCCAACCTGATGGGCAGCCGCGTGATGGGGATCGGATACCACAGTAAGATACCCATGATGTTGAAGAAGAAATGGCAAAGTGCAATCTGGACAAAAACACAAGCAGATGACATTCAAACACTTTTAGATCTCACAGAAAATATGGATAAAAAATAAACAGGCACAGAAGGGAAACTTTTTTACTTTCTTACCTGCAGGGAGTTGGCTAGTGTTTCTCCAGGGCTAGCCATAGCAGCAAGTATAGCAGTGGTGGTTGTACCAATATTTGACCCCAGTGTCAGAGGATAGGCTCTCTCAAGGCTAATGACACCAATACCTGGTGAAAGAAGATTGGCAATATGTAAGTCCTAGAGTAAGCTTAAAGAAAAGCTTTTAGAGTGACATTATTGTGTAAATGATGACTCACCAACAAGAGGAGTTATAGCTGAGGTGAAGACGGAGCTGCTCTGAACAATGAAAGTCATTCCTGCTCCCACAAAAATTGCAATATAGCCAGTAACCCAGCCGAAGGGGAATGGGAAGTCTGTAGTCAAACAGAAAAACAGGAGGTGAGCAATAAACCTGATGAAGTGAGCACAGTGTGACTGCACACATTATAACTACATGACCAGAGCAAATGAGCATTTCTGTCAAAACAGTATATTTGTGTCTGAGCTTTCTCCACTGACCAACAGGACTGCTGCACCTGTAGGCGAGCCAGGAGAAGCAACAGAGAGGCTGTGCCTGTGTCGCTCATCAAGCATCACCATAGAAGCAGATGTGCTGACTATCAAACAGGCGAG
This sequence comes from Thunnus thynnus, assembly GCF_963924715.1. Classification (NCBI taxonomy): domain Eukaryota; kingdom Metazoa; phylum Chordata; class Actinopteri; order Scombriformes; family Scombridae; genus Thunnus; species Thunnus thynnus. The sequence continues at coordinate 27,295,657 of NC_089524.1, read as the reverse complement.
ATTTTCATTTGTTTTTTTCTTTGCTTTTTTACCTGTGTTGAGCACTTTCTTGATGACCACAGCCACCTGCCCCTTCAGCATGGAGTTGAGCAGCTTGACGATGAGGATGAGGCAGGTGCAGAGGCAGAGCAGAGACAGAGCCAGGAGAATGAGGCCCACTGCCAGGTCTGGCAAATCAGCATTGACGAAGAGGTGTTTGCCTGTGATGGACAAGTTAAATGATTAGATGATTGGCATCAAAGTGTCCTCTCTGGGCTTGCAGTATGTGACAGTTAAAATTAGCCTCGTGTGCGTGACTCACTCTTAAACAAATCTTCTATGATAAATGGAACTGATAAAAACAGCAAGTCTTGTGTTTTCTGAGTGTGTCCCTGTAATTTGAAAACATAACTGAGGGCAGTATATGAGCCAATACCGGTTTCTGATCTTATCAACCTGGAAGATAGTGATTTTAAAACATGTACTTTAATTGGGGGCAGAAGAAGTGATCCGCTTTATGGTCACGTGGCACTCAGGTGCGTCAGTGAGACGGCATGAATAGACCTATTAAGCAGGCACAGGGGTCAAGGAAGGGTACTAGCTGAGTCACTAAAACAACTCAAAGGTAGTCATTGTCCAAACATCAGAGGGTCTGGATGAAGGAGATTGTTGTAGCGGAATGGCTCGCTCATATTTCACTGGGCTTTGGTGGATCAGGTAAACCTAATTGCTTCGTAAATGTTTTTTTTTCTCTCTCTCTTGACCATGGGTATTCACAAAATAGAGGCACGCTTACATTTCTCTTGGTAGTCTGTCCAAGTCGAGTTCATCTCGGTCCAGGTCTGGTTTCCATCTTCCCAACAGATGGCACCAGCAGTGCAGTTCTCCACCGTCTTGTTCCAGAAAGTCTTAAATGGAAAAAATCCACGAAAACAGCATTAGAGCAATGCGTTAGTTAAGGAGAGCAGATGCCTAATTATTAAGAAGTCAATGCAGCTATGATCATACACAACAATCCACCTTTTATAAAATAACACAGCTTTGAAAGTATGATGTAACAACAGAAACACTGTGGTCACGATACAACAAGGACAATATCAGTCATTAACAGATGAAAACCTGAGGTAACTATAGCTTTATCATGTTTTTACTGTTACTGTGTTATGTTCAGTGTGTGACAAACTGATCATTTATGCATGTGATGCAGCTCTTGTTGATTTCTTACCGTGTTGGTTTCAGTTTTGCACCATATTTTGATCAGACTCTTGTTTCTGGCTTCTAGGTTCCCAGTGGCAATGTCAGTGATAACAGATTTGTCCAGCTAGTGGAAGACAAATGTTAACAAATTTTATTTTAAAAAAAGGCATTTCTTGTTAATGTTGCATATTCCATGATGATTTCAATGTCACCGTCTCTACCTGGATGATGGAGTTTGTTACAGGGTCTGTGATGACGTTGAGCAGGTCGGGGGCGTTCTCTCCACCCTCAATGTTAAAGGATTCAATTATAATGTGGGTAAGTTTGTACAGCACGCCTGTGGCTACTTCCAAGGGCAGGAGAATCAGCACAGACAGCCAGTTAAAGAAGTCATGGACAGTGGCACCAGCAAATGCCCTGGAAGTGAGAAAAGACCACATTCTTGAACATATACCAAATACCGTTGCTAGATATCAGTTTCAGAAGTATTGTTCTACTACTATGCTGCATTTCTTTCCCTACATGTGTCACATATTTATCATCACATGCTCTGATTTACCTGCGGAACTCATTTCTATCTCCTGCCTGCATCATAGCCACAATAGTGTTGGTGACAGATGTTCCAATGTTTGCGCCCATGACGATCGGCACTGCAGACTGGACATCCAGCACTGAAAAATATAGATAGCATGATGTTAATAAAATGTAATATAGCTATGAGTAGGCATGTGGATGTGTTTCTGTGCATTTAAGTGCAAGTGTATGCGTGCATCTTCTATTTGTGGTATGTCCATGTGTGTGCTTACATCCAGAGGATACCATGCTGACCACAATGGAGGAGGAGGTGCTGGAACTTTGCACCAGCACTGTGACTAACACCCCGATCACCAGCCCAGCCACAGGGTTAGACAACACAACATTGTCCTGGAAGATGTCACCAGCAGCTTTTCCTGAACACACACGCAAACACCCTCAAGTCAATAACACAGCAGACACTGCTCCATATACATTACATAAGCAGGTTCAACTACACTTTGTAGTGATAATGACCCAAGGTATATAATATAATTCTGCAGATTCATTTTACCTCCGACAAGCTGGAAAGCAGAGCTGAGAATATCCAGGGAGCAAATAAACACATAGAGAAGTCCAAGCAGCAGAATTAACTTCACAATACCAGTCAGCACTCTCATAATCTTTCCTTTTGTATCCAACTCTGTCAAAAAACACAACAAAGTACTGAATTAGAGTCAAGTTTTGCAAAGGAATACACACTGCGCAGTGAGAATGTCGAGCTGCCTCACCTGACCACTTGATCCCTGTGTCTTTCAGCTCTGGGAGATCCCAGGGATTCTTGTCATCTGGAGCTTCATTCACCAGGTCCACGGTGGAGTAGGCCGGCAGAATAGCCGAATCTTTAGTTGGAGTGCTGTCATCTGAGGGAGGGCAGTAAGGAAATGTTAAAGAAGAAGGTGGCATCAGTACAGTTTGTGGAGAGTTTAAGTATCCCAAAGAAAAAGGACATACCGTTTAGACTGTGGGAGGAACCAGTCTCCACTTCTGGTCTAGGAGCCATGGCTACCTGGAAAAGTTACAAAAATAAAACCAAATCAAATCTTTTTCATATACATGAATTCATAAAATTACACAATTAGAAGCAGCAGGTCAGCTAAAAGAACAAACAGGTGTTGGAAGTGGAAATTATGTGCATGTATTACATGTGCTGAGCACCCTTTCAAAAACGAGCTGACTTTTTCCAACGCAATAAACATAATGAACCATCCTCAGTTGGACCAGCTTTATGTATGATAAATCATGGAACTAAATCTCTAAAATGACCGTGATAAAAATGAAAAATAACACAGAAAAAAAGAAACATCATCTTATCAACGTTAAGGCTCTGCGAGAAAATCTGAATAAAAAATATCCAGTTGTCTTTCACATTCCCCTGAAATTTCTCCATCCTCAAATTAGTTGCTTCCTTAAAACTTTTCTCGATTACAATAGTTTCACATGTCGACACAGTATGTGAACATCTGACTTTTTCCTTGATAGTACAATGGTAATGATACGCACCTGGTTATCCGGAGCTTCACCTGGGTTACCTGTTGCTCACATCGAGGCTGAGCGCTGCTTTTATAGCGCCGCGCTGAGCTCACACACGCTGCACTCAGTTCAAAGGTCGTGCACACATGTGCGGAGTACGAATGACTGGTAGGTGAATCTGTATGTGGGGCGCGCTGTTTAATAAAAGCTCACCGACCAAATGGTTTGAAGAGCTGCTCTGAAAATTAATATTTATCATATAGCCTATTTTGAATTGGGAGAAAAAGGAAGTTGCCACATACAGCACAAGTTTCTTCTTGTACATCTCATTATGTATAATAACACTTATAATGACGCTGGTATAGCTAACAAATATAAATCGCCTATGTGTATAAGATTTATATTGTTGGTCAGCACCTGTCTTCAAGGTTTTTTTCTAAGCAACAGGTGTAATACATAGCACATGTGTGTAATACAATGATGAAATCAAAGACCCTGCCCCCTGGTGGCTGTAAATCAAGCACTAAGCTGTGCTTTTTTCATCAAGGGGTTGCAAGAAAAAGTATGAGGGGTCACCAAATACTTCTGTTCCACAACATAATGTATATTTTTCTAAATTTTTCCACAGGCCTCTAAAAAAAAAATAAAAATCCTTGAATTAGAAAATCACTCTGCTCATGTCCACACCAGAGCCATAACCTGCGATCAGGGGTCACAAGTCCATTAGCTTATTTTTCAGTGGACACAAGCCAAAAGAGTTGGGAATCATGCCAACTTCATATCGATCCTCTGCTGCATTTTGTGTTGTTAAATGTTATACGAAAGTCTACATATTTTTATGTTCATGGTCTAAAGGTTAAGTGTCACACTGGAGTAATAGCTTTTCCATGTTATACATTTCACTATTTGTACAGTGTCTTGTAATTTGAGCCAATATGTGACTGATCACAAGTGCGACTGTAATATGAATACTGTTAAAAGCAGCTAGTATAATGCATAAAACCATCTCTGCTTGCAGGCATTATCCGTACCCACTCTCTTCACACAGGTATACATACACACTCTCGATCTTTTTCTCTCTCTTAATCACACACAGACACACACATTTACAGCTCCTTAGATAACACACACACACATACACACGCTTGTATGTGGACATATTTATTGCTTATTAGGCTAGGTTTATAGCGATATGACTGTAACATTATGGCATATTACATTTGAAATAAATAGTGTGAATATAGGTTAATGATTAAACTAGGAGCATGTTGCGGTTACTCCCAAACTGCAATAAAAAAATCACTAGAGGTTTAATATTATGCTTATAAAAAGGGTTCACTGAGTTGATGCAGAAGAATAAACTTTAATAACTTCAAGCAGATCTATGTCTTGTTAAACTTATATTCAGTAAATTATTTGGATATTTTTAAAAAAATAATGATTAATAACTCTCATCATTCATATTTGGTATGGAATACTTGCTTCAATGGCCTTTTAAGAGCAGTTATTGAGTGTAAGGTAAATGTAGGACTTTTGCGTGGGTGTTTCAGCAAGACTTACTCACATATCTTTTGAGGTTATATGTGGTTCTGAAATTGAACTCCAAGGACTTCAATCTTTGAAAATGAATTCCAGCCTTGAGAGTACATCAAGATACATTCAGTCTGCTGTTGTCACTAGAGTAGCTTTTAAAGTTTAGATTTGATCCGTTTATATGTGCTAAAACATTTTTTAGATCAGCTTCTTCATCTTTCATCACTTTTAAGACTCAAATATATGAGTAAAAAACATTCCTGTGTAATCCTTAGTAACTGCTTAAATAATTAAAATTAATAAACAAAAATCAGAACGTATTGTAACATATTTTAATTTGCTTAATTTTCCTAAAGGGTGAATAACCTGATAGTCTACAGTTAACAGGTACCATGTTATCTAGCTTCAAAACAGCAGCTCAAAACCAACAATCATTATACTTTACTGCTTGACTACAACAGAAACGATAATCTGATGGCAGGTCAGACAGTATCAAGTACACAGTGTTCAGGCAAAAAACATCTGGCAGAAAGTTAAATAAAATAGATAAAATATCCACTCAAAAACCTCCCCACTGTACAACATTCAAAATGGAACATGATGAAACAATGTGCTCCATTACAGATGCAAACATACAGTCAACACATCCAAAAAATAATACTCACTTACTCATTTTATCAGAATAATACATCACATGGTCACATAAGAGCTTAAAAAAGTAAAAACATACATTTCTTAAATAATTTGAATACTTCATTTTATTGATTACAGCAGCAGAACTGACTGAAACCCATTACTACATAAAAAATGTGCCAAAATTTGAATCTGTATTTAAATGTAAATGAATAAAAAAACAATTATGCTTTTTATAATAAATGACATATAACATTTATAACATATTTATATGTTAGTTTTTCTTTGCACATTCTGACAAGTGAAAAGAAAATACATTTGAAATTTTCTGAACAACTTCACTTCATTTCTGAAACAACAACCATGCAAAATGACCAGCAGCATCACTTTAAAACTTGCCTGAACAAACTATGTGTGTAAATGCCATAAACATACAAGTACAAGTATTTAGTTTTATCTAATTTCATTCAATTTTTGCTCCACTAATTGCATGCAACATAATTCTGTGGTGACAATGCCTGTGAAGTGTAATAAATCACTAGGAAAATGTAATTATTTCTTCAAAGGTTGCATAATTGCATTTCACTGGGATTAATTATTAGCCACTAATTATTTTGCAGATAAAAGACAGAAAAGACAGATACTGAGCGATATTCAGATGTTTTTGTCTCTGGGTAAATAAAAACATAAATTGAAATGAACAGTTGCTGGTGGTCTTTCAAAAAAATAGTATGACATCAAACGTGACTTGATATCCAGAAATGAAAATTGCGCAGACATTGCAGCAAACTGTCTGACACCACATGGCACTGTTCAACCACAGTCAGGATAAGTGAGCACTAAAGAGGCACACTGAATTGGTTAAAGCAAAGGGGAGGTCTTTAGAAATGTGCAATAAAATATAGTCTTTTGTTCACTTGATATAAATTAAGGCTGAAATTCACAGTTCATATTGAGGTCCATGACGTATTTATCGATCATTAATTAAATATCTATCTAGCATGAGTCACTGATAGTTACTGATAATTTAGTGCCAGAGGCTTCTGTGCAGTTATGATCAGTAATATTAGGCAATATTAATATTAGTAATATAATAGTTATTTGATTGGTTCTAACAGTGTTTCTAGCTCCGTCCTTGACCTATACAAAGTCTACACAGTAATGTGATATGATCTGCGCATGAAACAAGACTGAAGACTCACAGTCAAGTATAAAGGAGCATCTTAAAGTGGCTGCTTTTTACAATTCATCTAGTCATTTATTGACTAGTCCATTAGGTTTGATGTAATGGTTTTTTCCCCCATGTGACTTCAGGAGACCCACATATGATAGAAAGATCAGCTGAGGCTTACCTTTAACCTTTGGAATGCTGCTTTCATTGTACCTCCACCCACACGCTAATCAAAATACTGCGTAACTGTTATTACCTTCTTCTTCTGCAAACCCAGAATTACTTTTTTATTTTAAGGGAATACATTTTGACATCTTTCTTTTTTAATCTATCTGCAAGAACTACTTTAAAGTCTTTACACCACACCTCTCCTGGTACAAATCAATATACTGTATTAACCGCCTCATATAGTATGACACATCTTCAGTGTTTTGTTTTCCTTATGAGAATTGTTATGGTATCAGAGTCAATGATTGTCCTCAGGTCCACTGAGTTGATGCCACTTATCTGCCATGCTGGCATAGTCCACACGGGGTCAAACAGTTTGCCCTCTTGTTACTACCAGGGGCCACCCTGTAGTACTACACTGTGAGCAGACTGTGCTGTAATCCATAAAACCATAAAACTCAGCTGTTAGAACTGGTTGAGTCTCCGGGGGCGGTGAGACTGAGTAGCCATCAAGGTTATGACCACAGTGTCACTCAGTGTGTGGGATGTGAAATACACATACTGAGCCACACTGTGTCTTTATACAGGTTTCGTCCAAATATTGTAAAGAGACAGTTTAAAAGACTGAAACAAACACTGACAGTATATTTTATTAAGCCTGTTAGAAGAATAGATTATGTGTATATGTTGAGGCAATAATGATAACACATCCAGTCATTTAACAGCACGGAAAACACCCTTTTGTCTAAGATTCTAGGGTAAAGTTTGGCATCTGGATGTGTTGAAATAATGTGAAAACACATAACCTCATACAAAATTAGTTAATATTTACAGAAAGAATGCAGCATAAAGCATATCTAGGTTCTGTGTAATACCAAAATGTATTAGTGTCTTCTCAATTATAATGTTCTTGTCAAGTTGAGTGAGATCCCTCTGCCTCCAAATGGCCAGAATGTGATTTCAGCTACTGTAAGCTATTACAGTATGTATTCTTTTAAAACCAACTTATCAAAAGCAGTGAGAATGCATATTGTACAAATGTCCATCATACTTGTTGGAGTGCAGAAAATTGCATGTGGAGCATTACACGCTCACTCTGTGTTGTATGTTATATAGTTTATTGTGCACCGAAGCACACAGGTGGTGTTGTGAATCAGATGGGGTCTCATGACCCTCCTAAGAAACTGTGCAAATGAGGAAATAATCATTAACATTTTAACAATTCAAACATTTCACCATCTTTCAGAGGTTACAATGCAGTAGGAGCAGCAATATTCTGACAATATACAGAAGAGTTAGTTAGATGACAGTAGTCTAATGGCATTACTGTAATGGCATTGAAGAGTAACTAAAGAGAAATCACTTTCTATTGAGGTACATGTCATGTGTTTGATGTCAGAAATCACTGCAGTGTGGTCTCTCTGCTCCTTTTCTCTCCACTGAGTGGAGCTGCTGTGATGCTATCAGCTTTGAGCAGGTTCCCACATCTACCAGCAGATGGGGATAAACAAATGTCAAAAGGTTTGTGTTCATGTCATTGCTTGAAGCAACACTTCACCCATCTACAGATTATATTCCTTTCAGTGAATAGTGTATTTGTGCAAGGCTAAACTTCAATATTTGCAAAGGAAATTCTCTCCAAAAGCTTGAAACCAGAGACTATAAACTCTTATATACTGACTCATTTAAAGACTGATGTGTTGGAGCTGCTGAGGCCATTAATGTTTGTTTTTTACTTTTACATCAATTTTAATTTTAACTCTCATTTTAAAATGAGTCTGGATGTGACTGATGTGTGCTTCTCATTGTCAGTAGAGCAGATGTGTGTTCTCTCTTTACAGATGTGAAATTTAGCTTAAGTGATAAATCAAAGATGAATGAATTTTTATGGGATGTTACGATGTGAGTATCTGAGGCAAGATATTCTTCAGTGTGGACAGCAATAATCTGATGAAATCAGATTGGAGATAGAAATATAAACAACTAATAAATATATATGTTCCTGACAGTCAATATGTCAAGCAAAAAATGCAGGCTTATTACAGATGTAACCATCTAAATGTTAATATTGTAGCTTTGTACTTATTACCAAACACTTTTTTATAAAACTTCGCTGCTGTCAGCATACACACAGCTGAAAGGCTACAGTAAATGATATTTCCAGGCTTTTGTTCCATTGATCACTCTAAAAATAAATGTAGGCCCTTTCAGACATGATATATTCAAACAAATTTGAGAACTTGTTATGTACCAGTTATATTGTGTTATTATCATCATCTATTATGCTAAAAATAACAAAGACGTGTCAGAAAGTGGATGTACATTTGTCAAAAAAGTGTCTCTAATTGCACCTGTTATCTGATGCAGCAGACTGCTGAGGTCGTGCATCAAGGTAACCTATTGCTGCTATTTATCTGATGTGAAATGCTGCTTTCCAGCTCAGCTCCCACCTGGATGTATCATACAGTGTGTTCACCATGGCTGACTCTTGGCCGACCTTGGTGATGATTGATAGGAAATACTGATGCATAAGTCACCCACGCACACTGATGGGCAGCCATTCCTCATTTTCCTTATCACACAACAGGAGGGGAGGAAATATCAAGTGGTACGGTGCATTTTTACAGAGGTGGTGTGACTTTCTACACTTTTCTAACATATTCAGAAATGCATGAAAAATGCAGATTTTGTTTTATTCTGCATGCTGCAGTGCTTTGCGTGTTGTTGTTTTTATGTGACTTATTAAAACGCAGGTTCAACAGTTCATGAGACACATGTTTATGGTACTGTATGAATTCATTGTTGAAATGAGTTTTAAATGCAACTATATGCATTTACAAATAAGTGTTATATTACTATATTCAATTGAAAAACTGGCATTTCAAGTATTTCAGTTTTTAATTAAATTTAAATATATTGCATCCTCTTATTTTCTGATATTTCTTTAATGCTGACAGATCATCATTCATGTTTTTGACCCTGATGTGAAACTTGAAACTGAGCAGACGAGCAGGAGTTGATCAATTGACATCCAGAGGAATCCTCAGTATCGCAGCATGACCTGAAGAGACAACAAGAAGATTTTTTGAGTGCAGTACATTTCTGTTTCTCTACAGACACACAGGTGAGGTATTGCTATAAATCAAACAGAGCAGGTGTATTGATTAACTTACATCACTGAGCCACTCGGTGAAGGCAGAGGTGCGCGTGAAGACTGTGGGCTTCTTCACCTCATTGCAGGTGCGGGAGGAAACAAAGCTGGTGACGCCCTGAACGTACCACTTACCATCCTGACCCAAACAGTTCAGAGGACCTCCAGAGTCTCCCTGAAAGAGAGAGACATTAACATACTGTAGTATAAAGTAGCCTATTGTGTTCATAGGCAGTTCAATTCTGACAGGAACAAGAGGCTTTCTCTAGGTGCCTCACATACATTGCATCCAGATACAACATCTCCTCCTGCACAGATCATGGTGGTCTTGACGCTGATGCCCCACCAGTCACTGCGGCTGCACACACTGTGCTCCACCACAGGCAGCAAGGCCTGCTGCAACTTATCAGGCATGGGACCATGGGCTGAAACACAGAGAGAGGATGTAGCTGGTCAACAACACATGAATAAATCATATGTTGTGTGTAACAAGCAGAGTGTACAATGCAGATCGTGTTAAGGCAAGATTATCACCTGAATCACCATTTGATTTTCTATACAAATTAAATACGGCAAAGACAAGATAACAGATGAGGACACAGTGACATTACTGTAAAGGTTGCCCCAGCCGGAGATGTAACATGGTGCCCCATGAGTGGGGATCTCTCCAGCCTCCGGGATACAAGCCAGGCCAATGCTGTCGTTCATAATGGGGCTCTTATCCAGCTTCAGCAGGGCAAGATCATTGCTGAGAGAAAATAGTTCTAGTTAGATATTCAGTGATATTATCAAATACATTGAATAGTTGCAGTGTATGGTTAAATTGCTTATATGACTTTTTAATTAGCTTTTGGTTCTTTGCAACGGGTATAAATTAACACACAGTATCATTGATGCTTATATGCTTATTAAGGTTGTCACAGGGGACACAAAGACTAACTTATGTAATGGAGAAATCATTGTTTTGTTTGTCCCCAAGAATAAACTCACCCATCAGCCACATGGTCAATATCCCACTTGGGATGGACAATGATGCGCAGAATGTCTCTGATCTGTTCAGTGCCCTCTTGTTGGCTCATGTCATGCTCTCCCAGGACCACACGGTACACATCTCCTGGCCTGCAAAATACATGCTTTCTATCATTTCAGGGCACATTTACAAGTATTATATCCCTTATAATTTACTACACCTCACACATAGGAATTCACTGCTGTTTCAGCCTCACAGCTTGTCTTAATATTAGTCACCAGATGCAGTGCCCAGCAGTCAGCACCCAGCGAGGTCCAATCAGAGTTCCTCCACAAGTGTGATGGAAACGGCTGCCGTGCTTCACCTGCAGGGAGATCTGAGAAAAAACAGTCACTGTGAATTAATGGAAAAATAATTAAATAAGAGAATAGTTATTTATTTCACAAGTGAATGTGAAACATGGCGGTTACCTGCCAGGGCCAGCTATGGGGACGGGCATCCTCTCCATTTACTACCCTATTGGTGTTGGGCTTGACAGCAGGTGTACCACATCCAAAAACTAAAAACACATAGTAAAGGATACCACATTGCATGTAAACTTTGATTTGAGAGCATGTACTGGAGCTAACTGACTTACAGTAATGTTAAATCTGTATTTATTAACCACAATGCTACTGTTCTACTGCTCAGTTTGACCTCTCTAACCCCATACTCACCATATGCTACCTGGAGCAGCAGGAGGGCCAGTGTCTGCAGCATGGCGTCAGCTGGTAGAGTAGATACACACTCTCTCTTTCAGCTCAGCTCAGCTCTCTTATACTGTACCTCCTCAGTGTGTCCGTCAACACAAACAGTTTGCATTGAACCTGTGGAACTCTGTTATCAGCATCCACTGCCGATTGTAACTGGGAAAAACTTCCTGTTCCACAGATGCATCAGTCAGTCTGCTAGACTGCAGCTGCACCACACTGAGCTGATCTGTCTACTATGGGAAAAAAATGGGGGTGTTCAAATGTGAGCGAGACAAGCCTGAGCCTCTGCAGTTTAGACAAGATTGTGAATGTACATGTGCCTACAAACAGTACATGTGATGTGTGTGTGTGTGTGTGTGTGTGTGTGTACAGATAATTTCCCAGCACACCATTTTGCAATACAGTAGAATAAAAATAATATAACATACAACTGCAAAATCCAGATGTGAGAAGTTAACTAGAGATATTCTGAATTTAAGAGAAAGAAACAAAAATCTTGAAATTTAAATAATAACTGCAACATCTATGCACTGAAGTAAAATCTCATTTTGTCCCCTGAAATTAAATTACAATGCCCCCCAGACTTTTATATTACATTACATAGTTTTTTCCAGCATGGGCTATAATACTATATTACTCTGGAGCAAATATGTACATTTTCCAGTGAACTATAATCCAACAGTTGCATATTTAGACTGTGTAAGGAATGAATAAAGCACAGTAATGTGACAAGATATATCAAAACCTTTTACTATTACTACTAATAATAGGAATAATAAATCTTCACCACACACAAAAAAGACAAGGAAATTGAGAGCAGATAGGTAGACAGTCTTAAAACAGTTCAGTCCATTTTGTAGCTGATCTGGAACTTTCAATTGTATCACATGATTTTCCACAGCAGATGGATTTTGCCCAGAAATTGTAGAAGTTCATTTTTCTGAGCACTTTTCTTGGTCCTGTTGTCTCACATTTGAAACTATAAAGGTGATGTTTGTAATACTATGACAACTGACCAAACCCCATCTGCTGAGGAAGTGTGATACAATCAAAAGGTCCAGAACAGCTACAAAATCAATCTCGCGGTTAGATTGTTTAGTCAGCCACTGTGTCCAAGGTGAAGAGAGAACTTTTAAATCCCAAGTCTTAAAAGTGTTTTTTCACAGGCAGACCAATAGGTTCCCATCTGGGAACTGGCTGTACTGTGCATGACAAGTGCTGTGATCATAACTTGTTGCTAACTTTTAATGCAGTTTACTTTTCTGGAGGCAGGATTGTGTAGCTACCTTGTCTGAAGCATGTCAGACTATAATAACATAATAGTAACAGACCCTGATAAACAGAAAATGCAAGAAGAAAGACCTCACGTTACTGCTGACACTGATTACACCATGATCTCTGGCAAGTGTAGTGTAAAAGCAGACAGCTTACCACCACATACAGTATATTACCAAAACAAAATGAAATACAACTGATTGGTGCTTAATAAAGGATTTGAACACATGAAACATGAAAACATGCAGTAGAAATGAAAAACCCCACCAGGTTGAACAAACAGAACAAACTGTTCTCAGAGTGAAACTTGGCTGTGTGAAAGTAAGAATGAGAATATAACTGAGGTAGCAACTTGGATCAAGTGAAGAAGAAAACTGGAGAAAGAGGAGAAGAAGGGAGAGAAACTGAGACGAGGGTTTAGTGTCGTCAGCTGTCTTGGTGCTTGCTGTACTGTGAGAAATAAATTTTCTTCCTGCAACCACAGAACTGGATAGCTTTGGGTAACCTTCAAGAGAAACAGTCCTGTAACAACTTTCTCTCCTTTAATAACATGTTATACATTCACGAAGGGGCCCACGCTCCTGCTGAATCTGGACCCAATTCTTCACGCCTCGCTCAGACAGTATCCCTTCCTCCTGAGGGAAACTAATATCGCTCTCTGGAGAAGACAGCGTGCATCTATAAATTTCCCCTTTTAGGAAGCAAATCAAATCAATATTGCCTCAACAGCTAAAAGTCTTTACTTGTTTTCTCGCTGTGTTAAGATAATTCCCTACAGTAGACATTGCATGGAGATTTAGAAGGCAGACATGTGCTGTATGTTTGCATAACATAGCAATGACAGAACTGTGAATAATTCTGATTAGAGCTGCAAAAGTTACAGCTTACAATGAATATACCACTGATGCTGTTTACTGGGGATCACTCTGGTGGGAATTGTAATTTATTATGAATGAGTGGGTAAAACAATAAATTCTATGAAGTTAAACAGTGAAAAAGAATCAATGGCACCTTTAAACCATTTCAATGTTAGAATAGTGCTTTTATTCAAAATGCAAATATTGGATTTCACAGCACTCTGCTGTGCTTTTTTTTTTTTTTTTTTTTTTTTACAGAACCTTCAATTCCAAAGAGACATTAAAGTCATTAAAGAGGAGAAGGAACAGAAGCACATTTGTAACAAACTTTGTACATTACACCATATTTTCATTTATAGTAACAAGTTCAGGTTTCTTTTATTACCACACAGCTAGGCTGGTGGGATTAATCTCAGTACAGATGGAATAGCTGTAACAATACATCACATACAGCACCAGTGCAAACATAAAGGACATAAGTGCAAAAGAAGAAAAATACAGTAGCCTACACAGTTCCACATACCATACAATACAATTAGACCAACTTTTGTGTATTCACTACACAAAAATTTGGTTCAATATCTGAACCAAATTTCATGGTAATCCATCCGACAGTTGTTGAGCCTTTACATTTACAACCACAAATGTCAACCTCATGGTGGTGCAAGAATTAAAGTCACCACAGTCATTATGATTCATCCTCTGGGGACCATAAATGTCTGTAAAATATTTCATGGCAATCCATCCAATATTGAAATATTTCAATCCCGATCAAAGTGAACTGATCGACTGACCAACACTGCCATCCATACAGCCCAACCAAGTATCATGCTCCACTGCCAGCGTGGCTAAAAAATGACAAGTCTAGTCAATGCTCGATTAGAAATGTCATGACGAAATGATTTCTATATCATATTACAGTACATAATATTTTATAACAAAATATATTTGGATTTTATGGTAAAATGGCTGAATGAATAATTATAGTTTGGGGTAAAATTATATGAGCTGTTCCTAAACTTACTACACCTATAATCCTTTTATGTTTTTTTCTTGTCGGCATGCTAATAAGTGCACAATGACAATGCTAGCAGGTTTAACATTGCCATCCATAGAGCTACACCGCTAGCTTGGCTAAAAAATGACGAATCCAGTCTATGTTCTATTAGAAATGTCACAAGGAAATGATTTCTGTATCATATTACAGTACATAATATTTTATAGGATATTATATTTGGATTTTATGGTAAAATAGCTGAAAAATATATAGTTTGGGGTAAAATTATATGAGCTGTTCCGAAACTGACTGCATTTATAACTCTTTTATAGTTATTTTTTTCTCTGTAAAAAATTTCCATCAAGACATTGTTCTGCTGAACTACGTAAATCGATATTTCCAAAGAGAAATATAGTTAGCCACAGAAGCAGGTCTGCTCTTTATTCAGTGGTAGCTCAAGACAGAGATAAATTATCTGCAACCAGCCAGCACAGTTTAAGGCCAAGTCTCCCAAGGTTTTCAGATATGTCAGAAATCTGACTAGTGCAGCCTGGAGACGGAGGAAATGCTGCCAATTAGACCTTTGAAACATAAATCACACTTTACTGCTCTGTCACATCAAGTAGCCAATATTCAGTTTCCAGTCACTAGAAGGAAGAATATAGTTAATAGAACGCATAAAATGCGTTGAATAAATGCATAGCACATGCAGTGTCTCATGAGTGAGTTCATGATATCACCTTTCACCCCAAGAGAGGAAAAATATGATGAAGGAACATGATATTATTTGGTCGAAAGCACAGTGCATATAGTATATCTAAGGCCAAAATTAGTATCAGAGGAACAGTTTGACATTTTGGGAAATACACTTATTCACTTTCATGCCAAGAGTTAGATGAGAAGATAGATACCACTTTCATGTCTGTACAGCAAATATGAAGCGCTGTTAGCTCAGTTCTAAGACTGGAAATGAAGAAATGGCTAGCCTGTCTCTGTCCAAAGGTAACATATCTACATATCAGCATCTCTGCTCACTGATTAATAGGCTGTATTTTGTTGCTTTTAGTAGGCTAACTTTTAAAGGTGTTGGTAGGTGGTTTTGTTACCTTTGGACAAAGGTAGCTGGCTAGCTGTTTCCACTGGTTTTCTGTCTTTATGCTAAACTAAGCTAACCAGCTGCTGGTGGTAGCTTCACATTTACCATACAGACATGAGAGTGGTAATTTTCTTCATTTTTCATTTATTTATTAATTTGACAGGGACAATGCTCATTAATCAACAGAAAAAGTGCTGTAAATGAGCCAGAGTTAGCCTAAAAGGGTCATTTTAGCCTAAAAGGCAGTTAATCAATCCTCTTATCTATCTCTCAGCAAGAAAGCAAAAATGCATATTTCCCAAAATGTCAAACTATTCCTTTAATGAGTACATTTTCATGGGTTTCATGATATTTCGTAGCAATCCTCAATGATTTCTTTCACGTTTCAATCTCAGGCCTCTTTTTTGCCCCCCTTGGCTGTTGTGGTACCATCCAGTAGTCCCGCTGCTCCTGTGTTTGCAGAAGATGGGTGCTGGTGATGAAGAAGCGGAGTGAAGTCTGCCTTAGGGCTCCAGTCAGAGATGATTACGTCTCCTAGAAGCTCTGCTCAAAATTTTAGCCTTCAAGTTGGCGAGCAGTTTTGGATCACATTTTTTGACATGCAATCCTCTTCCTAAACTAGACTGAGACTCTCTGCTCTGCTCTTATTGCTGCTGCTCTTCTCAGTCAGGATGGATAGGATGGGTAAATCTAATTATTGCAGCAGATGTCGGTCCTGAGTACTTTTAAAAACATTTGCTCTGTCATGAAAGGTTGAGTGAGTGTAATTTTTTTCCCCCTGCAATGCTCTATTTCACACTTAACTGCACAGTCTTTCTCTGTTGGACACTGCTTCACTGGAGGTTAAATGCTTTTTTCAATGTGTCCAATTTCAAATTCATTTCTTGCACTACACATGAAGAATTAGAAGAATGGTAAACATTATTTCTGTTATCTGTTTGTTATATATTGACACATCACTTTACATTTGGACTCACTTGGCTACAGTTCTCAGGTTTAGGTCATACTAGGGGAAGTTAACAAATGAAAAGTGATATTTAAGGTTGTTCACTGTAAGGTTTAAGTCAGGGCTGAAATCAAAGCCAAAATTGTTTTTGCCTTGTTCCGATCGTAGAATAATGGTGAGGTCATTGTCAGAAAGAAGAACAACTACAAAGTTACTACAAATGCCTTTGTTGTCTGTCATGGAACCTTAAGCCAACCAAACAAAAAAGTAGAAGAAAGGGGCATTCATAACAAGGCAATTATACTCCATTCGTATAATTGGCATTGATAGATGAAGAAAACCTAAATCCAAATACACTTAGCCCCCTCTAGGCCGAGCAGCTGGCGCTTCACTGATTCTTAACAGGAGAATCTTTTTCTCCGTTTCCCTGTGTCTTTAACAATCGTCATTCACACTCTGTCTGATGATTCAACCTTAACACCTCGAACCGCCAGTCTAGAAACAGTGAGTTTTTACTGGTAATTAACTCCATTTGGTCACCTCGAGGCTTCTGCGGTGACACTTTTCACTTTGATTCATTGCCGTTTCTACCCCCTCTTCCTCCCCTTTCCTTGCCTGGTCCTTGGGTCCCTAACTAAAACCTTGTTGGTCAAATTAAAAACAGTTTAGCCTGCTGCTGGCTTGCATCATGAGCCCATAAACACAAAGTGCTTTGGTCATGTAAGACAGAGGCTCTGTGATTATCACTGTTCCTTTAACTCACAAATCAAATGTGGGTTCAGCAGCAGGCCCTGATATGATAGAAGCATTTTATTAAGGAGAGTAAAGATGATTAATTTTGTGAGAACCAGCTTAATTCTTTCAAAAATGAATGAGCACCTCAGCACATGCAGAACAGGGAGCAGATCTGGGTCACTGTGAGGGATTTTTATTCTGTTATAGAGATGGAAAGATGGTAGAACACGATTTGACACTGCAACAACTGAAACTGTAGTGACAGATGGAAATGACTTCCGTTCATGTGTGAGATTTAAGAATAACACTTTTTGGCACTAACCTTTCAGTGGTTTCTCAAAGTGCCACCTGGTTATTGTGAGATTAAATTGAACCGAACAGATCCATAATTCAGGGTCTGTGACATCAAAAGAAAATCGACATAATAAGGCTTAAATGTTAACTTTCTGATTGCTAATGACCCCAAAATTGACTGTCGGGTTAGATTAGACAGCTCAGTGCTTAACACTAACCTACCAGAGCTGAAATAAAATATGCTACTGAATTTTACTTTCAAAGGGAAGTTTCAGAGACATTTGGAGATACCAGCAGAAGGATAGTGACAGAGAAACACCAGACAGGGAAACTGAGAGACGGTTCTCCTCTTTAGTCCTCTCTCCCACATAGGCTAAAGTTACTTGGCTGTGACTGATGGACAATAACAAGGAAGCCCTTCCTACACACTACCCCTCCATATTTCATAGTTATGTGTTGTCAACATGGGGCTCTTTTTGTTCTTGAACAATCTGGAATGCTGTTATTAGAAGTCAAATGAAATGGAAAAAACACATGCTGTCACACTTATGTTTCAGACAGAGTCTTTGATTCTTAACATGCATATTTTAGTTTTTTAAACATTGTTTTGTTTTTAGCGACACTCGCAATGTGGCTCTAGGATTGGCAATGGTAGACGATCCACCACTTTTAGCCCAAACAAAAATATCTAAACATCTATTGGATGGATTGCCACTAAATTTTGTACAGACATCTGTGGTCTCCAGAGGATGAATCCTACTGACTTTGGTTATCCTCAAACTATTCATGTGGCGCCAACAGCAGGTAAAAGTTATACACGTATCCAGTGAAGTACTGGATGCACTGACACAAAATTTTGTATCTTAATGACTTTGAGGATCATCTGACTTATAGAGGTTCACATTTGTGGTTTTGAGTGAAATGTCTCGACAACTGTTGGATTGATTGCCATTGGTGCCATTTGGTAAAGACACTCCTGTCTCCCTCATGAGTTGTAATAACATTAGTTATCCTGACTTTTCCTCAAATTTCCCAAACTTGCAAACTAATGAAATCTCCATTAGCCTTAGCTGTCCTTTGTGTTTAGTGCTAATTAGTGAATGTTAGCATGCTAATAAGATAACCCAAGATAGTAAACATTATACCACTTAAATGTTAGCATTTTAGCATTTTAATGGTGGGCATGGTGACTATAGCATTTAGCTTAAAGCACCACAGTGCCTAAGTACAGCCTCACAGAAACACGAGCATGGCTGTAGACTCATCTTGTTATTTTCAATGCTGAGAAAGTACAAAGAAGAAGAAATATGTTTGATTCTGCTGAAATAAAATGGCAAACTCATTCCTCAGAAAATACAGTAACAGCATTGGCTGCAACCTTGCAAGCATCTGTGTCATTGTGAGTTTGTACATGCATGTGCAAACATAGTATTGCTGCTGAAAAGAGTGGACATTTCAGGGTACATATATGAATCATTGTCATGTTTTCAAATGTGCAGAACTTGTATACTATGTTGAGTGATTTTACAGTATGTTTGTATACGTGAACAGATGTAGTTCAATCATGGCAAGAGGTTCTTTTTCAGTTTTTTTTTTTACTTTTCTGAAAGTATTGGGGTCATAATGGGGCCATTGACTAGCTTGAGCTCACCTCACACTCCCACTGACACCTGCAACACCCCTGCAAATTGGCAGGCCGCAGTAGTTTAATATACTGAGCTGTGAAAAGTTCATAAATCTCTTGTAACCTGGCTAATATTGCAGCTTTGAGGTCACTGAAGTGAGAAGGCCACTCCAGATGCACAGTTGTTTTTTTACTCCCTCAAATAATGCCTTTATTGATTGTATTACCTAGATTTCAAAATAAAGATACATAGGGGGTTTAAAATTAAGACAGATAAAAGTAAATAACCAGACTGATGAAAACAAAAGATAAATGAAAGAAAACAAAACCAGTCATAAAACTTGCTCTCTGGATAATAACAAATGAAAAGCAGAACAAAATTATAAATACTGACATGACATACATCAAGCTATTCCACACAGAAATATCCTGTATATTTTCTTGCCTGTAAAATTAAAGCCTGTTGGCAACCACAAAGTGAAAGTCTTAGATGACCCTGCAGTCACATGGCCGGGAGCACCAACGTGTTAATGAAAGTGACACGTACTCAGCTCAACCTGAAACCTGAGGCTTAAACAAATACATACAAATCACTACCCTGATGTGTCCAACACCGCCTCCACAGTGCCTGGTCTCAAAGACGACATGGGAAAGACCAGTTCTCCCGTTCTTACAGGTAAATACACCTGTATATTTATAATTTTATGCAAACATTATATAAATATTGTCACAAAGTTGCTGACATAAAGTTGGAGCCTGCTGACTGCTGGTGCCTCCTGAAGTTTAGAGCAACACACAAAGAGCTCTCTGTGTAATATGTAAGCATTCACACATGCTCTCACACTTGAACACTATGCACTCAAACACACACATACATTGTGTTGGATTCTTGCTGCCATTAACATTGGTAGCCACATTCACAATTTGTACAGCAGAAACTGCTACAAACTGTAGCAGACTTTAAATTTTTTCTCTAAATATTTAAATATCTCCAGATTCATCTCATGTTTCCCAGGTGGATTTATTTTTATTATTTTTAAAGAATAGTCTGGGTGCGTCAGGGGTCAGGAGTGTGGCGTGGAGCATGCCATTTTTCCAAACACAAGCTGAGTGTGTGTGTTAGGGCCCATGTGCTAGTGATTTCACCACTCTCCTCTGTGTATGCTAGAGATGACAGGGGCTGAGGTCTGGGCGGCCTGGTACTGGCACCACCATTGTCAAGACAGACCTGAAACGGTTGATAAAAGGTGTGCAGGCTGCTGACTGGCTGTTGTCAGTGCAGGGGTTCAATACTAAACAGCATGTCACGCTCTCCTTGGATTCAGAAAAGGTTATGCAGAGGGCAACCCTGCAAAGTTTTTAAGAAGAAAATATTATTCAAAGGAATAATTCCTTATTATGAGAAATCTGCTTATTAGGCTTCTTGCCGAAAATTACATGAGAGGACTGATACAATTTCATGCTTCTGTGCTTCAAATATAAAGCTACAGTCAGCAGCTGGTTAGCTTAGCTTAGCATAAAGACTGTAAACAGAGCGAAACAGCTAGCCTGGCTTTGTCCAGAGATAAAAAAATCCAACTACCAACACCTCTAAGGCCGGAGATATACTTGCTTTTAGCTATGCGATCACCTGCACATGATGACTGCCATGCGTATCCTGCATCCATTTGGAGTGTTGGTTGTGCACATCCTCAGAAATTAATGCAACGCATCTGCAAGATGTTAATACGCACATGAACGGTGGGGGCAGTGCAGGGGCAGTATGGGGATGTGACAGGGTCAGGGGTCAGTAGGCACATCAGCAAGATGGTCAGCAGCGACAGCAATGGTGGAAAGTTTTGAAGACAAGTTAATAGACCAAGTCCGCAATTACCCGCATCTGTACGATGTATTATTGCTGCTGCACAGTGACGAATATACCTGTCAGAATTTACGGCATTTGTGCCCTCTAGTGGAATCCTTCAGTAACACGCAAAGTACATAAGCAAGTATGTGAACAATTCTGTTCTCGACACAGTGGGTTGTCTATGCAAACGCATGGTGAAAAAGCAAGTATATCTCCAGCATTAAGCTGACAGTCTTGTTGACACAATGAGGTACAACCAGCAGACACTCCAGGAAGTCACTGCACAGTCCCTGGACAAGAAACACACATAAAAACACATAATTCCACAAATTGTCTTTCTTAAACTAAGGTGCTGTGCAGATTAAACAAACAAACAAAAAAATATTACATGAACTTAATGAGCTTTAGAGGTGCTGGTGGGCATATTTTGTTACTCTCTGTCAGAGCCAGGCTAGCTGTTTCCTTCTGTTTCCAGTCTTTATGCTATGCTAAGCTAACCAGCTGCTGGCAGTAGCTTCATATTTAATGGTAAATTATGACAGTAGTATCGATCTACTCATCTAATGCTTGGCAAAGAAGCAAATAAGCGGATTTCCCAAAACTATTATATTTTAAAAATGCAAAACTTTCAAGATGTACTGAGAATTCACTTTGCAGCCCTCAAGCAACCTAGTACTCGTCTACATTCCTAGTAGTCCTGGTCAATGAGATACTTCAATTTTCCTGAACAGCTCCTGAGAGCAGGTGCAGACTCCCTCCTGGACCTCTGGAGTCCAGGATGTTGCTGTCTGTCTCTGGTGTTTCTCTGGTTCCTCTAGACAGAATTCACATGAGACCTGTTGTGGCCATTTGTCTCCTTAAGGATCCCTTTCAGGCAGATTCTTCTGGGGTTATGTAAGTCTTTGGGTGTGAGGAGAGGAGACTGGAAATGTCTTCAAATCCCAGTGGACATACATGGAGTCATCTGATTAGGGAATGCCACGCTGTCGATCTGAGGAATGTTATGACAGGATCCACATCCTCTTTAGCGCTGAGCAGATGTTCCAAATTATAGCCCACTATGAGTAGTATTAATCTTTTCTATAACCAGGGAGGGAAAGGTGTGAACAGCAACTTCCACTGAAACACTGGATTTATTATGATAGTTAGGG